>NC_079371.1:18118500-18457500 GCF_021018895.1 Seriola aureovittata
CTATGGGGAAATATCTGTCTGTAATCCCAAGTAAATGAATTCAATTTCTATATTTTACTGTGCTTTTTTGCATGCAGTTTAGAAAGGGCTTAACGAAGAAAGATAAAGTTTTGACAGGGACAGAAAAAGAGAAAAATCATGAATCAACAATTGTATTAATGGAAGTCCATCAAAAATACCGCAATGTTAACAATACCATAAGTATGCCTGGAAATGGTGCCATTCAGGAAATGTTCTGAAAAATAACATATAAGATGATATTTTTGTTTTAATAAAAATCGGTGTCAAACATGTTTCTCTTGAGTCGCATTTGTGTATATTTTGTCAAACTGTCTTTCTAAACCATCTTCTTTTGTTAAAGCATATTTTGAACAGATTTTTTTAGGACTGATTGACCAACAAAAATGAAAATACTTTTATTTAACACTTACTGCAACATGTTTCCTGTTTTTCAAAACATTGCTGCTTCAGTTGTCAGAAAGGAAAGTTAGGGCAGTTTGAGTACATTGGATGGTCTGAGATCGACTGATATTTTAGGAGTGAAAATCATCTGTACAGTTCTCCCATCACATTAGTGTATTATTATCAGTCTTAGGCCAGAAATGTGAAATTGCAACATAAAATATGATGAGAAAAGAAAACCGTTATGTAAGTTAAATAAATGAGTTGTAATAAAAAGTATAATTCATAGAATAGAATTTATTGTCATTCTCTTCATATACAGTACTGAGTATACAGGGGAACGAAATTACACACAGAAACAAAAGAGATATGAAAGTGGTATGAAATCAAAGTCAGTTGAAATGTTATTCTATCTTATGAGCATCTATATTCAGTTTACGTTGGCTACTCATGAGGTTGACTTCATTTTTCAAACGGTTGAATGAACCTTACTCACCCAGTGAAAGCTCCTTCCAGCTAGATTTACAACAGGTTTTCTCCTGCTGAAGAAAAGGGAGTGCATCAGCTGTAGGTGTTTCACATTCCAGCAACAACATGAAGTGTGGTATAAGTCAGAAAAGTGAGTTTTAATGTCTGAATTTAGTTTCTGTATGCAGGGCCTTCATATCTACAATTGTAATGCAAGTAATGAACAGCAACATATCCACATAAATCCTGTCTCTGTAGTATAAATGTGCTTTGGAGAGCCCATATTGAAGAAGGAAACTTGCAACTCATGGATCAGTGAGCATGTTTTTTTCCCCTCAGACTATGTGTGTTGATTGGTTAAGGTAGTACATGCTGTGTTTTTCCACCACAAGCCTGTTCAGACATGCAGCATGCAAATACTTGAGAGCAGAGACAAATATTATACCATCTAACTGGGAGGAATTAATGCAGATTTGGTGGAGTAATGCAGATTTACAATTCCCCTTCAGTCGTAAGGAAGCCTGTCAGAGATGAAAATACACTATCTTATAATTTAATGACAGCTTTCATAAATCTGCAAGAAAAAGTGACGGTATGCATGTTCTTTTCTTTTCCAGTGATATCTCAGGATCAGACCTGTCTGTGCACTCAGATGAGGACACAACTAAATGATAGGAGGTAGACACAAATGTTCAGTGTCCTCAAAACTGTGGATCAATACATTGAAAAACCAAAGCTCTCACATGTGATTTATGCTCTAGTATTATACTGTCACCAGTATTTTTTTTATTGTCTTCAGTGTTTAATGCATGTGTTATTCTTGAATCAACAATTTGATAAGTACACTTGACTGTTGTCTCTCACAAAACAAGTTAAACAGGTACTTCTAGTTGCATCACTGCTTCCTTAACATCACTTTGCCCAAACAAGAAGTAGGCTTGAAATACTTCTGTGTTCTTTATCGGTCTTGTGCTGTACATATGACCGATGAAGACAAATTTAAGAGAAATGAAGAAAACAACAACTGCATAAACTTAATTGTGTGGGACCTCAATGCTATTTGTTAATTTCTAACACTGTTAACAGATTTGTTGCATTTATTCATGTCACAACTTATTTCCTTTTCTTTAGCAGTCTCATTTTGGCCTTTTTGTACACAGAAATCAATATGTAACTAAGGAGTTAATATTTTTGGGCCCTCCCAACTGGTCCTTGCCAACTGTGAATGCCACCATCTTTTAATAGCTAATAGACTCTTAATAGCGTATAGACTTTTGAATAAAAATGACCAGAGAGGTTTATCTTAGTTTCTGTCATAACAAACTTGCATTTCAAAAAAGTCAACATTGATACATGTTTTTGTAAGAAACAATATCCCATTCACTTATTCTTTCTTTCTGTCTGTTGAAAAATGACTGCCATTCTCCATTGCAGATCAAATGTTGGTTGGGTTTCTTACTTTTAATACAATGGTGTGCTGCATCATTATGTAAACAGCGACTCCCAATGGCTACAATAAAGAATACGTAAATATATAATTGCAGTACCACATTTCATCCATAGAGGGCGCCAAGAACCCGTGAAATCCTGTAGGGGGAGGGGCGAGCGCTGCTGCAGGTTTGTTCAGTGGGCTATCTGAAGTCAGTGCGCTAATAAGCTAGTTAGCAGTGAGCGATGTGATGAACGCTGTCGGCAGTGCAGTAGCAACAAGAAAGTATGGACTAGCTAACCGAGAGTTATCCCGGTGTCTTGACAATCATTATCAAACTGTGGACCATTTCAGGTGGTCGTAATTAGCTGCTTCATTCATGCGGTCGCTGGTGCACAGGGGGGTTTGAGCTCCGAGTGGCGGGCAGGCTCAGTCATCAGCAGCTCGCTGGGACAACTGGGACAACACGGCTCACTCACCGGTACGACTGTTTTGCTGGTAGCATGCTAGCTGAGCTAAGATTAGCGAGAGTATTCAAACATACACGTATGGCTTGATATATTACAACATAGCTGCTGCAGTTTTGCTGCTTAGAGGAACATTTAGTGGTGTAGAGCATCCTCATGTAGCTAGCTTCTTTACAAGGTTATTACAGTTACAGAGTTAGCAACGTAACGACGAGATAAAAGTGATCGGCGTCATGTAAATACTAGTGATTGTTAGCTGAAACTGACTTGTTAACGCACCAGTGTCGCCTCGATACTAGAGCTAATTCTGTGACTACGACTAAAAACTTTGCATGTGGTTGAAGTAGCTAGAAAATCTTAACCTCTATGCTTGGTTTAATCAGTATTGAGTTGCTGTTGTATCGCTGGCCAGTGCCCAGTGAGTAGCCATTCAACACACCATTGATAAGGGGTCAAATCAAGCTTGAACCAGTACGGTTTGTGTTGTTTCCAGCTGCTCTTTATTGTCATCATGTTAATTTTGCTCTCTTTGCTAACAGAGTAGGAGCATGGTGGTCCCGGACAGTGCCAGCGTGGTCCCCCAGCCTGACAATGGCAGTCCCACTGGCCTCACGGAGAGCCCCAAGTCCGGGTGCGAGGAGGAAGAGGAGGGGGGTCAAGACCTGGCAGGGGTGGAGCTGGAGGAGGTCCGAAAGCTGCAGGAGCTTGTTCGTAGGCTGGAGGTCCAGAATGAGACCCTGCGCAACAGGGGGAGCAAGACTATCATCCACAGAGGTGCCAGCAGCAACAGTAACCTCACAGCCGCTGCTAATATCAATGAGAGGCTGACTTGTGAAGGGGTGACCAACTCCCGTCTCAGGTTGGAGCACAGTGGTGAGCTGGGCAGCACAGACTTTGAACTGTCACCCCCACAGGACAGCAGCAGCAGCGAGGAGATGTCCCCTCTACCTGTAACCAACAGGCTGGAGGAAGAAGATGAAGAGGAGGAGGAGGAAGATCGGGGTCCATGTGGGGGCTTTCTCACCTTGACCTGCAGCAATGGAGTGGGAGAGACCCACGGGCAAATCGAGACACCAGAGAGCCCCTCTCAGGAAAGTTATGAGTCAGAAACACTTGCAGAGAGCGACTCAGGGGTGGACCAAACTGCACTGGATGAGGTGGATGTCCTAGATTTGGAGGATGAGTGTGCAGAAGTAGAGGACGAGGACAGCTGGTATGTTTCATCAGCTGTACTGTGTATCTCTTTATGTTTGTGCTACCCAACACATAGTTCAGTTACATCTGGTTTGAGCAGCACGCTTTCAAATGTGAAATACAGCCAGTAATGTGGAAGTTGAATTCTGTTGATGTAGGTTACATGGATGCCATATTTAAAGTTGCCTGTTCACTAGTGTATAGGTAGGGGAGCCCCCTCAACCAGATGAGTCATGTGTCCTTTTTCATTTTAACTTATAACTTATATGCCAAAGGGCAGTGACTATATACTGAAGCATTAGGCTATTTGCAATTAAAATGAGACATAACTCTGGGCTGACACAGAAACAGCATTTTTTTCTTATCCACAGAAACAAGTAATTGAAGGAGGAGAGAGACTGAGGTGATGTGGAGGCGGTAGAAGGAACGGCAGGCTGTGTGATTAATTTCAGAAGCAGTTGACATGTGAATACAAGAGTGAGAAGCTGCTGCTTCTTCTCTCTTAAACTTGACTCTTGGCTGTCTGGCTTAGGTAGACAAAAGGCATGACCTATCCGCTGCCTGTTTGGCAGGTTATGATGAAAACAACGGAGGGACTTTTTTATTCATAGCCAAGAATGAATAAGAATGTGTTCGGTTGTGCTGGAGAAAACAAGTTTCAGCAAACATTAATAATATAATTAGTAATTTTTAGTATTATGATTATTATTTACTTGACCTGACATAGATCTGCATATGCTAAGACTTGTTACACATTGTGCTAAAGATCAACAAAGCAATATCTGTATTAGCTCATTCCTCACTGCAGGTCAGGTTGAAGCTTGTAAAAAGCCAGTGTTGTTTTGAAACCAGATGAACTTTGCTCATTTCCTCCAGTTTAATTAGCAGAATACAGTTGCCTAAAACGAGCCATAATAGAAGGTTAATTATAAATAATCCTTGCTAATTTTATGCCAGCGATTACTACGTGTTTGTTTATGCTGTGCATGTTGCCTAAAACAGGTACCATATTGTGTTCCCAGCGGCTACTTTAGCAGCTCAGCCATGAAGCTTAACAGCCTGACCATTCATGGCTTGTTTTTCAGTTTCACATCATTAGCCATACCATATGTGCTTTGTGAGGTTATCATAGCCAAAACATCCAATAATCCAAACGGCGACATAATCTAATCTGCTCTTGGCTGGATGCTGCCGCATGGCTAAACTGCTTTGGGTGGGATTGCACAGCATGTGATCTGAGGGCCTCCCTGTGTGACCAGACCGTGGCAGGCACTAAAACACTGGCAGCAACTGCGGGACTTCTCATTATAGGTTTCTGATTTGTAGAATCAAGATTGTACAAGAGCTTAATTAGCCTCCTAATATCAGAAAATCTAAGATCAGAAAAAAACAGACAGTATTCTCACACTGAACCCCAGACAATGTTTCAAACCTACCAAGTCAAATCAAAATTGCCTTGCAAATGTCTATCTTGTTTTCACACTGACACAGTCAAGGAAAGTTAACAAACCTGGCTCTGTGATGCTGGTCCCAGCTGAACATAGATTTGATGCTGCTCAGCTTTACAGTAAAACAATGAGGACAGATTATTTTAATAATCATAGGGTTGATATAAAGTTGTTAGATTTATTTTACAATTTCTAGTATTATTACAACCCCTTTATTGCATACGTTTCTACAAGATCTTGTATAATTTTATGGTGTGGCAGTAATGTTTTTGGAACTACAGTCGAAAAGCCATGTTTCGTGTGGATGGCAGCAACCAGGTGCCAACCTGTGACCAAAACTCTGTCTTGAATGGATCAAACACAGGCAGGCAGGACGTGCGTTATTATTCCAGTTCAAACACAGGTTTGTGTTTGAAGGAAGCAGCTCCTGCTCCCCCACACAAGAGGAGCTGTGCTCTCTGGCAGGTTGTGTGACCTGAATATTGCTCTCTGTATTGTTGCTCATTCCTGTGGGAAATGGGTCCTTTTGTGTTTGTCCAATGGGAAGATGATTTGTAGTTGATTGGTCCAGAACCAGTCAGTCCAGGCCTTTTGTGTATCTAACTCAAAGGATCTGCCCATGTGGTTGCCAGTTCAAAGCTTGTGGTGAACTAACGGCTGTTTGCCCTCACTAGGGCAACACTGGACATGTTGCAGAGGAAGCATCGAAAACACCAAGTCAAGTGTTGATTTCAGTTGGCTGGCACGCTGGTCCTGCATAGATGTGGCTGAAGAATTTTCTTGCAGTTGAATGTAATGCACTGGGTCATCTGTCTCTATCCCTAGTACGCCACTAAATTTAAAACTCCCCCCATTAAGTCTGTCTTCGGACATGGGACAAGAAATTTTCACACACAAAAAGCACTTTTAAATTTGTCCACCTGGATGTAGTAAATATGGCCTGCTGAGGCAAATATAGATTGAGCATTGGACCAGGTTGAGGCTATGATAAGGATGTTTTAAGATGCATTACTTATCTAGAGTATCTGCTCACTTATTGTTTGGTCTGATCACATCATTTACTTTAAACAGAAGAGCCTGGTTGGTTGTTTGATGTGGGATCTTTGCAGTGCCATGGTGTTCCTTTGCCAGAAAAACATTCAGTCATTGGGCGTTAGTTCCTGCCTGTGCTCAGTCAAATCTGTGTCACACATTGGGAAGAACATTTCTACTGTAGACGGCATGTTCAGTACTATTAGGTGCATACTTTGCACTCCAGTGGTTCACACTAATCTCTAGCTTGTTCTTATTCAAATCGTTTGCTCTGCACTTACTGGCAAACACCTTGACAAGCATGTTTAATAAAAAGTAGATTAGGCTTACTTCTTCAGCCTTTTCCGTACAACAGTTTTCCCCTCTCTGTATTTCTCCCAGTCCCTTTACCCCTTATCGTTGCTCTAATTTCCCTTTGCAATAATGAGTTTTCTTCTTGTCTGCTTCTTCAGGTTGTATGTGTCACCTAAAAAGCAAGTAGCAGATCCAGGCCCAGAGTCTCCGTTGAAATGGTGTCGGCAGGTTCTTGACCACCGCAGCCCAGAGACAGAAATGGCTTGTCGGACCTTGATCAGCCGTTTGGACCAGAGTATGCATTTAACAAACATATAAATACATTTTTGTATTAAACTGTTTGAAATGCCTGAACCAAAGTACCTATTGATCCGTGTTTTAAATTACTTACTTTACACGCCTTTAGATGAACAATCTTTCAGTCCATCATAAATACAGTATTTTTTTAATAAATGAACAAACTTTTGTATCTTAAGATCTTTGAGTCGCTCCCTTAGAGAAGCTTGGCCTAAGTCAAGCTTAAGGCGCCTAATTCAGTCCAGGGAGACAGTCTTACCCCCTTCTGTGACTGTGCTGCATTCTTATTTACCGTTCACCTCCACTGTGCATGTGCATGCGTCTGTGTGGGTTTCAGTCATATGACAATGCTTGAGTACTCGCAGTCAATGTGTACATGGTGTGTATGTCTTTACGTGTGGACAGAAGTTTGTGTCTGATCCAACGGACTCATTCATTATTTATCCTGTTCGCAGCTCCTACTTCCTGTGCACCGCAAAACCTGAACAACAAAGTTATTCACACCAGGGCTGAATGACTACATGAAGTCATTGGCTGGGTTAAATTACCTTCCCCCCTGGGTTAGCTCTTCTTTTTAAATAGCAGCACTGGGCCATGAAACTGCCAGGTGTAGAGTAGGATTTCGCCTGACTTCAGAAACTATAGGGTTACCGGTAAACGTGTATAAAACAAGTTTAAAAAACACATTGTCTAAACTGAATCCTATTTTTTTTTTTGTTACCTACAGTATGCATGCAAATGTATCGATGGTTTCTCAAAGCTGTTGTATGAAGTGATATTAGTGTGAAGTAAAGCCAAGTGTTTCACTTGGCTTTACATCACATCTCTCCCTTTATGTTGTCCTTTTAAACTGCGTATATTATTCTCTAAGAGTATCTCGCCTCTCCCCTCCTGTCCCCTGCAGCATCTCGATGGAGGAACATGTACAGCAGTCCATCAGCAGAGGCAGGCTCGGCAGGCTCAGGCCTGATCTCTCCTGGGTACCACAAATCAACTAACAAATCCCTACTAACTTGTGGCAGCTCAGGTATGGCATGACATTAACACACTTTGCTCCTTATTTTCTGCTCAACACAGCAATGGGATTGAAATCAGTTATTGTAAGGATATAGGTCAGTTGATATGTGTGTGTGCACTAATGTCTCGATGGTGTGCTCTCTCAGGGATCTGGGTGGTAGAATTTATGGCACTTTTGCATGTTTTACCCAGTTAAATGTATATCACATACTCTGTACATTACCACTAACCATTTTCCAAAACACAGGTTTTCAAGATTGATTTTTTTTTTACTTCTACCTAAAAGCCATTGTTAACCATTCATTTGATTACTGTATTACAATCAACAAAAAAATTTTATGACAAAGACAATTATGCAAGGTGTCACTTGTCCCAGACTAAATTAATGTCTGTTGAACAGCAGTGAATTTGGGAGCGAGTCAACAGACAATAAGTGATGCCCTGAAAAATGTGTTGCATTACAAAGGTTGCTGTTAGTCAACCTTTAAGTGGTAGATGTTGCAATTTCTGCCACCTACATGAATGCATAACAAACAGATCTTTCCCATGCTTCCAAGCTTTCAACTACATCAATGAACAACAATCACATAAGTTATTTTAAAATACAAAAGACACTGTTATGAATTCTTTGTCTCAGGCATGTTAACTTCTCTTGAGTTGGTCTTCATGTTGTGTTGAAATGAATGGAAAACTGTGTGTACCTGGCAGATACTTTGGAAGATGGTCAGCAGTTATGTGAAGTATATGTGGATTATACTTCAGGGGATGAACATATGGTTTATTGAAGGTCTTTGGCAATGCTAACCTGTTTGAAATATATTGTATAATAATGTTGATGGTCTTGACTTTGTGGTGGCGATTGTTACTGTTACTCTGCACTTATTCCTCACATTGTCTCACAAACCATGACACTTCACTGTGCAAAGACAAACAATGCTGATGTTGTTTCGAAAACTCTGTAAATAACAAATCTTTGCATGAATTTGTAAATGCTTGCCTCGTTGGCGGTGACCCTATCTAATCCCAGACTTTTTACATAACCAAATGCCTCTGGATGATGTTGTCATTTCCTGTTTGTCTCAGTCTGCGTTTTGGGCCTGTGTCAGACAGACACGCCTGGCAGGAGAACTTTGCATATAGCTTTTCTGGCCATCAGCAGCAGCAGCAACAGCAGCAGACAGTCCTTTCTAGACTAATGCTGCTGGACATGGCTGGAGTGAAGCTGGGGTGGAGAGAGATGCTAATTTAAACACACCAAATGTGATTGTCAAACAGAGATGTTGTTTAAATTCATATGTTAAATTCTCAAATATTGGTTGGTCTGTCTAATGCCTTATGTAAAATATATATCCACCTGGTGAACGTTAAACTTACATCTAAATTTGCCGTAATACAGGCAGCACTGCGTGTGTGTTAGCTGAGCTGGGGTGAGTTATCCCTCACATACCTCTAGCTGATTTTGAATGATGGAGCAGCTATGCTTCAATGTTTCCCAACTTTAAAAAAAAAAATCAACATTGTGATGAGCTACTCTTAATTACCTTGAGGCAATCATACAATTGTATAAGCCTGATCAATCAATCCCTTTCATCTGCTGAGCAGAGTGTGACAGATCCCAGTGGCATCTAATCTTTTGTGATCAATTTAGTAACCATCACATTCATTCATCACACTCATTTTGTGCTGTGAAAGGGGCAGATTACTCAAGACAGAACTTTACCTAGCCTCATATCCAGTTTCACCTGTCATTATACACAGTCAAGAAAAACAACGTCACTCTTTTGAATGATTATGATGGTGCAGTGTAATTGTTCCCTTCACACTGGAACGACAAACAACCATCATAATACAGATCCTGGTCATTTTTTCCCCTGACCTGTATTTGTTCAAACAAACCTCACGGGCAATATTTCAGTATCAGCTTTTATTTTAGAATTTAAGGTAAATGTCTTTCTTACCAACAGAGGTGGACATAAGTTGCAGAAAGTGTGGTCAGTGTTGCTGTCATAGGTGTGTGAGAAGCAGCTCGTTGTAACAGGTATCCCACTATGTTTACAGGTGTCACAAGCATGAACTCAGCCCTGAGCTCTCAGTCCTCTATAGACAGTGAGGTCAGCACATCAGATGACTCCATCTCTATGGGCTACAAGCTGCAGGATCTCACTGATGTCCAGATAATGGCTCGCTTACAGGAAGAGAGTGAGTGGAGATGTCACATGGTGTGCTGGACGTCTTCTGTAATTGTGTTTCCAAACTCTAGAGCGTGGCGCACTGTAAATAACCACTGATGATGTAGGAGACTAAACTAGCATAGTTAGTTAGCCTAAGTGCAAACCTTTTTGTACACCTCAGTAAGTCAGATAGATAATTTGACACTTTTTTTCTGTGATTTTTTTTATATGAGCATGAATCTTTGTGTTTGCATGGTTCCCGATATAAGCGGTTTCCTTTTTTTAACTTAATATTTTTGCTGTCAGGTCTAAGGCAGGATTATGCTTCCAGCTCAGCATCTGCATCACGTCGCAGCTCCACAGCATCTCTGCAGTCTCTGCGCCGGGGTGGCACCTACAGCGACCAGGAATTTGACAGTTACAGCCTGGAAGATGAAGAGGACGAGTTCTGCTCCATGCCGCAGCGACGACATCGCTTCACCCCCTCGCCCTTAGGCTCACCTCGGTGCCTGTCTCCCTCTATCTCCAACCACGGTCAGGAATACAGCAGCCGACTCGGGGCCCCGCGCACAAGAACACCCAGACGATCTCTCCAGGGCCCTAGTGCCGAGCTTCTTAAATTTGCCAAGAGTGAAGGTAGGCTATAACCAGTAATAAATCAGCATTTATACACAACGTTAGGAAAATCAGAGTGATATTCAAAGAGATTAATGTTGTACCAAAGCTGTGATGATATGTATTCTGTTGTTAAATGTGTTACGTATGTATGGTTCCAGAGGAGTTGAGGCACAGCATGCCTAATCTGGCCCCACGCACCAGCCTACGTTCACTGGAGGCAGTCAGAAACAGCCGCAGCATGGAGGCTAACCTCCAGAGCTCTGGCAACCGCATGTCCCACCTGACTCACTCCCCCTCCACAGGTAACCCTGCCTTCCTCACCTGTGCCACACCACTCCTCTGCTATAATGGTACCCGCATTTGTCTTGCATATAGTCCTCTATATAATGTCACTTTTATCCTACCACTTTACCTCCTTTTATCCTCTGCATGACCACAGGTAGGGTGTGACTGATACACGGGAATAATATCTTAAAGAGGTACCACGTGGAATATAGTAGTGCTATGGAGCAGTTTTTAATGAGTTGGTCACGCTTTTGCCCATATCGTGCACACACACAAAGACGCATACGTGGGTGACATAATACACATTCTTGGCAGTGCTTTTATAATATTCTACAGAGAGACAGATGTCAGCAATGCACCAAGAAACATAGCACCATCAAAGGCAGTGTAGAAGAACACTGTTAGAGAACAAAGATGGATGTAACCAATGCAGGTTTCAAAATGTTCAGAAAAAGCTTTATAAGTGAATGTTTTATCAGGAAGGAAATGTATTCAACATGTTTGTTAGACCTTAAGAATACGCACAGTGAGTTCTGATGAATAACACTGAATAAACAGAAATATTGTTTGTTTACTAGAAAAATTTAAGAAAATGTTTAAAAGAGTAATTTCTTTTTAATAGAATATGATTTAAATAAATGTAAGTCTACAACTAACACACACTATATATGGATCACACCTACTTGTTCCACAAAGCCCCCCAAATTTTGCCCTACTACCTCCCTGATATTTATCTTCCCTGACATACCCCAGGTTATGTACAGGTAACTCTCCTCACCCCATAACCCTTTTTGTCACCTGCTACATGATTATTCCACTACTTTGCTCCAAACTTATCCTTTATAATCCAACACTGGTCCTCCCAGGCCTGCCTCCAACTCTGTACATGTCACAAATGGGGTTTGGATTTCAACTCTAGCATATTAAATGTTGTATGTATTAATATTTATTTTATTTCCCAAGTTGCCTTAAAGAAACCATCTAGATTGAGATTCTGTTATATTGCTGTGACCTTCTTCCAACTCAAGGTATGGCTTGTAGTCGGCTGCGTAGCAACGGCCAGTCTCCACTCTCCCTGCGGACTCCTGTTAAAGCTGTCACTCCAGTGGGCTCCATGGCAGCTGGTCGTCAGCCTTCAAGAGGGCTGCCTGTCATCCAAGGACCACCTGCAGGAGGGGGGCGCAGGGTCCAGTCCCCAGGCTCTGCCAATGGTGGAGCCTACATACCTGGAAGAGCCTCAGCTGGGGCAGGGAGGCCTGCTGTGGGCCGAGGACAGGCTGTGTCATCAGCTTCCACCAGGAGTAAACTTTCACAGCCCCCCAGGAGGTGAGTGTTTAAACAGAGAGCTATTAAGCTGTTAATATGTAAAATTTGTTTTAAGCTACTCAAATCTTTATAGTCTGATACTTGACTTCAAGCGAGAATTACACTAACTTCCTCTTTTATTAAATAGGTCTTTGGGCATGACTAAAATCTCAGATGAATCCTGGAAAGATGGCTGTTACTGAGTCTTGCTGGTGATGAAGGATGTTCACTGCTGCAACCCTCACCTGACCTCTCCCCATTACCTCTCAGAGTACAAAAAACACAGCCACTGTGTCCACAAATGTGTCGTACAACCTTCCCCATTTAAGACTGGAGCGCTGGGTTGCACTGGATTTGTAGTTAAGACTCATCTCTCTCTCTAGCATGACACATTGTCAACACACACAGAGACGATGTGTAGGCAGACAAAGAAGGCACAAATGCACACTCCACTTGTTATATGGACCAACTCCGAGCTTCCAGAAGATTTGTTTGTGTCAATTTTACTTATTTTTCTATGGTAATCGTGAGAAACTGCTGGAATATAAAGGGTTGTAATTACTGTTCTGTTGATGTAATTGATATGAAGACAATTTAAATGAAGATATTGCTGGTTTGTTAATTTTCTGTGTGAATTCCTACTAGATGAAGGTGCTGAGTGTTGCATGCTCGGTTTTGTTTTTCCTTATTCCTTCAGCCTTTGCATCATTATGTAACTGCAATATGACAGATCTTCCATGTGTCCCATAATGATCTGTGTGAATTTTTGAATGTTTGAGTGGTTCATAGTGAAATTATCTTAGGTTTGTGTTGTATTTGTGTTTTGCTCTCTGCTTACACAGCAATGCAACTCCTGTAAACCACACTGCCCTTATGAATAATATAAAAAAGGAAAAATATGGTTTGTGCCAAGGTGCATTTCAGCTGCAACACTTTCTAATTCCAGAAGTAATCTGAAGTCATTAAAGGTACAGTTAACGTACTGCATTTTCCAGGCATTTTTACTGCATATCTAGAGGTGTACTATAGTGTCTGCTTTTGGATACCACTGTAATAAAGAAAATGTTTATGCACGAAGGCCGTGTGCCTTAGACAGCTATGCACCCTCATGCAGAGTGCCTCTGAAAATTAGGAGCTGTAATTAAAAAGAATAATAAAGTCTACCCTGAACTGAATTGTATCCCTGGTTATTTTTAATCCATGCATGCCAAGCCGGGGTCTGTTTGCATCATATGCTAATTGGTCACACACTCTGCAGACCATCCGCAGCACAGGCAGCAGCAGCAGCGGCACTACCGTTATCATCAGCCGGATATTTCCTGGGTGCATGACCAAACGCTCCTCAAACGAGTGCTCGACGCTACCCACCCCTTGTGACAAAATGGCCTACAGGCCTCATCTACGCATACAAAGTCTTTGCGCACAGTCTGTAATGAGAATAATTTTTTTTATTTCTCTGTGTGATAACGTCTCAGGATTGTGTCTACGAGCAGAGCATAAATATGTCCCTATTAAGAGAATGACTGCGTTAATGTAACTCTGCTCTCTTATGCATGACGCAAATAGTAAGGGATCAGCGGTAAACGAGGCCACGCATTGTCTGCCCCCCGCCCTCCCTCTGCTTGTCAGGAAGCAAGCTGATTGGCCGAGGCCTAGCAAAGAGTGCCCGGGGATCCAAAACTGCAGGCCGCACTTAGCTTACCGTCAAAAATAAACCAAAACAATAACAGACAAAACTGAGAAGGGGGAGAAACGCCGATAGAGTCAGAAGACGACGTTATCAGGTAAAATTATTTTGAATCGATTAGAAAGGTATGTGGAATAAGACGCAAGGGCCCAGTCGGCCGTAGCGGGCCTCTTTCAGCCTTTTCGAAAAACAACATGGAAGATAATGCGGCACAAGCTGCGCCACCTAGCTTAGCAAGCTAGCTAGCCAAACGGACGGCCGTCGTCGCGCAGATATGAGCGACATGCCAGAAAATACCCTAATGAGGCATTTCAATCTGTTGCCTGTGCTAATGGCTTTATTAGTATTGTAACGTTTCGTGTATTTATTACTGAAATGGTCAAATAATATGGGTTATTGTCTCCCTTGTACTAGCCATTATGCTAAAACAAAATGGCGCTTAGAGGAACAGCCCTAGCTTGCTTGCTAGTTAGCTTCTGTGGGTGGAGGGCGGTAGCCGCCCTACTATGCATTGCATAACGTCTGCGGTATTTTCATTGGCGGCCATAAACCCGGAGCATGTGTAGTTTTGTGCTAAGAGCCCGGAATACAAGACTTTTCACAACGAGAAGTGTAGCATCACAGTATTAGTTTTTAGTTTATCCTAGTATGATGTATCTCTGGAAATCAGGCGCCCATAACGTTACTACAGACCACTGCAGACATCACATATTTGGCTTTTTTGAACCGTCATGTGACGACAGTACATTTCCTCCAACTAAAACAAGCAGGACTTATCTTCTAAGAGCCACCAGAGACGCTGCCTATGAGCTCGTCCCCATGCACACTGAGCGGGACAGCCCTTTGTCTCAGCTGGGCTACAGCCATCAGGCTCAACCAGCCCCAGGTGTATAGCTATATGTCTTCAGGTTGAACCTGCCTGTAGTACTCTTACTAGGCAATGGATGGTGCCAGTGGTCAACAACATAACTGCCCCCTCCTCAGTGGTAGCAAATAAAGTTTTTCTGCCTTCTGTATTTCATTTGCAGAGGCCATTTGTGATGCCACCAGTGTCCTTATTTTAAACCTGAACCCATGTACAAAGTTAGTTATTAAATATCATTACAACACTGAGACTAGGTGAATGAACTAATTACCTCGTTCTGTTCTCCTCTATTATCAACATAATGTTAATGAATACCAATTGTTTCTTATGTTTCTTTATCAGGGGGACTGATTATATTGATGGAAGGAAGCACGTCAGATATCCCATTGGTTTTATTCTAAGGGTTTTGTTGTCAAATGTAAAGGTATGTATTGAATATGAGGCAATATAACATTGTCAGTTTCATACACTCTCATTTTTAGAAATTCACACAAACAATAGAAAAAAAAGAAAGTAACAAAATGAAAGAAAACCTCTAACGCAGTGTACACTGTAATTTTCAGTCTTTTTTCTGAGTAAAGACATGGATCAAGGAGGAGGGGTGTTGGAGCTACACACTCAGGAGCTAAAGATGCCCCACGCTATGATCATGCAAGACTTTGGTAGGTGGTCAAGTAGGACAAGGTGACAGACATACTTTATATTGTAAACAATCCTTAATTCTAACACGCAACATGTAATTCAAGACAAATATCCCCACTAGCGCAAATAAAGCTAAAGCTGAAAGCTCTCAGAAATGAACTCAGACCAAGACACAGTTATTAGAGACCCTATCCATACATTTTCTTATTGACTTTATTGGGCCACGCCTATGAAGCTGACAGTGCAAATGTGATTTAATTACCTAGCTAAATAGTAAAGTCACAGTAACATTACAAGGTCAGTCATCGTGAATGTGAAAAAACCTGTGGACTCTTGTTATAGTGATCATTTTGTTGTTTGAAACTCCGCTCTGTTTTTTGTTTTTACAGTTGCAGGCATGGGAGGTCTGGCTCACATTGACGGGGAGCACATTGTGGTGTCTGTGCCCGAGGGTATGCTTCTTTCTGATGTGATGACAGACGAGGGCATCCTCCTGGAGCATGGGCTTGAGGTGGAAGGCCTGGAAACACAGGTGGTGGAAGGCCTGGAGACTCAGGTGGTTCAAGGCCTGGAGACAGAGGTGGTTGAAGGGCTAGAGACTGAAGTGGTAGAGAGCTTACATGCAGATGTGGAGGGCTTGGATGCAGAAGTGGTTGAAGGCCTGCAGACACAGGTTGTAGAGCTTGAGGCTCAGGTTGTCGAGGGCCTAGAGGGGGAGGTGGAAGTGGAGGGTCTCGAGGCACAAGTGGTAGAGGGCCTGGAAACTGAGGTAGATGTTGAGGGCTTAGAAGCTCATGTTGTTGAGGGCCTTGAGGAGGAGGTGGAAGTAGAGGGTTTAGAAGCTGAGGTTGTTGAAAGTCTGGAGGTAGATGTGGAAAGTCTGCAGTCTCAAGGGGTCGAGGCCCATGAAATGACCAGTGAAGACATGGTGCCCTCAGAGCACAGTGTAATCATGCCTGAGAATATCCTTGGGACAGAAGTTGCAATAGAGGAAGCTCTGGACCCCCACCACCACCATGTTCTTACCTCAGACCTCATCCAGGACTCAAACCACCACCATGATGACATGCCAGACCAGGTATTTGTGGCAGAGCTACTCTCTGAGCACCAGGACAACACCCTGGACCACCAGCTTGTGTCAGAAGGCTTGATGGTGACAGAGGAAGGCTCAGAGACCATAATCCACGAACAGCTGCCAACTGAGGCTGTTCCCCTGCAGACAGACGAGGATGATGACGCAAGAAGCAGCTCTGAGGATTACCTCATGATCTCCTGTAAGACAGTTTGCCATATGATAACAAAACTTAGATTAATAAACACTGTTCTTGTTATTGATATTATACAATTTTGGATAACTAGATGTTTGTATATTTGTCTTACTGCAGTGGATGAGGTGGGAGAGAAGTTGGACATAGGAGACACCCCCCTTGAGATCAGCACTGAGGTAATGGAAGATAAGGAATCCAAAGAGGAGGATGGCTCTGAGGTCATCAAAGTCTACATTTTTAAAGCTGAAGCAGATGACGATTTAGGCAAGTGACTTTTAAATTCACCAATTTCTCAGTCTGCTGGCAATACATAACTTCTACAATATAAGAAATAAGACATTTTTCCTGTTCAAGTGAATATATAGCATGGCTTTAACAAAGTTGTTGATTTCCAGGTGGAACAGAGGTAATAACAGAGGATGATTACCAGAATGGCCATCCTGACCTGGAGGCTGCATCATCAGGCAGACTGGGAGTTGGCCGTGACAAGATGGTCTATATGGCAGTCAAGAACCACCCTAAAGAAGATGAAGACGATGATGAGGATGACAGTGATGAGGATGACGACGATGACATCAGTATGTTCCTTTGTGAAACAGCTTTTGGTGCATTGGTTGTGTCACAGGTTATGTCTTTGTAAATCAGTAGAAACAGTCAAAACTGTCTGACGGTTGAAAGTACATCAGTAAGAGGAGGTTGCTATGTATTAGCATTCTTTTTAGCAGACTCACTCAACAACGAGATGTTTGTGTCTGTGCATGGCCAGTTTGTACAGCAAATGATTTTAGTAGGTTTCTTCTTGAAAAGTAAAATAAAATAATGTTACCTATCCTGTTGTAAATATAATGTAAACTGTCGGGTCTGTGCAGGTAATACCATTGATCAGGTGAAAAATGGTGCAGCTACATCATTTCTTCAAATCCGCGAGGGGCTGGGCGCCAACCGTACCCTTAAACCCAAAGCTAAGAAAAAGAAGAAAGGAGAGACACGACAGTGTCAGACTGGTATGATCAGTATATGTTACTGATGGACCATAAGATGATGAGATATGATGTTACAAAATTTCACATTCAAGGTTGTTCACAACATTCTAAATTACGCACATTTTTTCAAACTTCTTTTTCAGCTGTTATCATTGGACCAGATGGTATGCCTTTGACAGTCTACCCCTGCCACATATGTGGAAAGAAGTTTCGCTCACGAGGCTTCCTCAAATGCCACATGAAGAACCACCCGGACCATCTGCTAAAGAAGAAGTACCAGTGTACAGACTGTGACTTTACCACCAACAAGAAGGTCAGTTTCCACAACCATTTGGAGAGTCACAAACTGCTAAGCCACAATAGTGAGCGGTCTCCAGAATACACCGAGTACACACGGCGCTACCACGAGTCCAGCCCCCTGGGCTCTGACAAGCTGATCGTCAAGGACCGGGAGCCCAAACTGCATCACTGCAAGTATTGTGATTATGAGACAGCGGAACAGGGCCTACTCAACCGTCACCTGCTGGCTGTGCACAGTAAGAACTTTGCGCATGTGTGCGTCGAGTGCGCCAAAGGCTTCCGCCATCCGTCAGAGCTGAAGAAACACATGCGGACCCACACAGGTGAGAAGCCCTACCACTGCCCGCACTGTGAGTTCCGCTGTGCAGATCAGTCCAACCTAAAGACTCACATCAAGAGCAAGCATGGTGCAGATCTGCCTTTCAAGTGCAGCCACTGTCCCCAAGCCTATGCTGACGCTCGGGAACTCCAGCGTCATATAGAGATGGTGCAAGGCCACAAGACCCACCAGTGCCCGCACTGTGAGCACAAGAGCACTAACTCCAGTGACCTGAAACGACACATTATCTCTGTTCACACCAAGGACTTTCCTCATCAGTGTGACGTGTGTGAGAAAGGCTTTCACCGGCCCTCAGAGTTGAAGAAACACGCGGAGACACACAAGGGCAACAAGGTGCACCAGTGCCGGCATTGTAATTTCAACGCTCCCGACACCTTCACCCTGAGCCGCCATATTTTGTCCTTGCATACGAAGGACCTCCCCTTTAAGTGCAAGCGCTGCCGGCGAGGTTTCCGGCAGCCCGCTGAGCTGAAGAAGCACATGAAGACACACAGTGGTAGAAAGGTTTATCAGTGCCAGTATTGTGAGTATAACAGTACGGACGCTTCTGGCTTCAAACGCCATGTCATCTCCATTCACACCAAGGACTACCCCCATCGCTGCGACTACTGCACCAAGGGCTTTAGGAGGCCTTCAGAGAAGAGCCAGCACATATCCAGGCATCATAAAGACATGTTGATGTAATGTCATTGTGCACACAAACACACTTTTTCCCGAGTAAATCTGTGTCACACACCCAGAGGTAATTTTAGTGTATTAACAAAGAAATGACGGATGTAGGCTGTTGATGAAGACGACAACATCATAATTGCCGTTCTGTGTTCTGTGTTGTAATGGGTGTAAACCTCCTCCCCCAGGGGTAATACAAGAACACATTTTAGAGGGGGTGAATTCTAAAAACACAGTGTGTACACTGAGTGGGACAACTGTAAATTGTGTTTTGTTTTGTTGCAGAAAATCACATATGAACATATATTCAGGGTTTCAAATGTCTATATTTTTATACCCACTCAGCTGAAATGCTGCAAGATGATGACTGTGTCCTGTAAAACAGAAAGCGGTGCTTTGTGAACGTCATGCCAGTTCAACAGATGATGTGGACTGAGTACAGGAGAAGTTTGCCTCCACAGTACCAACTAGTATCTATTTTCCTTATTAACCAGCTTTTACTCTGATGTTTGTGTTCAATGCCGTTCAATGGTCTTTAATGGGCGAAGCCATTCATGAGTTCATAAATGGTTTTCAGTGACGCTGACACACATTACGCACCTTAAAAAGATGTTTCATCAACTCTAACAGTTCAACTTCCATCATTTGAATTTTCCTCCCAAGCTTGAACACTTGGAGTTCCATTAACTGAATCATGTATAATATAGGCTATTCTGTTAAATATATCCTAAAAGATGAAACAGAAGTTCTCTGGTCTGATCGGCTGTGTCTAGCAAAGAGGAGAAGGCTTAATTTGGTATATTAGTAGAATATCCCTTTAGTGTACACACTTCTGACACAAATCTGCTATTGTATCTGCTAGGATGGTGCCGGTAGATGACAGGTGTATTATTATATGAGCTTCACAGATGGTTGGCTTTACATCAGATATAAAGCCCTGAAGTGGTTATATGCGACTGCCACTGCAAGTTACATATGTGTGTGACGTTACCTATGACACAGATGTGCTCTCTCAGCTAACCATTTGATTGCAATCATGCCTTACATCTGTTGGTCTTTATCCCTTAAGCACTGATGAACACAGCTAATCAAAAAGAATAAGTGATTTTAAGTCTCAAACATGCTGTATCAATACCATTCTCTCAGAGATTGTGTGTTTGAGTCAGTAGAAAGCACTTTAATAACTTTTTTTTTTGTATTTTAATACATGTATGGGGACTATATGTATACATATATATATATATATATATATATATATATATATATATATATATATATATATATATATACATATATATTTATATATGTGAACCCTAGATAATAAACAAGTACAGAGCTTTGTGAGTGGGTAAAGGAGTAGATTGTTTTTGAGTGTCATCTCTAACAAGTGGGCACAATCCATTACTGCATCAAAACTGAATTGTCATTGAAAGTGGTGGGTGAAAACCATTTATGTTTTGTTCTATGGATAAGTGATTGGGTTTTGTGTTTTGTTTGTGCTCACTAACAAGTTTCCCATACCCTAGTCCTTCAGTCCTAAATAACCCAACCCAATCCCAAGCATTGGATTATTCCCTTGAAGTCAGTGGTCATCATATTGGCATTAGTCTTTAAAGTATGCACATATGCTGTCTCCATGAAATTAATTGTGGTATATATTAAAAATTCCTGCATTTCGTGTACCTTAGTCTATATATTTTTTTTCAGTCTGATTGTGGATAAACTACTGGTGGGGAAGAACCAAAATAAACAATTATCTTTTTACACTTTTTGTCCTTTCTGTCCTGCATGACTTCTGCAAGGCTGGGTCAGAAATTTTTTATCTCTAACCAAAATATATGCAGATACTTTGTGAGGTTTAGCTATAGTCTGTATTTTGTTTAAGTGTTGTGATCTGTTGGTTTATATTTCATGGATCATCCCTTTACTCATGGACCTCATAGAATACAGATGAAATTGTTTTCATGCCTTCTTATTTCTCCCAATAGGCTTAGAGGCAAACCTGACTGAAGAAGGACATCATGCAGGATTGCAGTTTTGACTGAGAAAGCTTTAATCATTCATCATCCACAGCTTCTACAGCAGAGGTCCGTTTATTTTTAAATACCTCTAATGAGTGTCTTTGTGTTCCGTGGTAGCAGTCGGTTCATCAGTTTCAAGTTCACAATGGAACCTTGGAGCAGTTTCAACATTTGTTATGATTGTTGAACTTGAGTCAACCACTGAGAAATGATGAAATATGCCAGCAAAGCTCAGTAACAGGTTAGAGTGGCCAACAAGCCATTTGGTGATTAGTAAAAATGGAATTCAAAGTTTCGCTTGATCACTGTCTCATTCTCCCACACATTTGTGCATAGATGTAGGATTTAGTGTTGGGTAAGGCTGAGCTGTACCGCACCGTCCCAGCAGACAGTGTAAATCTTCCACTTCAGCTAGCACAGAGTGAAAATGATACAACAATCTGAAAGCTCCAGACTTGAGATCCAGAGGCTCCAAATCCATCCCAAGTCTTGCAATTTCAGTTTAACTCACTGTGGGCATGCTGGTTTATTTGGAATGATTTTGTTTTCATTTGCTATGATGCAATCCTGCAGCAGTAAGAGCATCTCAAACTCAACAAATATATTCAATACTGTACACACTCAAGGGCATTGTCATACCTGGTATAAACTGCTATTGTGAGATGGAGGTAATGTTAGAAAAAGCACAGGTGCCACTATTGACATTAATAGTGTCTGGTCTATTCAAGTGACCCAGTAAAACATGAGTGTGGCAGACCCTGAAACTGATGCAGCTAAATGGAATTCAGCAGTCATTGATTTGATTATATACACCTGTTGATGAAAAAAGACATATGTAGATACAGAACTGATGAAAAGAATAACTCCTGAACTCTGACTGCTAACCACAACTTTGTTCAAACAGACATTTTGATATTCCCAGTCACATCTGGAGTCATTGTCCCAGTACATAAATGTTGACACAAACTGAGGCTTTCACTGTGTTGAGATTGATATCATGGCTTTACAACAACCATCAATTATACTTACTTCAATTTCAGACCCCAAACTTCAGAATTGGGAGTAGATGAGAAGGAAAGATCAATAAGAGAGATGGTGATGAATATGGAACCACATTTATGAAAGCTACATTATATATATTGTATAGAGAGGATTGGTTTGGGAGTGTCCTTAGAGAAGAAGGAAACAAACAGATTGATTAAAGGATTTGGGTATAACTGTACAAAGAGAGGAGGAAAGCGCTAACTGAGTCAGGAGGAAAGTGCAGTGAACTGATTTGATTAAAAAGGTTGTAAAGGCGAGGCGGCCTTTCTGGTTTAATGTCCGCTTTAATTTAATTAATGTGGTGAACATCTGTTAGAGTGACCGCTGTCAACTCTGACTCAGTCAAAAAAACAACTGCATCTTGTGCCTCTTTGCAGAGGTTCACAGGGAACTGACTCTTTCAACACTAGTAGAAAAATGTTACTGTAAAATGTCATTGAGATGTGTTGCATGCGTGTCTTGTTACACTTCCATGTCACCTGTCAAGAAAGATGAATGATGTCTCATACTGAGGGAAATGAGGCTGTGCAGATGGGTTCACATGGGCACTGCAGAAACCACCTGAGAAAATAGATGCAACAGCCTGTTCATTTTTGTTGATCCCACAGAATATCCCATAAATCACTTACTGGTGCAGCTGTCAGCACAAACCGCTGAGGACGCAGAGATCAATATGCAGACATATCCATAAAATCCCCTCAAGTAACCCATCTTTTCTCCCTGTATTATCCAAGAATTCAGTATGAGTAGCGTTGTTTTTGTCTATACACATGCAGATTTAGCAACAACAGTAAGTACATTTTCCCACTTCTTGTTTGAGTTATGCTGAACCACTATCTCTCCCATGGGTTGCAAGCCTCTTCTTTGCCTATTTTGAATCAGCGGAGCATTGAACACACACGCACACACAAACACGCACTCACACGCACACACACAGTAGGCTACACCTAACAGCCTCTAAAGGCCATCACTGTGATGAGAATTGACTGACATACACAGATAATCCAGCCGTTGCAGAAGGTCAGACTAATTTATTTGATGTAGTCATTTTGTCCACATTTCTGAGGATCAATGGTCTATGGTGTGGATGTGATTAGAATGATGAAACTGCCAGTAAAAATCAGGGTAACATGCTGATGTGCAGGGATTTTCGAGCCAGTGAGTGTAGAGGTGATCATTCAGTCATAAAAATGACAGTAATTTAATCATTTTAAATCAGTGACATTGGTTGGATATTTAGTTTTGGATTGCACAGGATTTTGGTGTTACAAAGCATATGGATCTTGCATATTTCAGTCAAAGCAACAGCAAATTTAGCTGGAAATCTGTCATCAAGTCATCTCCCTGGCAGATATTGCTGGCATATTACCTCCAGATCCTGTGGTGGCCCACATAACCAGAGTTGTCCGATCCAGATTGTGGGCGACAAGGCTTTATAGCACTGCAAGTTTCCTGGAAACTGCAGGGCCCTCAGGGAAATCAGTGCCAGATTGCTTGGAGACGGGCAACACTGGCCTGCTGATTAGTCAGAGAAAGAACTGTGTGGTGGCCATCACATGTTTGAGAGAGAAAAGGAGACGGTGAGAGACAAAAAGCCTAAATAGCCGGCAGCCTATTAACAATTCAGTTGTCTGACTCACACATGCTCCTACAAGTGAGTTTACACTTGAATATAGAATGTGTCATCTGATGTAGCTCAACTAAGTGGGCCATGAGTTGAGATTGTTTTGTCAAACTTTATTTTCACAGTGACAAATAAACTTTGAAGTCCCTAAAAGTGTAAAAGAAGCCATAACAGCTATTGAGTTCACATATTAACAAATATGTGTGTATGTGTGTGTGTGTGTGGTGGGGGTAATTAGGAGGCAGACTAATGCAGAATACTAATAATTAACTCTGCATGTGTGCTCAGAATTAGAAGTTATTAATGTCCTGTAAGAGAAAACATTTCCTCTCGATTGCTCACTAGATGTCACTGTTTTCCCATCCTTCTCGGAGACATGACTGCACTGATGCACTGTGAGTGCTCCCAAAAATAAATGCATCAAAATGAAATGCTTTTCCAAGTCAGTGGCTGGATTTCAACGAGACTCCGGCAAAATAAGAACTGGGCAGCAGTAGGATTTTGTTTTTACTACACTGTTTATTTTATCAAGCCAGCGCATTGAGAAATAATGATGAATGAATGCCTGATGGAACCACAGGTTTGGTTACTGTTATTTTCCAATGTATGGCAGGTCTATTTATGAAATGTAGGCTGTAATATGATTTTTTAAAACGTAGCCTAATGCTTTGAATGGATTAAGGATTATCTGAGTCAATGGGGTAATCAACATTTGAATAAAACTTAAAGAAAAACTACCCGACTTTATTAGGCTATCCTGACTTCTTCAAGAAGGCAGTGAACGTCCTGCCAATTTCCACAGCTCTCCGAGAGCAGTATATTTTGACCTGGATCACAGCGGGGACGCGTCACGGCGGGTGGGCGTGGTTAACCGGGATGAATAACGCTTTATCCTCCGTTACGTTGCAGCAGAGTTACAGTCTGACACGAGAGAGGAGCAGGGGGAACTGAACAGCTGACCGTCTCGCGTAAATTTGAACCCGCAAGTGATGGAAAGGCTGGAGATCTTTTTGTACACCTTCCTCGTCTCTCACTACGTCTGGAGCATCTTCTTCATCTCATGGCTTTTCAACAACTCGATACCCACAGATCTAACCAACTATGGATTGCTTAATTGAAGTTGGGCCACCTGATCCTGTTTGCGCCAGGACAACCGACCAACATTAGGGCAACAGAAGTCGTTATGGACAGTTGTGCAAATGCTGCATTTCCTGATCAGAGAACTGGTGTGAATAGCAGAAGTTCTTCCTCAGGATACCACATCTATGTGCGCGTAAAGGACATGCACAGAAGGCTTCCATTCAGCGCTGCGTGAAATACTCCGCGCTATGTTTTAGTATTTGCAGGGAAAAGCTGTAGTTAGAATAGAGAGCGTGCTTGTGCGGCTGATTTGTTCCTGCCGGCTTTGACGCGATAGTGGCGGCCAGCTTTTATTGCGCGCATACCAATTGTGCAGTTGCAGTTTAGCCGCTCTGTTTCCACAGGCGATCCACCACGACAAGACCTGCGGTCTTTGACATTCATCAGGCCTCATCACCAACTCTGTAAGGTTTATCTGAAAATACTTGGACAAATCCTGCTATTTGAACTTTCCCTGCAACCAAGAGAGTTTTTAAAGCTGCATCCAAGTGCACCTGTGTGGCAGGAGTGAGCCATGGCTTTACCAGATAGTGGCATATCTGGGGAGGAGGTACCCTTCCCAGAGATTATAGAGCTCAATGTTGGTGGCCAGGTGTACATCACCCGCTACTCTACCCTCACAAGTGTGCCAGACTCTCTGCTGTGGGAGATGTTCAGTCGAAAGTCAGCCAAAGGACTGGCCAGGGACACCAAGGGACGCTTCTTTGTGGACCGGGATGGTTTCCTGTTCCGTTACATCTTGGACTACATGCGGGACCAGCAGCTGGTTCTTCCAGACCACTTCCCAGAGCGCGGGCGTCTGCAGAGGGAGGCCGAGTTCTTCAATCTGCCGGAGCTGGTCAAGCTGCTTGCACCCAAAATCAGCAAGCAGAACTCCCTAGGCGACGAGGGATGTCAGAGCGACCCAGAGGACTCCTCACCTGGGATTGACACAGCCCGTAACCTGGGCTCCCTGGGTGCTGCTGCTGCTGCCTGTGCCAGCCTGGTGCCCGGTGCCATGGATGGCAAACGGTCCGGGTTCATCACAATTGGCTACAGAGGCTCCTACACCCTGGGCCGTGACAGCCACACCGATGCCAAATTCCGCCGGGTGGCACGGATCATGGTGTGTGGGAAGACCTCCCTGGCCAAAGAGGTATTTGGGGAGACACTGAACGAGAGCCGTGACCCTGACCGCCCCCCTGAGCGTTACACATCCCGCTACTATCTCAAGTTCACCTTTCTGGAGCAGGCTTTTGACAAGCTGGCTGATGCAGGTTTCCACATGGTGGCCTGTAACTCCACAGGAACCTGCGCCTTTGCCCACGAGCAGACAGACGACAAGATCTGGACCAGCTACACTGAATATGTGTTCTACCGTGAGTGAGCTCGGCTTTGTTCCCCCGGTCCCCCACCCTGTCTCCAAGTGCCCCCTCCTTCCTCCAGCCTCCAGCCATTCTGTCTCCCTCTCTCCGATGGCTCCTGCACCAGTAGATGTTCCGTAGATGTTGTGCCCTTCCATCTATCTCTGCAGCATCCAGCTTTTATCCTATGAACAGTACGCAGCAGCTGCTCTGACTCTTCATACCTTCTCTGCAGGTCCAATATGCAGCCCTCCCCGTCAACCCCAAATCCACCCCCCCCCACCTCAGGTCCATCTTTTGCTCTCGCTTAAGCCGTCGTTCCATCTAGTTGTAGTCTCACCAGTCCTCGACCTCAGCGACCCCACAGCCTTCTCCTGCAGAGACTGATACCTTCTGTGTACTATTTCCCTTTTGTACTCTATATATTGCATCTGCCTTGGTGAAGCACAATACTGTCCAAGAGCTAATTTTCTTAAACAAGCGCCCCAGTGTGTCTCTATGACTATTGTACCAGTCATAAGGGCATGAGGGAAAGGGCTTCAAAGAGTGGCCGTGATGTACAGTGCTATACTTTGTCTGCTTGCTCGAGCAGATTGGACTCTCTCCTGCTCCTCTGAACTAAATTACCAAATAATTGGACATCTTATCAGCCTTGAGGGATGTGAGCAGCCCAAGCACAAGAAAGAAGTGTAACACAAAGATCTAATTTCCTTCAGTTTTTATTAAATGTGTCCAGTACCATGTGGATTGGGAACGTGCCATAGTTTATCTGTTCAGTTGTTGTTATAAATGAATGAGGGTTGAGACAATACAGCCACATGGACAGGGAAAGGAACACATTGAACTTTTTATTTTGAAAGGGAAAAGTTGGTTGTCGGTGTTTCCCTTTCAAAAAGACAATGGTTCATTGGCAAATGACCAAGCAACGGGCTTCAATGAAAAAAAAAAAAAAAAGCTCAAATATCAAGAGATCTCATAGACAGAAAGAAAAAAAAAGGTTGCCAGATGAAGTGTGTGTATTGATTGTGCAATGGAGCTTTCAGTATTTTAATCACCCACGCTGGGAGGGCAGAGGAGATGGAAGGTGTTACATCACTCGCACCCCACTGCTCTATATTTTTTTGCGCTCATTGTGCTTCTTTGACATTTCTTTGCAAAGTTAGATATTTAGGAGCATTTTGCCAGTGAGGCGCTTCTTGGGACGGGCTTTACACCATGACCACGTGTTGTTTCCATAAAAAGAAAAATGTGGTAGTCCTCGGAGCGGCTCATGTTTTGAGTGTTCTGTAAACAATAATGTTATTCTTAATACTCAGTTCAGTATTCGTTGAAGCTGTTGCATATTTGATGATAGCTCTCACTTACTGTAAGTGAATACCCATGAGAAAGGGTAGGATTACACTGTAGCCAGCCAAAGCCCAATGTCCTCTCACCACTGTAGCAAGGGCATTGTGAGGGCAGTTTATAATGAGTGGCTATAACTTAAGTTATAAAGGAGCGAGTTAAGGGGGGGGGGTTCCAGTTACAGCCTCAGGACAGGTCTGCACATCATATACCTCAGACTAAAACACAAGCTGAAGGCACTTAAATCCAACAAAAGATCTAGCTGGTGACAAGAAAATGCAGACATGGTTAGGAAAATGTAGATGCTGTAATAAAATTTTTTTTTTTTTTTTTTTTTTTTAAAAAGAGGTTTAAAATAAAATGAATTTAAAATGAGAAACAGCCTGCGAGGCTGTACAGTGTAGGATTTCACCTGAACAATAAGGTGTCAGGTTGAAGAACGTCTGACTGACAATAAATGTATTCTGAAATGTCTAGAAACCACAATGTTGTGTTTCTGTGTGATGACGTGCTGTTGACATCTGAGTCAATATGTTAGACCTGCAGCAGTGTGTCACTGCAGGCGTAGACAACACTGAAATTAAAAGTGTTCAGCAAAAAAACAAAAAAAAGCAAACTGATTTGTCAAATAAAAGATGTTTTCTTCCTATTTGGGTTGTATTTTCCATTCATAATTCTATGTTTTTTCAGTCTTGAATGGCATTCAGCTTAAACTGTGAGGAAAGTGGTACATGCCCTCCCGTTACTGCAGTGTAAAATTTTAATTTCCAGTGACAATACAACTCAATCACAAAAGAAACCAATTCAAATTTTCATCTCACCATTTCCCATTAAAATAAATTTACTTGGACATAAACTATACTTCATATTAAATGTCCCACACTCCTCTCTGAGGCACCATCTCCCTCGTCCTCCCATCTGCTTTTCCACTTTTTTCTCCACATTTCTGTTCTTTTCTTTTTTTTATTCTTTTTCTTCCTCAGTCTGGATTTGTCTGGAGCAGTTGACCAGAAAAAGGAGTCAAGATAGAAATGAGGACATGCACAGATAAGAGGCTCTCTAAAAGCAGATTACAAAACCTTTATTTTGTTGCCAATAATTGACCTAATTACTTTGTACAGTAAAAATCTTGAAGCAGGTGGGACCTAAAATCCAGGACGTTGAATAGCTGTTGTTGTTGAAGCCTCATGCAGAGCAATGATTTGCCCATTTTTAAAAGATTAGAAATGATTTTTGTCAATAAAAACACCCACAGACAGAAAAGTGGGCATAATTTACACAACAACCAGGGTTATGGTTATGTAGGTGAGGCAGTCACATGTTGTTTTTATGAATTCTGACTCATGTAAGTGCTGTTAGAGATTCTCACACGCTAATTACCTTAGTATAAGACCTCTAAACCTGATCTCAGTCTGGCCTAGATAGCTGATGAGCGTCACATGAATTGTTGAAAAATGTATGCGGCTACCTTCCTGGAAAACAGATGATTTTTGTTGCGGTCTGGGCTGGGTGCGTGACAGATCCTCAGAGATCGGGACAATGCAGTGCCTGCACAGTCACAGGCAGCATTCCTCTGTCGCTGTTCCCCGGCGCACTACTGCAACACGGGGTAACGCCAAGGTCAGTCATTAGCACAAGCACGGAGAAACACGCCTCATGTGTGAAAAATTTCAGGCATCATTGTCCTAAACCGCTCTCTGTCTTTACCTCCATCAGTTGCCTTGAGACTCAACATTCAACAGTAGATGTGTGAGAAGTGTTGACACTCAGACGCTGAACAGCGACAGCAGCGAGGTCCACAGGCCGGGCTGTGATGACATGCTGCTTTATTGTTGTTGTTTTTTTGTTTTTTTAAATGCTCTATTGTGAAACTTGTGGCTGAAAAGTGTAGCATGCCTGCTCATGTGCCATACAAGAAGCAGGCTCTAGTTATGTCATCTTAGTGGTATGCCTCTTTTATCCAGAGTGTTACAATAAAGATATTTTACCATGAAATTTTGCTTCTCTGTCTTTTGGAAAAAGTCCAAATAGCAGATTGCATTTGTCAGACCTGCTCACTGCACAGCACACAATCACTTAATTTATATATTTTTTTGCTCCTACCACAATGTTTGAAGTTGAGACAATTTCTCACAGAGTTTTTGCAGTTCATTTTTTAACTCTTGCCACTAAAGTACAAGCCAAAAAGAAATGTTCCCTGAGAGTACAAGACTGTTCTCTCTGTGAGCACTCTACCTCGAGGCAGTGATTTGACCCATGTCATGTTCCTGTGGAGCTATCACTGTAGGCGGCTCTACATGGCAACAGGCCTTGGTCTGGTCTGTTTTCCTCTCCTGATCCTCTTGTTTCGTAGCCAGCTGGGTCATCATTTCCCCTATTTGGAAAAAGAAAGGAGCAGAGAGCAGAGGAGAAGAGGAACGGATGTACGTCAAAGGAAAAGGGGATTGGAAAATGGGGCAAGAAAGCAAGGCTAGACAGATAACCTGGTAGAGAGGAGATGAGAGCTGGAGAGTATTTACGCTGGGGAAGGATTTGGTGTTCTCATCTTATCTCTCTTCCTGCGCAGCTCCAGCGTGAAGGGTCCTGTTATACAAAGAGGTGCTGGTTCGTCCTGACAAACAAAGCCCTCACTGGGCCGTGCTGTTAGTGGCCTGTCAGCCCTGTCAGCACTCACAGAGAGATTCAGTTACAGCAGACAGACATAGAGCCACAGGATTACTCAGTATATGGTTGGGATTAATATTGATTCATAGTACGATTACATCAACATAAAAGGACGGGAAACTGATATTTTCCACCAGAGAGAACTTCTATTTTCTATCTGGTGTGTATGTGAATCATGGGATGTGCCTTTAAATTCACTACAACCAGCTCAGGTTCCCAGACTGCAGCTTCTTTTATGAATAGACATACCACATGCTTTAGACTGACAACACAGAGCGACACAATGAGTCATTTTATCTACATCTGAGACTGAGTGTACTACCAGGTTTTGTCTGAATTCTGCTGTTTATCCTCCACACTGAGCTGCAACCATCTGTGACTGTAAACTTGTTTATGTCTTCTCAGCATCAATGACTTGTCCACTTTTGGATCTGTACGCCAGCATGTTTTGGCTCTTTCTTGTTTTCCTGCTCATGTTTGTGCTTACGTGGATGTTTGGAGAGCTGGTGTGATGACTGTATGGGCCTCTGTGCTGGGTGGGTCAGCGCGGGGTTGGTATGGAGGCCACGCGGGGGCAATGAACTAATGAACTGGCACTCCCTGTCTCACAAATATGCTGAGCAGGCAGTTGGCATCTCTGAATGCGCACGGACACAAATGCAGACGGACACATGTACAGAGGGAGGGAGGTTGCTGGGAGAGGATGCGCAACAACCCTCCTGCGTGAGGCTACTGACTCGGGGGTGTGAGGTTTTTAGATCTGTCTGTCTTCTTTTCACTCTGCTTTGCGATCAGTTAAAAATGCATTAGCAGGCATACAAGCCATTTCCCTCCCTCATCCTCTCTTGACGGCAATGAACAGGAGAAGTCCAAGCTAATAAAGAAAACTGGTAATTACTTGGGAGTAGCGTCAACCAATAGGAGGATGTAGCGGAGAAGCGGAGGCAGCATGCAGCAGCCTGAGGCCTTCCACTGCGTTCTCCATCAGTATGTGAAATACTGTATGTGTGTGTGTGATGAGAGTGTAAGCATGTTATGCGTTTAAACGTCAACGGAGAGCTTCGCATGCTCTTGTTCATTCTCACATGTATACATACGTGAGCTCAGGCCCTTCTGCGTTTGTGTTTGTCCTTGACGACAACTCGGCTCACGCACAAGCCCACATACACAGAGTACAGTAGCGCTGGCTCGGGGCATCTTTATCTTATTGTGTGTTGGTTTATTTATAGTGAGGCAGTCATTGAGCCAGATGTGTACCTTCACTGCACTGCTCTATCCTCCAGCATGGGGCACACGAACACATGCTCCTCTGCCTCTCCTCCTCCTCGTCCTCCTCTTCTTACGCATCTCCTACAGATAGCAGCTGTCTCAAAACATATTGGCCCCCGAACTCCAGGGGGACTCTGTCATGCAAGGTCAAGGGGGAGTGATACCCGAGAGGAAAGACAAGGGGGCGGGGGGTTCACATGGGACAAGATCTAGCAGCTGAAAAAGAGCAGCATTCTGTCACTGGTGATGTTCAGTGCTGACTTCTCTCATCTACCATCCTCCATGTTGTCTCTTTATTATTCTATTTTACTGTGCAATCTTTTCTTTTCTCTATTAAGCCCCAAGACAGAAAGACTAACTGACAGTTGAAAGCATGAGGGATGTGTGGAAACACAAAGTAAAAGTAGGATGGGAATGAGGGAGCATGAAATTAGTTAGAGAGTGAGTCAGAGAGTCAGGAACAAGTTCTAGGATTAGAAAGGAGAGCAGAAAAAAAACCCAAAAACGGATAAAGGATAAAGTGGCAAAGTTCCTCATATACAGTACCACAGAGACTGTAAATATGTGAAGAGGAACAAGAGGGGTGAGGCAGTTGGAAAGGAAAGAAAGGGAGAGAAATACTGTGTGGTAGATTGGGCAAAGTGAGGTGGAAGTGGTGGTAGTAACTGACTGAGGACACAGTCGGAGCACTTGAACTTCCCCTGCTAGACTCTTACATCTTAGTCTGATGCAATATATATTTTATTTATACTCATTTCCCAGACAACACAGTTGCATGGCAGCGCAAGGCAGCATAACATTTCTTCATTAAAAAGTCACAATGATCACATTCTAATTTAATTTTAATCCTGGTTTGTTTTAATGCTGTTGTTCGTTCTCCATTTTCACATGTTTTTATTATGGAATATAGTCTCACACCGTTTTAATTTATGGTCCTATTTTAAGGGTGTTTGTTTCATATGTTTTGCTAATCAGTGTTGGTTGATGAGGATGTGTTTATGTCTCTTGAGATTTGGTGCTTTTCTTTATCTGTGCCCAGAGGCCCGTTGACTGATCAGCTGATATTTTCAGAATTATAAGCCAGTGAACATTTAAAGTCTCTTTGCAAACAATTGTCTCGAGATGGCAAATGACTTCAATCTGATGAGTTTTAACTGCGTGCCATCAATCACTGGCAGACGAGAAAAGTTGTATCATTTTGGAGTTAATTTTTTGTCTACTTTTTATAGCAAAGCAGCATAACTGTATCCACTGTATGCATTTTAATATAAAGTCACTTGAAATAATGTTAAAGTTAGAACTAGATTGTGTAACTATGGATCAACTTTGTGAAGCCACTGTGAAAGACTGGCGAGCAGTAACTTGCTTGAAGCAGTGAGATGTGTCTGTCAGTGCTGTTGTTAGGACGGGATTCACCTCGGCCATCTGGAGTCTTGGGCTCTAATCTGCCCCCCCTCTAATTATCAGTAATCTGGACAGACTTGTCCTTGGTCCTGCAGTCCTGGGCATGCTTGGAACCTGGCTGAAGGCTCTGCACCGGCTGAGGGACGCCAGGATGGGCTTTAGGGTGCTTAGGCAGGCTGGTTACAGGCTGTGGGAGCCAGGCAGCAGCTCTGGGTGTTTAAAGCAGGGGAAGATAAAGAGGAGGCATGTGGAGCAGGTGAATCAGCAGGACACTCGGAGCGGATGTAGATTTGTGCAAGCCTGCAAAAATAAATATAAACAAGACTCGTTTCCATTCCAAATGCACTGAAAAAACGTATCTGTGGGTGAAGTATTGATGACTGGCTCACTGGTTTACTTCAAACACCTCCCTCTCTCTCTGTCTTCTGAGTCTTTTACTCTCTCTTTGCTTTTCTTACTTGGCAGCAGCTCCCCAGTCTCCAGCTGTTTACGTCACGCATTTCCTCAACATTATGCAGATTGACAGATTTGTAATTGCTCAGAGACTTGTGAGTGCACTCCAGTGACTTTGATATGGACGACTGTGCTTGTGCCCCAACATGTAAAGTTAGTCTGAAGAATATAGTATTACTGTGTCTGCTTACACCCCCATATGTATTTGTTCTGACAGCAATCAGAGAGGAAAGACAATGAATGAGAAGACTGTAGGTGGCGAGGCCCACCCTGTCATTAGGCACCATACGGATCATTTCACAAAGCAGATGTTGGATATCTGAGCTGAATACTAGGTAATTAGATATAAAATATGCTGCAATTGCAAAACCTATGTAGCGTGAGCTCCCTTTAGGACAGCAGGAAGAGCCATATGTACAACTTCACACTGTGGATAAAAAGGCTCCTCTCAGTCTGAGAGACATTACTATGCATTTGTGTAGCTCTAGATCCCTCACATCATTGTGGCGTTACCATGGAGATGATGCTGTCCTCTTGTTTGTTATCTTCGGCTCACAACACCTGTCAGCGGTGAATTTTAAAAAGTATCCACAGGCAGATTGACCCGGTCATATTCAAGGTTATTCAGAAGCAGCTGATACAGTCATTTTTAAACAGCTGAAATGACACTGTTTACCTTACACTGTTTGTGTGTAAAGATAAACTGCAATGATAGTGCGGCTGTTTTTCAAAAGATGACTTGATCTGTTTTTGGACATAATTGTGGAAACAGCATCTAAGCGTAGCCCTTGAAAGGCTCCAAAAGTGCTGCACAGATATAAATGAAACTCAGATTACTTAAAATAAGCACACAAGTTAAAGCAAAGACCAAGGCCCCGCAGTGCAGAGCATGATGATTTCTAGGCAAAAAATACATTTAACTTCAGCTTAATTTGAAAGAAACTTCCAAATGTTCACATTAAGTCAGGATGATAAAACTAACCTCATTTTCCATGTGGTGCCTATTCCCACACCTCATCATGGTTTTTATTTAGGCTGTGTGTGGGAATACACATTGTGCTATGTTTTGCGTAAAATGTAAAGATTCAGGTGAAAGTAACATTACAAACTGCGGAGGAGACATTTTATGACGGAGAGGTGCTAAACCCTGGCAACAGTGACACATTAGAGTTGCTAATAGCAGTAATGATGGCAACAGAGGGATGTGTCACAGTGAACAGATGGGAGAGACTGAAAGAGAGGCTGAGAGAGAGAGAGAGGCAGAGGGTGTGTGAGAAAGTGCTTTGGCTTTTGCATATATCCCTGGAGAAGTGGCCCGGGGAAAAGGGTTGAGTGCTCTCTTTCGCTGTTCTCCTCCATGAGGCTTAGTGGTGGAGGAAAGCATGGAGCCCATCCCCCAGTGGATTATTCCTCCGACACTGCTAAGCCCCCATACTCCCACGTCCATGCGGCCCTCAAACACATGTATTCATTATGAGAGACACTGGATGCAGCGAACACACAAACACACACAGTGGAGAACATGCTTCTGTCACCCCTCCTTCCCCTACATCCTCTTTCTTTCTCTCGGTCTTTATCTGTCCTTCTTTCAAATGCCAATACATGCTCAGAATACAACGACGCACGCACACACACACACACACACACCCACACATACACACACACACACACGCAAACACATACACGTACATTTAGCACACACATGCTTACGTATTCATGCTCAAACACAAGACGACACTCATTTGCTCTTACATACGGGCATGTTTGTACACTTTATGTCGCATACACGCACACACACACACACATACACTTTCATATTCAGGTATTCAGAAAGCCAAGGCAGTGGAAGAATATTCTGTGCCGCCTCCGTTTGACACAAGCAGCTTTTTCCTGTTATATAAGACGAGTTACCGTGATGATGAGCCCTGTTGAAGGAAACAGTGCAGGCCCCTGTGTGTCTTTATATGTCATTACGTGTGTGTGTGTGTGTGCTTGCTCATTTGTGTTGTGTGTCTGCCGCTGTGTGTGTGTGTGTGTGTGTGTGTGTGTGTGTGTCACTTAGTACCTGCATATCTCTGCATGAGTATGTGTGAGGGGCTGTGGGAGAGATTAGCTGTTCCTCTGTATTCTCATATACAGTAGCAGCATGTCGTGTATGTGGCTGCTTCACTGTGAGAGTGAGAATGCGTGTGATTTAATATTGTGTGACTGTGACTCTGTCGGATGATGCAGTGCATGAGCAGTATGAATGCAGGGCTGTCATTACCGTTTAACTTAGTGTACGGCCACGTCCAGACTCATTCGGCTACATTGAAAAATGTTTACGTATTAAGTTTTTTCAGTCCATGGAGCATTTTCTGATTGTTCTCTCAGAGGGTTCACCCTGAAGTACCACCACCACAACTACAACAAAAAAAGCTCAGATCTCTTTTCCTGAGCCAGCAGCTTTGCACGATTTCCTCTAGAAATACAGAACCAGCATGAGGAAGTGAACAAGTTGAGATTCTCCAAAATGTCTGCCTGAGACTGCGTAAAGATCATACATGACAGTAAGATTTTAAATTGGCTGTTTTCCCAGTCCACCCTGGGTCCAACACAAAAAGGGCGGTTTTGAATGTGCTCGGTGGGGTGTGTCCTCCAGGGTCAAAAACCCAGGATTAGTGCGAAATGAAAGGCCAAAAAAAAAGCATTTTGAAATTTATCCGCTTTATGGGTGGACATGGGCTAAGTTTGTTGTGCAAATCTGAGGCTGTGTAGCCATGACGTAGACAGTGGAAATCAAAGAACAGTGAAAGGCTGAGTAGAACGCCCACTTGTGTCTAAAAAATAGGCTGTTTGTAAAGAGAGAGGGGGCAGTTCAAAATGGTTGATGGGCTTTCAAATACCAAGAGGTGCAGAATGTGCATGTCCCCCTCCAACTATTCCGAGAAGTCGCACAGCTGCAACCTCCTCTGTCCTCACACAGAGATGAGATGAAAAATCAACATCCCGTTAAAAAAATTGCTTTTCAAGCTTCAGCCAAGAGGTCTCACGCGCTCTGTTCAGTCACTACATTCCTTCTACGATAATATACATGCAAATAAAGGGTAAAGGGGAATTCTGAAATTAGGTGAAACTGTACTCCACTCTCCTTATCTCTCATTTCCCTTCCTCTCCTGAGGAGCTCCTTTCTCTGCTCGTTTCTGTTTCCATAATGCTCTGACAAGCTCTCGTGCCAGCATGTGTTTACTTCATTCTGTGCTCCTGGAAACTGTAAAGCTCAGAGCTGAGGTGCTTGCTTCTGTGCCAGCCGCACGCTACTGACACACTTTGATAAGGCCAAAAAAGAAAAATGAAAAAAAAGAAAAAGCTAAATGTAATCAAATTTCTGTGTGGAGGAGCTCCCCTGTTGGCTGAGACCTTGATTCAAACACACCAGACTCCTGAGTATGAATAATCTATTCATCGTCTCACTCATGAATTTTCATAGGTCTAGTTCCCAAAATGTTGGATTACATTTTGGGAATGAGAGGATTGATTCCAAGCTCATGTGTATGTTGAGTGTGTATGTGTATGCGTATCAATCCTCTCATCTCACTCTTGCTCTCAAGTGATTTGAGTTTAGCTGGAAATGTTTCATATTGCACTTAGATTTAAATGACTAATTCCTCCTTTCTGTTGCAGGTGGTTCATCACTAAACTTCAAGGCAATGACCTCTGACCCCCCAGCTCTCACTGAAGTGGAGACCCCTGAACCTGCTGCTGCTGCTCATACTGAATCCGCCACAGTGGAGCACAGCAGCACCGGCCGAACCCAAAGCCTTCCAGAAACCAGCAGCATCCCACTGCTGGACATTCGGAATCCACTGCTCCTGGACTCTCCTCCTCCTCTAACACCTCCTCTTCCTCCGCCGCCTCCTCCTCCTGCTACAGACAGCCCTGACCTCCCACCTCTGTCACCTCCAGTCCTGCCTCCACCTCTGCCGTCATCCAAACCATCATCCACCTCCAGCCCTCCTAATACTCCCCCAACGCCGCCTCTCGCTGAGAGCCCCCAACGTCCCACCACCCTCAACCTAAAGACACTGCCGCGGCCCACAGTGAGGGAGAATGGCGTCCCCCCACTTGGGGTGGATGAGGATGAAGAGGAGAGAAAGTTGCTGGAGGAGGATCTGAAGAAATGCATTGAGGATTTCAAAAAGATCCGCTTGCCCAGAGTGTTTCCGGATCGTAAGAGGCACTGGCAAAGTGACTTGCTCAAGAAGTATAATGCATAGAGAGCTTTGCTGTGGCGACATGGTGAACAAACTTGACAAGGATTTTTTTTTTTTACAATGGGGAGAATCTGTTGTGAGCGGTGGACTACAGCTTTATATTCACAGAAAGTTTACTCACACCTCTAATGTAGTAGGTTTTGCATGTCAACAGAGCAACATTTAATGAAAAGTGTAGTGCTTAGGCTGAGCTAGTCTAGCAGTCACACATACAAGATTAAAACGTTAAGATTTGTCTTTTTCCTTTAGAGATTTTTAGTGTTTCTTCTTTGCTCCACACAGCTATTGGGAAACATTAAAAAGTATTTGAATCATTTTCTTTCCACTCAGTCAAATGATAATATATGTCATGTCATTGATTAGAAATTTCTGCCCTGCTCTCTGTAACATGTTCACTGATCAAGCAACTGGAAAATGTGTGAAATTTTTAGGCATTTGACCTTGCTGATGCAAAATAAAAGAAAAAAGTGAAATCTCTGGTGCTAATCATCATCATCTAATCAAAACTATTTCACCTCATCAATATTAACCATATGACTTCAAAGCCTTTCTTCTCCCCTCTCTCCCTGTGATTCGAAAGCTCTGCAGTTTTGTTCATTTTGTGATTGCATTATCTCCAAGCTAGCGATGGAAAGAATTCAGAACGAGAATGTGGTGTACCGGTAAGCGAAGTGGGTAATTACAGACAGCCAGAATGTGGAATAATAATGACAATAATGACTACATGAACCAGCGCACCGTGCCATTTGTTCCTCTATCTGCTCTGCATAAAATGTTCATCCAGCTTCACTAATGAATCACCAGGTGTGTGTATGTGTGACAGTGTGTACCTTCTACTGCTCGTTATGGGATAAGTCACAATCAAATGAAAAATTACTTGCCATTTATGTTTTTACCCACAGTATTCACCCACAAAGAGCGATAGACGTTTGGGAAATACGTGCACTCACTTCGTTACTGAGAATTAGAGGAGAAGATTGCCACCACCCTCTTACTTGTGTGTTATGTATGGAGCTTGAGCCAGGAGCTGGTTAGCTTAGCTAAGTTTAGCTTAGCTTAGCATAAAAACTAGAACAGAGTCTTTTCAAAGGTGAAAAACAACATTGGCTTAGAGGGACTTGTATAGGTGTATTTTGAAATTTTGGAGAGAGCCAGGCTACCTCCCTGTTTCCAGTTTGTATGCTAAGCTAAGCTAACTCATATGCTTACAGGCACTAGTACCAAAGAGTATTTAATGGACAGTGGTATCAATCTTCTCGTGTAAAGTTCATTATGATTCAAGAAAAAATTCTCAAGAAATAGAAAAATAATTTTAATATTTAAATCTCGTTTGTTTTACATGACACAAATCATTACTTTCAGTAGTTTCTTCATGGCTTACCAGGAGGTCGACACTGGATTTTAAGCAGTAAGCCAGTAACATGGTATGCCTGATCAAACCTGACATGTAACCACGACACCTTGAAAACTCCAAATGCTCCACAACCACTTGTCATATATTCTTAATCTAACATGAGTAGAAACTGAAAATGAGATACTGTGATTCAACAAGGAGCCAGCTTACATTTTGGAAGCATTTGCTGGCCATCGACAGCTAGCATAACATTAGCTGTGGTGACTGCATGCAGCTCTAGGGGAGTCCCGTGCTCATAGTGAAGTTGTGGGTTTAACTACTAGACATTGTCTCTAAGCAAAACCAGATGATTCTTGAATGCAGCTCTATCAGTGGATAACACTAGCAGGTAAAGAGACACAACATGTATGACAACTATGGAGTTAATTGGAGTCGTATTTCTCCTTAATAAAAAGAGCGTTACTGGGATTTGTAACTGTAAAGTAAATAATGAGTTTGTAATTGTAAACACTACTTGTTACTGAGAAAATCATCACATCACAGTAACATGTTAGCTAAATTATGCATTTCTGCCCATCGGCGTATTACAGCTGTGTCTCTTGACGCGCAGCCCTGAAAACGCTGAGAACTTTTGTTCTCAAAAGTTACTTTAGCGACTCTCCTAATTACTTTTTTTCAATCTGAACTTTAAGATAGAAACAACTCAAGATAGCGCTCAAAGTACTTCTGAATTTTTGGACCTTTTGATCATTTCCCCTTCATGTCTTCTCTAGCATCCTGCTTCCACTAGAAATAACAAGTAAGTAAATAACAATAATACAAGAGACCATCAATTTGCTGTTTCCTTGTGATTTACAGAAACATCCATGTGTAATCTTGGCTTGATATTAAGCTTCCAGAGAGCAACAAATTACACAGAGCCTCCACCTGATTCACAATAGAGCACTGACTTACTGAATGCGGCATTGAAGATTTTTTCTCTCATTTTGTCTGTTTTATTTTCTCTATCTCTCTCATTAGACGAGAGCAGAACCATAGTCCCACCTGCATCTGGTCATAATGAGCCTGTTGGCTGTCCACAGCATCCCTGGTTAGAAGTCCTAATGATTTTGTTTTAACCCAGAGCTTTCTGTCAGCGCCGCACGTCCAGCCTCATGCAGTTAAGCTCTGTGTTGCTTCAGGTTAATGTTGAGGTTAAGACGTTAATCCTCGAGTGTTAGCTGGGAGGGAAGTTTTATCTTGTTAAACATCAGACAAATAGAATAGTTTTATCAGGCGCACTGGTAACCACCAAGGAGCAATAGAGATATCCTCTTGCTCTGAGTAGCGGTTTAACAACAGATTAGGGTTTGTCACAGTCTCTAAACAGCAGGCTGTTCCTCTCACAAGCTACACAGTGACGACAATTTATTTTATCCAGTCAGTCTTTGCTGTTTTCACACCAACATCAACGCTCAGACCGTCTCCAACCGGCTGTCGATTGCTGAGAAATCCATAGAAAAGATTCCACTTTGCTACTCATTAGCGAGTATTGCCTCATCAGCTCCTTTTTCTCGTATTTCTCATCTCTCGGCGTTGGCTTGGACAGAAACAGCGTGCTGGCCGGGCTCCCGGGCTCGGAAGAGTGACATCAGAGTGCGCCTCAGTCAGGATGCATGCAGAGGATTGAAACAACAAGTCTTCCCGATTTAAAATTCCTGTTTACTGTGGCAGAAGCTGCACAGTCTGCTGTGTTGGAGTCCTGTTAGACAAAACAGACATCCATATCCAAAACCAGAGTCCTTGATTTGCATTTGGGCCTCTCCATAAGAATCTGTTCACTTCTTAATTCTCTTTCACCCTTTGTCTTTTTCAGTACAAGCCTCTGAAGCTGGCCTTTTGACTTATTATGGATGGGCTATGAGGATTTGATCTCTGAAGTTGATAGGCTCAGCCCTTCAACAAAGGGAATACTTATCCTTTGAAATGAAGAGGTAAAGCAGTCTGGTGGGAACAGGAGTGAGAAAAAAAAAAACATTATTTGACAGAATATTTGAGCATTTCAGATCAAACCTACGAATTGTAGCTGTGGTGATTATCAGTGGACAGAGGTAGCGCTAACCATGGGCACTGTCTTTAAAGTTGAAGTTGTTACTGTTTTGGCGCCCAGTGCATAACAGATAAAAACAAAATCAAGCCTTTCCCCCTATCATTTTCTAACAACAGTGCTGGATCCAAAGCCAAGACACTGAATGGTTTTTCTGTGGCCAATTTTAAAAGATTCACCCATTAAAACCGCCACCAATCAATATAACAGAATGAGCAATGTGACTACGAGGAGAAAAACACAAGGGTTATACGAAAAGTGAAATCCCTCCTTTTTTTCCAGGTATTGGCAGACTTACCACAGTAGCCTTCAGCAATCACAGAATGTCAGAGGAAACTTGCTACAGACATCCCGAGCACAGTCTTCCATCTGCCTTTCTCAAATGTATTTTTTTTTTATTTTTTACCTTTTTGCTGACACATAGGGCGCCTTGCATTTGCATGAAACAGCACCCTGCAGATTTATTTCGAATGGCCAGCAATACATTACCATCTCATTTCTTCAGGGCATGAGTTATCTTCAGTACAGTCGGCCCTCCTGACAATTAAAGCTCAGCTGAAAGTGATCCTTGTAAAATACAGTGCTGCAGTGAGGGTCTTGGGATATTTTTGTAATTCAGCAGTCAAGAAGAGTTTCACACTTAAAGATAAACTTTGTGCAGTACGTATGTGTTAATGAAATGTGGCTTTAGGGGAGATAAGAGAGCTGAGGCCTAATTATTACACCTGAAATGGGAGTGCAGAGCCGACAGTCAAGCTGTCTAATACGCTCACAGGTTCATACTGGTGTAAAACCACTGATAATGTGAAAACGACGGGCTGTTTTCACATTATCAGTGGTTTGGTATGACCTAAATCAATTGCTTTGCTATAATTATTTTTAGAGGTGATCTGCCACTTAAAGTAAAGTAAAGTAAAAGTAAGATGCACACTAATCATTTTACCATAAGAACAAAGAATAAAAAGAAGAATAAATAAGAATGAAAACAAAACACCGCCACAGACTCTTCATTTCCTTCTTATTTTGTGGCATTAATAAGATGTTTCCAGTAAGCGACTACACATCCTTAGAGACGTTAAACAGATTATGTAAACCCAGGTTGCTGTGGAAGTCTGATTACTGTAAATGATGTGCTTTGATCAAACTATTACCTTAATCCCGTTATTTACAGTGTCTGCGTTATGCATGTGAGTGCAAATGCACTAAATGCCTGAGTGTTTGTGCAAGTGCAATGGCAACAACAGTAAAAATCTCATGTGAAATGTGCCGTCCAGTCCACATATTATTTGTTAACCGGGGCGACCGCATTTCTTCAGGAAACATGTGCTCGCACATGAACGTTCTTTAAACAAATGTATGTTATTTAATGGAGAGCAGAGCTGGCTCTCCCTGCAGGCTGTCCACACAATCAGAAGGAGACACATGCTCTGGAGAGAGGCAGTGAAGAGGGGCCAGAGAGAACATGTCAGACTCTGTTCACAGCTTTTCCTTTTCAATCATTAAAACCTGGAGCCTAATCCTGCAGCTACTTTAATCTCCTAATTCTGGACCCTTTTCCCTCTGCATACAGTACACTCCCATTCTCTCTCTGTCCCTCACTGATTTAAAATCATGCGTTTCCATAGATTCAGAGTGAAAGCCTTCAGCCCCTCTCCACCACCACACACCGTCACACTTCCAGGATATAAGCAGGGTCACTTTACTTGCTTTTAAATCCTTTACATGAACATGCCTCCATGTGATGGCTGTGTGTGGAGGGGTTTTGATGCTCATTCTTACCGTCTCTTTGATGCTTGTCAACCACTGAACATGATTAATGGTATGTAAGAGGATATACAGCAGCAGCATCATGGGTAGTGCTGCATAATGACAGGCAAGCAGGCATGTGGAGATGAGCAGTAGCATGGAGTAGATGGAAACATTAGATGACTTGATTACCACGCGTCACATAAAAGAGTGAATTTGTGGGATGGCGCGGCAGATGGCCTGATAGTCCGATCTGTGAGCCAAGTGCCTGGTCTGCTACCGTTCTCTGTGGAAAATATGACATGGCCCGTCTGAGTGCGAGGCACACTGCCTTGTTGCTGTTTTGCAGAGACTGCTGCGTGATTGGACCAGCCTCCCTTGCTCTGCATGGGAATTATAATGTACCAAATATAGAAACAAATATCAAACAGGCTAAGCCCCCTGCAGGAGAGTAATATATTTATAAGAACTCATAATAGTGGCATAACCAGGCAGTAGAGATGTGATACAGCACATCATTTGAACTGATTAAAATCCAGCCACCTCATTTTGACAGTCATCCCAGGACGCTCAGTTGCTCATTAAAGTTTTTCTTGCTGCAAATCACTGCGCTGTGTTCCATATTATTCTTTGGCTTTTGCAGATAGTTGCATTTTTATGCATAGCAATGAGTGCCCTGCTGACATGTTACCCTCCGGGCCATATGCTGTCAACGTGGAGAGGAGTGGGGCAGAAAATGCAGCTTGACATGAGTTTAATCTGCTTGCATCAGAGTCAACTGGTCCAGGCTGTCCTCTGACTGGTCCAGCATCTTTGTTTTATGAACCACAGGATGGTAATTCAGCAGAATCATGGTGGAGAATATGAACTGTAGAGATATCTCTGCACTGCGGAAATGAGACAAGGCATCTTGTTACTGGAGCTTGTTTTGATGTTTTTTTGAGGTGAATATAAGCAAGATTAAAAATATGGTATATGTGACAATGGGAGACAGAGGCATCGCTGATGTTATTGTAAACAGCAGGCATTCTGCTGATGATAATGATGTAGATGATGTAGGAATGCATTTGGAGAAAATGTATGCAAAAAGATTCCAGTAAAGTATAGTGGCAAGAAAAAGTAAGTGAGCCCTTGACCTCCATGTATTTATAAATTTGTCCTAAAATATGGTCTGATCTTCATCCAAGGCACAATTATCAACAAACACAATCTTTTTGAACTAATAACACACAAATCATCCTGGTCCATATTGAAAATATCATTCAAATGTAGGATGGAAAAATTATGTGAACCCGTCGGCTAATGACAGTAACAATCAACAATTGGAGTCAGGAGTTATCAAAGCTGGAGTCTAATCAATGAAGCCAGACTGAAGTTGTGGGTTAGAGCTGTTAAACATTTTGAGTTTTCTGTTCACAAGAAACATCTGCTGATGTGAACCCTGCCTCATCAATAAGATCTCAGAAGACTTAGGGTGAAGAATTGTTGATTTGCATAAAGCTGTAAGGTTGACAAAGTCATCAGATGGAGTTTAGATATTCATCAGTCCACAGTTAGACAAATTGAGATGATTTAGTTCTGTGGCTCCTCTAGGTATGGCCCAGCTATGATGACTCCAAAGGCACAATGCAGAATGATCATTAATGCAACAAAACAGCTTAAGGCTTGAAGGAATCATTGGAGCAGGTTAACATCTCTGTTCATGAGTCTACCGTACACTGATCATGGTGCATGGAGGATGGTGTCCGGCCATGGACACCACAGAGGGAGACGCCTCTCTCCAGCAGTTTGACACTCCACAACACTACTGAAAAAATGTTCCTTGGACTGATGAAATTAAGGCTATATTGTTTGGGAAGAACATGCACTGCATATGAACAGCTCAACATCATCGAGGGAAAAATGAATTCCCAAGCTTATGAAGGTATCTTAAAGGATAATGTCAGGGTGGCTGTACACCTGCTGAAGAAGCTGGGTGATGCAGCAGGACAAAGACCCTAAAGATCAGACTAAATCTCCAGAGAATAACTTCAAACAAAGAGAATCCACCTGTTGGAATCCAGACTTTGATCCTGTAGAGATACCTTGGAATGACCTGAAGAGAGCCGCTCACACCAGACATCCTAAGAAAATGGCTGAGCTGAAGCAGTTCTTATTGTCTTATATTATGTCGACTGTTAATTCACTTACAGTGTCTGAGTGCGTGATCGGACACATGGGCTTGACTACTTATAAGTTGTTAATTGTGCTTAAAACACCTTCATAACACGCAGTGCTAGCAGGGGGAAAAGGCCCTTGACATCTAAAGAGAAAGCTGCCTTTAAAACACGAAACCCTTAATCCTATTTGACATGACTTTGCCTTTAATGACATATTTAAGACCATTAAACCTCACCTGCAAGTCCCTCATTAGCTGCCGTCTTATCTGTCATTCAGCAACAACACAAACAATCCTGTTTCATGGCAGCGTAATGACAAGATTTTCCTTCATGCCAAATCACTTGCTTGCATTATACATTTTTCAAAAAGCTATTCATGCAAATTATACAACCCTAATATAAGGAAAAAGGGACATTTTGAAAAAGAAATTTTAATGAGTTTGTTGGAAACTCAATTCTTATCAGACGATTTCATTTGCAGCATCAAACCGACTTCAGATGACGAGTGTTTCCTTCTGATCTTCACCAGGAAGATCCAGCTGTACCAAACATCAAACAGTTTACTGTCACCTGCACGTATACTGCAGCTGACGAAATCCAGCATGAATGCATAATCAGCCTTTCCTTCATTGATGACTCATTCCTGTGTTCTAAAACATTTTATGACCGTAGAAATACAAAACACAGAGACATTAAAATACGGAAATACTGTATCGTGCTGATGTTATTGTTTAAAAGGGAATGTTAAGTCTACCCAGAAGCAGAAATCATGAATTTTTTATGGGGCCTTGGACAGTTCGGCCCAAATATTTTAGAGACAAACAACTGTAGAAGCGGGAGATAGAAAACATTGCCTATAGCTGCAGTAGAGTCGCAGCGGATACTAATCTTATTGTATAAAGAAAATCCCCTGTGTCCAACACTGACATAATTAAAAGTATATTAAAAGAATTCCCATCAAAATGTCAGAGACTTTGAAGCTCTGTGACTTTACTACAGGGACTGTTGTTGCTGTCATTTCTTCATGTCTTTATTTTATTTTTCCACCCCCGAGCCCTGAGGTGATAATTTCAAAGTTTGAGTCTCTTTTGTTATTATTAATAACTGAGTCATTATTTTACAAAGAAGGTCTGCAGGACCACACATTGACTTTTTTAACACAGCGTGAATAAAGATTATTGGCCTCTTTGGGGAACATGGAGTAGATAAAATAAAGTCTAAAGAACAGCAAAAGATAGACCACATTAAACAACATATATTTTCATTAACAATAGGACCTGGGAGTCTTTGGTAGCTCAGCTCCAAAAGCTGCAATGTGGCACTATTTCTGGCAGAGAAGGAGTTGTGGTACACTGGGAGCAGATTGTAGATTCCTTGGCCCCTTACTCCCGCTGTGTCAGCCTGAGTCACTGCAATCTCCTGGCATGTACTGCTGAGGAGACTCCTCAACACACAGAGGCTGTACATCATCATCAGTCTTAATGTACCGCGTGTGTGTATGTGTGTCTTGTCTGCGAGTCTCCCACGAGGCCCTGCCGACTCCTCAGCTACAAACAAACACTGCAGCAACAACAGAGCCCTCGCCTGAGTCCCCCGTTGTTCCCTAATAAACTAGGCACATCATTGGCTTCCTTTCTCTTTGCATCCAAATGGGCCGTATGCATTAGTGATGCTGTTTTCCGACTAGCAATCTGCCAGTCACACACAACACTACACCGAAAGTTTACACCTCAAACAAATTCCTGGAAAAATGGAAACTCCCACTCACAGAAATGGACTTTACAGAGTGCTTTATAGAAAAGTGACAGAGGCTATAATTTATATTTTAGTATTAATACCTTCTGTGTGAAAGGAGTCGCTGAAAGAGTCGAACCTACAAAGAATGTTTTGCCAACAGGTGATACAATGTCAACACTGTGTTTCTAGCCTTGCACCAAAAAGTGGCCAAAAAAACAGTTAATGCTGCTTTAAAGGGACACTCCATCAATTTTGCACATGAAATGAAGTTACCAGACAGAGAGGCTCTAATCGTCGACTTCAAATAAAGATGGACGTAACCTCTGTGACATCACCCATAGGTTTCTGAATAGCGGTTTTGAAATCAAGAGTGGGCTGCTCCACCGTTGCCATCTTGCTAGTACCTGACTTTGCCAAACTCCTGGCTGATCCAAAGATGGGCAAAGAGGTGGGGCATGTGTGGAGCCGAGTGCATACTGGTGTGTGGCACGCCCTCAGTTACGCAGAACCATACCTTAAAAATTTGGTTAGTTATATATACAGTTATTTTTCAACCTCCGAGGTTGCTTCTTGTTTCTAATGAGTTGCATTGTAGGAAAAGTAGGGTCCAGTGTTTTTGGAGTTTGACCCAATAAATGTCAGGATATGTCTTCTACATTGGTTTTTACTACTCAGTTCTGTTTTTTTTAAATCTGTCTCTTTCAAGTCCCTCATCTTAACAAAGGTGCTGAATAAATGCTGAATCGCTGTGACATCCCTCTTAGTAATTACATTTCCTCTGAGAGGTCTGCCAAATATTAATGCATGCGGTTACAGTCTAGGTGAAAAATTAGATTGACAACTTTGCACAGCATGTCTGCATGACTGGCATGTGATCACAGTTTTGCTTGTGAATGTATTTTCTAATTCCAGCAGCAGTCTCTCAAAGGTGGCCTCTCATCTTATTAAGGTGCCTAAGGAATAATTACCTCTAAATTAATTGGGAGGGAAGAACAATGCACTTCAGACTGGTCTTGTGTCATCCATTATGTATAGGCCCTCTGACGGCTTTGAAGTGATCATCACATTGCTGTATTCTTCTCTTGGAGTCTTGTGAAGTCTCTATTATGGCCTTTGGCTGTGTCTCTGTCTCCAACACATCAAGGTGAACAGAAAGAGTGCTCTACCCTGGAGCCATGGCTATTACAATGTACAGACAGAATTCAATTAAAAAACACCACTAACAGAACATGTCGGAGTTATTGAGATTAAATCAGAGACTGTCGCGCTGAAACACTCCAGCTGAATGCCACCAATTAATGGAAGACTAAATTAATGGATTACTGGAGGGCTGAAAAAGCAAAATGCTAATTCCTGCCTGCTTCCCACCACATATTCTCAGAACTGCATTTAGAGCTTGGGTATTGTCATAAACCTCTAAATGGGAAAGCATTTCAGCTTTTTATCTTTATAACATGCTTTTAACAACACACTTTAACACCCTAACCCTGAGTTTACTTGAGATAATGAAAACGAGAGCAATCCACAGTTGAGGGTTCATGCCAGATTATGGTCATGTGCAAATTACACGGTCACTGTTGTTATAACGCATACTATAATGCATAATATACTGCATATAATATAAGGCATATTGCTGCAATAAGTGGTCAAAACCTTGACGCAAGTGTAATGGCAGCTGTGTTCACTGCGCTTGCGAGTGTGTGTGTGTGTGTGTGTGTGTGTGTGTGTGTGTTATTTCACACTATAGATACAATGGCTGATGACTGATGGAACGAGTATGAAACACAGGCAAAGATTGGTCCTTTCTCCCAATTACATAATTGCTTGTTGTGCTACTGTTGAGAGGCATGCCACAGACCTAGGTGAGCTGCCAATTAGTTGAAGAAAAATTGTTAAAGAACTGCTTTATGTTTTGCTTTTTGAGCTGTTGCTAAGTGACAAAATACACATCCAGAATTGCCTATGCATATGCATTACAGACAAGATATTGAGCTGTTGCCTGAGCCGTCACACCCCTGTTCAACATTATTTCACTACCTTGAGCAGCTCCTCTGCAAAGCATCGGTTTTAAATTGCATTGAAGAAAATACTGTCCATCAAAAACTAAATTTCACTCAAAAAAGGAGCAATTTTATTGTGCATGCCTGCATTTTTAATCACATTTCACTTTATCTTTTCAGTGTCAACATGCTATAAACTCAAAAATTGCTTCAAACTACATTCTGGTTTGCGGCAATGTTACACTGAACGTCTCTGCTAAGCACCCGTGCAGTGAGTCACAGCATGTTTCAGGCTTTTCACACAACATATTTCGCAGGACAGAATCTTCTACAGAGGACACAGCATTCAAGCCTCCCTGCACCTGTTTATTATCTCAGTCGATGCGACCTTGATCTATTGATCCTTATCTCCCGTCATTCAAAATTTCAAAAGGCCAATTGAATCATGTCAGTCATTTCAATATCATGGTTCTCCTGTGGTTTTAGTTTAGTTTTGGGGCAAGCCCAGATAATTGGATTTCCTAACCTCAGACTGTCAGCACTACCAGAGAGGTTTGGGGAAATTAAAATCTTCCCTGTGCAGTGAATCAATATAAAAAACAATCCCACTCACTCTTAAAATGTGCCAGACATGCACAGAAAAGCAATTAACCCACTGCAGGAATTGATTTGGTGCACTTCAGCTTATCTCTTTTGGCATGGCCAGGCTTTTACATACCCGCTGGGAAGATCAAAAGTTTTTCTTGTTTCAAAACCTGACAACATCCCAGGATTAGCACTGATTTTATCTTCACCAAGCAATTACCTGCTATGGTAATCAATGCAGGGCTGCTGTCTTTAATAGTCTGTGGTATCGCTTCCTCTGCAGGCTGCACAAATTACAGTGATTCATCACAGCACCACACTGCACTGCCAGCAATGCTGAATCCATTCACACTTAGTGTACACACACACGCACACGCCTTCACGTTGCTGTTGCTGCTACGCTGCCTGCTATCTAGCTCTCTGTATCCATGTGGAGAGGTCGCTGAGAGACCTTGGTGCTTAGTCTGTTAAAAAGAAACATTTCATCATATTTAATAAATTAACAACAAGAATGGAGGCATTCACAAATTTTCTATCTCACACCAGCAGATCCACAGACTCACAAGCTGCCAACTGTAGTAAACCATCACGGTGAAGAGGCTGTCCAAGTTTCCAAAGAATCATATTTACAATGCTAGAGAGTGTGTGAATTTTTGGCAGTTTTTGGCAGTATTTGCAAAAACATGTGTCTATCTGACAACACAAGCTGAAATAGTGGCTGCATTCAGCCACTGCTGACCAAAACTGGTGTGAAATTCAAGAGTCTTTCTGAGATGGAGTGAATTAAAAGGGATGGCTTTTGTCTGGTTGGACAGGGTTGGAGGTCAGAGCAGCAGCCTCCGAGAGAACCTGATGAACTCCAGGACGAGAGAGCACTTCTGCTCCAATGATCTGCAATGAACACATCTGTCCATTCTCCCTTTTCCCTCTCTCCCTAATTCTTTTATGCACGTGCATCAGCTCATGGAGAAAAAATCAATAGCAGTCCCACCTGTCTCTGTCTCCAGGCGACGCTTGCCAACTGCTACACATGCAACATCTCACATGTTTTAGACAAACACAACAGCAGCTGAGCGGTGCTCAACAGGAAAGAGCGGAGACAGGAAAAGTCAAAACAGGAAAAGATGTGTATGTTTCCACATCTGACAGGCTGGTTATATACTAGGGAAAATAAGAGGGGGAGGGCAGAGAGTCTGCTTTGGGAACAGGACAGATGGGTGGGAATAGACACTTCCTCTTCTACTGTGTTGTTCATGAAACAGTGACAGCACTTTACTACATAATGGCTTCAAGGCTGAAACAATATATACATATATATATATATATATATATATATATATATATATATACACACACACGCATTCACACACACAAATATATATACATATATATTGTCATATTAGAATGATGTAAAACATTGGATTTTTGTATTATAATAATGCAGGACAGCATGAATAGTTGGCACACGTTATCTTGGGTAGTGTGAAGGTTCAGGATTGAAATTCTTGCCTCCTGTCGGCTCACATCAGGCAGAGCAATTATATGAACCATGTTTGAATTTTTGGACTGGAATCTGAAATAAGGCTCAATACAATCCTGTACTTAGAACTCCTTAACAACAGAAATATGAACAACAGCAATATGTGAAACCTAGTAATTAAATGTGTGATGCTGAGTCTTACATCTCACACTAACAACTAAGTAATAAAGATGGGCACAATACTGCATCTTCTCCTCAGAGTCTATTCCCCTTTGAGTAAAACACTTATCCACACTGTATTTTGGTTAAACTATAAGAAGTTCACATCTCATATTTTATCCTCCCTCACATACTGTACCTTCTGCTCCTTCACCACTGCAGTGGAGAGATTTAACATGAATTTTAGATTTGTATGTGGTCAGTAAAACTGAAATCTGAACAGCATATTGCGGGTATATTTATTTAATGCTTAAAACTCAATTTTATAAATATGCAGTCTCAAAATGAATTTGAAAAAACCTACAAAATAAAGTAATGATAACATCCAGGAACAATTTTGTGGATCAGCTAAAAGAATTAATTTTTTCCCCCTGTCACTCAGGTTCTAAATTAACATCTGCTTTTTCCTAATTAAAAGATATTTTAAGATTTCATGTTTGAGTGTCAGATTTATTTTCACTTGAACTGAACCGAAAAACTAAATAAATCTTAATTTTATTTGATAATTTCTCTAAATTTTTCATGTCATGACAATTTAGAAAATATTATTTAAATTCAACTCTCTTTTTTAAAAAAAAGCATTTTCCCATTTCAACACAGTATCTTCACATTTGCTAACTAACATCAATTACTGCACGATGAAACTGTCTTCACACTGTGCGGGTGGATTACATCTGGAGCCCTGGTTTCCTCTGTATGTTGAGCATATAGACAGACATATTACGAGCACTGTTCCCCTCAACAGGGAACTGTATCAGAACAATATCCTCGGCACTATTCGGTAATCCATTTATGGATAAAGACTACCCAGACTAAATCCATGGCTCACGATAGCAACATTTTCTTTAGTTCAAGTCCCAGGGTGAGGGATCAGCTGTGTGTGCATCAGCAGCCCAATTTGATTCTTTAAGAGACAGATGCTGCTGATAAGAGGCACTTAAGATGCTTACAGGTTGTAATTCTCAGTATCACAGTCCAAGACAAAGGGAATGAATAGAAGAGCTGGTTTGTTAGTATCAAAACACATTTAACTCCTGTGTTGAGACATAAAATGAGTCTCTTGGCTGCTGTTAAAATGAAACTGGTCTGCATGCGCAGAATGTATCTTCTCTTCCTGGAAAAAAGATTCAAGATTAGTTCAATCAGATTAATGTTGCGACAACATCAGCCCACAGATGAATTCAATGACAACATAGACACCAGTGATGGAAGAGGTTTTTAGAAACTTTTACAAAAGTAAAAGTGATGATATCACTGTGTCCTGCATTCAAAAATGTGCTTTAGTAACCCATTATCAGCAAAACACACTCATCAAAAGCAAAAGAACTCAATATTCAGAATTTTAGAAAACTCTCCACTCTACACAAGGTCCATTTAGTGAATGTTTTGGTCCTTTCAATAATGTCTTATGATCATTATCCAAAGACGGCCTTGGATTTCTCATCCATGTTGACAACTGGACAAACTCTAACTGCTGATGAAAATCATGTGATACAAATAGTTTAAAGAATAACATTGTCTTATTTTTATTTAATATATACACTAAAATAAATTAACATTACATTAAAATGTTTATTGCGATGCCAACTTAAAGAAAAGTTAAATGAAATGGTGTTTCTTCTGTAGCACAATAAAACAAGACTAAGTCTGTGAGGCAGTATTTAGACAGTGCTTTGAGCTAAATGCTAACATCAACATGCTCATAATGACATGTCAACACAACAATCTGTAGAGAAAGTAGTAACTATCGCTGCAGCAGAGTACATTTCCCTTTGAAATGTAGTGGAGTGAAAGTACATTTAAAAAATAGCATAAAATTTAAATATTTAGCATTTAACATTGTACGAAAGCCCAGTACTGGAGTAAATTAACGTTACTCTGCACCACTGTGCAGTCTATTGTAGGAAGATCATCCTCAGACCATGAGGGCACTCACAGGAGTGCTAATATATATGCACAGAAATGCACGTTATTATATGGGGATACACGGTAGAGCATCTGAAGGTAAATCCCTCAGAGCCCTTCTTAACTCCATATCATAGCCTGAGTATTAGAGAATGTGTCACAAAGTCAAAGTGTCACCCTGTGATCAGACCTCGCTGTAAAAAATGAAAAAGTGGACTAAATCTTGTTTTACTCACAGGCTGGGAGAGTTTATACTGTCTGTTGACCAGAACACAAGCAGAGGGTGAAAGGAGCTCCTGAATCTAACCAGAGGGAGAAGCACCTATCCAGTGTTTACAGAGTCTCAAGAGGGGCCTTTTCTCTGTTTAGTTGTGGATTTCCGCTTCGCAGATCTCCTCCATGCGGACATGCATGCCAGACAATTTTCTGCAATGATAACATTTACTTTGCTGCAGGTGGGATGTCAGCAAAACATTGGGTGATGTGAACACGCCGCAGTAAATTTCCCATGCAGAATCTGTTTCTCTTCTCGCAGCTTTGCCTTGAGTCAAGAAAACCTCGCTTCCTCTGGCCCAGAGAAGGTGAGAGTTAATGGAACAATTTGTAATCATATCACATCACATCCAGCCCATGACAGGTGGCTTTCTGGGAGTTTTTGTTTCAAGCAGTCTGCAGTGCTATCTTTGTTTTTACAAACAGCAACATGTTTTGGGGGGGGCTTTGCATGCTGGTGACGATGTGTTGAGTGTGCAGATAAAAGCGGAGAATATGTCAGATCCTCTGCTGGATCAAAGCAGCCATCACTCACCCTGTCAGGAAAGACAAAATGCAAGGCTGTTATATCTACATCTGGCAGGCTGCTGCTGCGAAAGCTCAAATCCTCTCTGACATCTTTGTTATCGCTTTCATTATTTCCTTTATGTGCTTCTCTGCTACGCTCCTTTCACCTCTCTCTGTCTCTTTCTGTCTTTTACTATGAGCTACAGCTTGAACCTTGAATCAGAGATCAGGGGAACATTAGCGCTTGTAAGCCCCACAGGGAGAGGGAAGGTGAGTTGAAAACAGGATGCCAGAACCTCCTCATCTTTGTGAGTGTTAACATATTCAGGAATGTGAATATGTACTGAAACTGCCTCCGCCTTTTGCCAAACAAAAGAAGGCCAGAGGTTGGCTGGGATAGAAAGGAATAGCTTGGGACGGAGTAAAAGCTTCTATGATATGTAAACACAAGTGTTCTGTTTATTGAATTAAAAGAAAGACAGTGTCCTGGCGGCTCTGTGATTTGTCTGCGTGTGCAGGGAGTTAGTGGCGTGTAATAGTAATGGGATGTGATTGCTTCTGATCTCACTGAGGTAGCAAAGTTTCCCCCCTTCGTGCCAAGTTAATGTTTCTTTATTCAGTGGATGGTGCATGTGGATGAACAGCTGACAGCTCTCCTTCCCTTTCTCTTTTCTGACTGGATGCTCGGTGAGTCAAAGGGTGAAGCGTTTCAGGGCCGTAGAAACATACAACAGCACTTTGGCAGTAGCATGTATTCCTCCACTTCTCTGCCTCTGCATGAAATGTTTATACAGAATGAAGTAAAGCCAGAAAGATATGTGAGCATGGCTTATTTCCTGACTAAAACATGTCCAAAAATACTTTTTAATAATATTAGATAATAGGGAGGTGGCGCGAGGACTGACTGCATCTGTGTCCTGTCTGGACAGAATAAAAAGTGTACACAAGTGATTAAAAATACATTAGCGAGAACAGCCGTCTCCTGACTTCATACTCTGCTGTTCCCAAGGGCTCCTGCGGCTGATGCATGAAACAAGCTAGTATTTGTTTTGTTCAACGCAGGTAGCTTCAGTTCCCATGGGAGGTTTGCTGTTAATGACTTAGCCGAGAAAGAGCGTAGGTGTAGTGGGTGGGTTGGGATTAAAAGAGAAGGGAATAAAAGCAAGAGCAGGAGCTAATCACCAAAGGCTAATTAGTCTTTCAGATTTATGCAGAAGTGTTCAGGTTTCTAGTCTGGAGAGATTTCATGCAATCTGTGCAATTTCAAGGTAACTCAGCCAATGACAGCGTTGTTTATTACTGTCAAATTATCACTGTATCTGACTTCTCAAGAGCAGATGATGAATTTTGAGTGTAAAATAGCACTTGAGGCTATGGTTTAATTAATTAAAGGAATTTTGGGAAATACGCTCATTTGCTTTGTTTTTTGTAGATATAGAAGATCAATACCACTCTCATAACATTAACATGTTATATTGTTTATTCAATACAAACAGACTTTGGCTTATTTGGCTTAGCTTAGCATTAAGACTGGAAACAGAGGGAAACAGCCAGCCAGCACCACTAAGCCTAGCCCTGTGTTCAGTCTTTATGCTAAGCTAAGCGAACCAGCTGTCAGCTTGGGCTACATATAATGAGACTGGTATCAATCTTCTCATCTTACTCTCAACAAGAAAGTCAGAAAATGTATTTTTTAAAATGTTGAAATAATTGTTTACATATCAAGATTCATCATGTGCTGTGTATTGATTTATCACTGTGTTTACAATATAAAACGTGCTCTGGGCCACATTTCTAGCTCCTGTTCTCTGTGACTTCACAGTTGATATTTAAGACCCAGGCCTTGCATTACTTCTGGAGTCAATTCATGAATCATTCCTAAACTGTAAGCCTTAAACACGGCCTGTTTCCCCCCAGATTGAATCCCAGCCTCACTGGTCACCTTGCCCGCCAGCCATTCGTGCCCTACTCAGTGCTCAGCGGGGTTTATGTATGTCAGGGCGGGGATGGAGTGTGCCTGCTAGCAGGCGGCCCAGTGAGATCGCAGCGTCCACCCAGCTCCGGGCTTTATTACCTCCATCTGTTTCCTGTGAGCAAGCCCCAGCTGCGGCAAAATAACAGCCGAGCATTTGGGAAAAGCATCAGCCTGATTTAAGAGTCACAGCACTCCTTCCACCATCCCCCTTTCCACTCTCTGTCGTGCTGGGGCGTGTTGTGCTAAATTTCACGCACGCACATTCCTAAATGTTTGGACAAAATCTATTTTTCTTCCTCTCAATCTTATTTTCATCTCTGTCTCTTCCTATCATTTTCTGCTTACATCTAGGATGTATGTATCTCCCTTTGACCTCACTCATCATGCTCCTGTTGCTCTCCTCCACCTCCAACCTTGTTTCTCCCCTCACCTTTAACCCGAGTCTCATAAAAATACATGTCATTTAGTATGCTACTCTCCCTGTAGGCCTGAGAGATGCCCACCCTTGGGGTTAGTCTCATTTAACTCTCCCTTTATAGATCTTTCAACTTCCTGTGAGCTCATTTGAAGGTACACATGCAAACTGACACACACACAGGCACAAGCAATGGAGAAATCCCGATCCTTCCCCTAGTTTTCTCTGCTTCTCCTCTCAGACTTATCAATAATTCAAGGCTCACCGAGAGCAGCTCAGGCAGGGTGAGGCGGTGGAGGCAGCTCGGGGCTTATACAGAAGGTCAGGCCTCACCAGGGCCTCTGAGGTGGCATTAATTAGATGCTTCCTGATGCCCCCTAAACAAACACCTCTACACTGAGGCTCCTATCATTACCCTTCCCCTCGCAGCAGGTCCTGAAGACTCTGACATATCCACACAATAACACCAACCGATTTCGCTCTTAACTGCTCGCTTGGGAGGGGTCCCCTCCTCACCCCCACCCCCACCCCCCTTGTGTTACACACACACACACTCACATAACCTGACCTCGATGTGTTACCAAGCCCTCTGTAGCAGCTATTTCTGTCTCCCACTAATACCACAATGTTTATGCTCTTCCTTGTCCCATCCACACCTCTTTGTTCTGACCTCGAGGCTGACCTCAGATGGGCTGATCCTTCCTTCTCCTCCCTCCCACTCACCCTCGTTTCTGTCCCAACACCTCATTACAAGAGTGATGGCTCACTCACGCTCCCCATCAGGCTGTCCAAGGCAGCCGCCTCCATCCTGATCTATGGCTATCCATCTCTCTGGCAAAAGGGAGAGGAAGGAGGAGGACAGTAAAGTTAAAAATGGGTGTTGATGCAGACAGATATATTGGAGGAGAGCCAAAGTGTTTTTAAAACTAGAAGAAACTCTTGTTAAGTTAGTCCTGCTGAATAGATGGTGGAATAGAGTAATTACAGTATCCTATGCTCTTTTCTGTAACAGACTATTCATGTGTATGACATTTCCCTTTAGGGTGCTGAAAAACACAACCCAAATGTAATTCCTGCAAGTAAGAGTAAAAGTCTGCGTCAAAACATTTCTTAGAATATGAATCATTAAAATGTCTGCAGATACACTCTGGTTGAACAAGACAAACAGTCTACAGCCGCTAGCGACTCTGTGACTACTGTGAGTCAGTGTTGCTTTGAGCTAAATGTTAATATCAGCATGCTAGCATGATGATGATGCTAGCATGCTGATATTTAGCAGGTATAATGTTCACCGCTATAGTTTGGCAAGTTGGCAAGCTGACATTAGCTTCTTAGCACTAAACTCAAAGTACATCCAATGTTGGCAGGAATGTCATTGGTTTTGTGAGTTTTTGGTTGTAAACCTAAGTATTGACCTGGTGCTGGTACTGTTTTGAAGAAGTCATCTAAATTACCAAAGTTATTACAATTCAAAATGAGGGGACATGAATGTCATGACAATCCATTCAATAGTTTTCATGTCACTCAAAACCACAAATGTGAACCTCAGAGTGGCACTAGAAGAAAAGTCATGGGATCACCGAAGACAGTATTATTCATCCTCTGAGGATCATGGATGTATGTACTAAATTTCATGGCAATCCATGCGACAGCTGCTGAGATATTTCAGTCTGGACCAAAGTGGTGAACTGACCAGCCAACAGACCAACTCTGCCTAGATCCTAAAATCTTAAGACTTTCAGTCTCGTCTGTCTTCGGGAAGCATGACAGTGTTATATGAAAAATTACCCATCACCAAAATGTCCACCAGTCAGACCTGATCCTCGAGGTCAAACCTCCTGGTGTACCAGCACAACTACAGCCATGAGGGCTTTTTAACTCTCCTATCTCATAGTCCTTCACCCTGAGAATCAGTCTATCTAAATGTCTAACCACAGTGGCCAAATATACTGACAAATACATAACTCCACCGCCGGCTACAAAGACACTGTTTATCGCTGAGACAGCCAGGCAGGAGAGTGCAGAGCACACAGTTTGCCTTGAGGCATTCCTTGGACCTGTCTTTCCAGCAAGATAAAGGATGAAGGGGTTGTCTTCCTTCCCTGCATAGTAAGTCAGATTTAAAGGAGAAACAGAGAGAAGCCAAGATACCTCTCCCTCCCCTGCTGCTTCTGTTATTGATTGAAGACTAGCAGGGGGAATGAATTGGCTGGCCATCCACGGTGTGTCATCAAGACCCAGACGAGAAGCCTTAGATTGGAATCTTCTGTGTCTCCAAACAACTGGGGCCTCCAGCGTACTCAAGACCTCTCACATCCTAATAGAAACCACCGAGACTATTTTGTACAAACTGCATCCAGTTATTGTTGCTCCCTCACAAAGACAATTCAGACCTGAGCAGGGTGGTGCTCCATCTGTGACCTTAAGCAGACAATGTCACCACTAAATACTAAATATTGGTTTTAGTGAGCTCCAATTTTTTTTTTTTTAAATCCACAGCTGAAAACAAAGGATGGTGGAATTGGATATTAATTGTGTTCCATCAGAGTTGATTACTAGAGAGGTGTGCATTTGTTTGTGTGGCTGCACATTGAGTGCATGTGTGTTTGTGAGCACGTGTCTGTGCATGTGTGGACACTGCGTGGGCTTGTGAATCACAAATCTATTTTGGAAGCAATGCTGAGCATATAATTACAGTCATCTCTGGCAGTGACGGGAAGTGTGGTGGAAGCCAAGACATGATGGGCCCTGCAGGTTGATTGAAAGACAAGCATTGGAAAAAAAAAAAAAACACACAACCGAGCAGTAACTTGCATTACACACTTTAAAAGGTCTACAACTGGAAAATCATATTCAGAACACACTATAAGACTCTGGAAGAGCAATCTAATTTCAAGAGTCTGTTTCCTGGGAGCCCAGCGGGATATCTGAGGTGAAAATTAAACATGGCCTTTCCCTCGAGATTTGCCCCCCGGGGAAGGATGTCTCCCCTCATCTGACTATTCATGATAAGTTCCTCCTCATTTCCTCCAAGTGCATTTTGCACAACTGGATCAAAGACTGCCTTGCCCAGCATCACTCTTTGAGATTGTCTGTACACCTTCCCATCAAAGAAAACAGGCTATTTTAAATGGAGGTTTGGTCACCTTTTTTTTAGATTATTCACCCAATTATTCACCTTGAAATCTTTACCTCTAAGGTGTTAGTACTCGTTCAAGGGGAAGAATCTTCTGACAAACCCAGCAACAGGCACTGTAAGATAAATAATGTATGATTTCAGCTCTAAATCTGACTGCTTACCTTGAACGCAGGACTTATAGAGGACTGGAGACATCTTTTTTTATTTTTAGCCACACAAGCAGCTTGGTTCTAGGGACGACAAAGCCTGTCAGTCAGTTGGTCCTGTAAACTAATTATTTTATACTAAAAGGCTAATGTGTTTTTGTGCCAGTCTCCTCAGCATTTTGCCATCTAGTCTCAAATCAAGTCTTCAGGCAGTCAAGTGTTGACCAAGCTGAATCTCATAGCCAATGTATTCAAGTCCAGTAGCAAGTCGTTATTCTCACTCAGGTCCAAGTCTTTAGTCTGAAGTCTACAGCTCTGACTTTGTCATTGAAAACTACTGTATGAAGAAAAATATTAATTGATTACCTGTTTCTTATGACAAAAACAGGACTTAAACTAAATGGAAAAGTAACCTTTGAAAACAAGACAAAATGTATTAAAAATTTTTTTATCAACAAATAAAAATTAAACAATAATGTGAAAGATTGTCATGGTTTGTTCTCCATACATACCTGCCTTCAGTTGTTTTCCACTCATCACTCCCTTGCTCACCCCATCTGCCAGCCACACCCACCTCGTCAGTCACTTCATTCACCTGTTCACTCAGCTGCAGCTCTTCAGCAATCAAGCCTGGTTAAAAGCTCCACTCTCCTCCACACTCACTGCCAGATTGTTCTTTGTTCCCATGAAAGACTTTCCAGCGTTTACTCTTCATCTGATCTCCCGGTTCCGACCCTGCCTGCTCCCGACCTACCCGCCTCGTCTCTGCCCTGGTAATTACTTCAGCCCTTCTGTTTTTGACCACGATTCTGCCTTGCCTCTTCCTGGTCTTCGTCTGCCTGTTCTCGGGGCTGCTCTGAGTCCTCCACCTCCACTGCTGCAGCGTGTGAGTTCTCCTCGTTTCCCCATTGATCATCGCTGGGACAGAGTCCTCATCTCGACCATCGTGAGTGTTCCTGGGTTACTCACCTGCTGGTTTTTCGGTCCTCTGCCTGGTTCCGACCTACCCTCTGCCAGGTACGGCTGCCTCATCCACAGCTTTATTCTGGGCCCTCGGATTTTCCCCAAGCCCCTCAAAGACTGCCATTCGCCTTTTGAATTGAACTGTGTTTACTTACCTGCATCTAATAACAATAAAAGTCATTACCAATCATCGGTCCTAGTCGGTGCTGCTTTTGGGTCCAAACCTCACCCATTACAGTACAATCTGGCCAGTCATGGACCCAGCGCGCCCCCCGTCTCCACAGAACCGCTTTGAGAGAATAGAGGACGTTCTCCAGCGGCATGAAAGTATGATGGCGGCCGCCCTCACCCAGATCCAGCAGCTGTCATCCACCCTTGCTCAGGCAGTTGCTACGTCGAGGTCTCCTGAACCCCCAACACCACCACCACCACCGCCGCCTCCTTCTGGAGCCATCACCGAACCTCGGGTCGGCGCACCCGAGCGTTACGCTGGGGATCCTGACGGCTGCAACCCGTTCATCACGAACTGTTCCATTTTGTTTGCACTCCAGCCCCTCACGTTTTCCACTGAGGCAGCCCGGGTGGCCTTCACCATCAACCACCTCACGGGCCGCGCCCGTCTCTGGGGAACTGCGGAGTGGGAGAAGCAGACTCCTGCTTGCGCCTCCTTCCAGGCATTCTCAGAGGAGCTCCGCAAGGTTTTTGGAATGGGAGTTTCTGGGTCGGACGCAGCTCGTGACCTGCTGAGTCTTCGACAGGGGAATCAGACGGTGGCTGACTTCTCGATTGACTTCCGCACTCGAGCCCGCCAGAGCAGCTGGAATGAGTCGGCCCTCCGTGACTTCTTCCTCCACAGTCTGGCCGACTACATCAAGGATGAATTGGTGTCTCACGACCTCCCATCAACTCTGGACGGGATGATCGAGCTGGCCATCCGAGTGGACCTCCGTATTCAGGCCCGACGCCGTGAGAGGAGACGGGGAACAGCCAGTGGGAACCCTCCCTCACGACTTCGGGAGACCGCCTCAGATCCTGGTGCCGCCTCCTTTTCCGGCCCCCCGGCAGAGGCGTCCGAGCCAATGCAACTGGGTCGCACCAGTCTCTCCCCAAAGGAGAAGGAGCGACGTCGTCAGGCCAATCTGTGTTTATACTGTGGTCAGGCCGGCCATTTCGTCTCTCGCTGTCCAGCAAAAGCCAGGGCTCATCAGTAGGCGGGGATATACTGTTGAGCCAAGCTTCACCCAAAGCCTTCCCCAATCAAAGACCTGTGTTTCACGCCAGGCTCCTCCTCCCGGACGGTTCCCATGCCTTAGCTACATTCATCGACTCCGGGGCCGACGCCAACATCATTGATGAGGATCTAGCACTGCAGTTGGGGATAGACCGCATTCCCCTGCCTCATCCGATCCCTGCCAGGGCCCTCGATGGACACCTCCTGGGAACTGTCTCTCATCAGACCATCCCGGTACCCATGTTACTTTCAGGTAACCACCATGAGACTGTCCAATTTCATGTCCTACCATCCCCTTGCATCCCTCTGATTCTGGGGTATCCCTGGCTCCTCCGTCATAACCCCCACATTGACTGGGCTGCAGGGACCATCCTGGGGTGGAGCCCTTCCTGCCACCAGATCTGTCTGAGACACGCCAGCGTTCCCCAGCACTCAGCCTGTTCCAGCGTCATGCCTACCTTGTCCGGGGTTCCCCCCGAATACCATGACTTTCGAGAGGTGTTCAGCAAGGCCAAGGCCACATCCCTGCCTCCTCATCGCCCATATGACTGCGCCATTGACCTGCAGCCCGGCACCACTCCACCCAAGGGCCGTCTCTACTCTTTGTCTGGCCCAGAAAGAGAGGCTATGGAAGCCTACATCAATGACTCTCTGGCAGCAGGAATCATCCGACCCTCTTCTTCTCCGGCGGGGGCAGGGTTCTTCTTTGTCGAAAAGAAAGACAAGACACTGAGGCCATGCATCGATTATCGGGGCCTCAACGACATCACCATCAAGAATCGCTATCCACTCCCTCTCATCTCCTCAGCGTTTGAGCTTCTCCAGGGGGCCACCATATTCACAAAGTTAGATCTTCGCAACGCCTACCATCTAGTCCGCATCCGGGAGGGTGATGAGTGGAAGACTGCCTTCAACACCCCCTCCGGTCACTACGAATACCTGGTGATGCCCTTCGGTCTCACCAACGCCCCCGCTGTCTTCCAGGCCCTGGTTAATGACGTGCTCCGAGACATGCTCAACCGCTTTGTGTTCGTGTACTTGGATGACATCCTGATCTTCTCCAAGACCCGGGAGGAGCACGTCAGTCATGTTCAGGCAGTTCTCAAGCGCCTCCTCGAGAACTCTCTCTTCGTCAAAGCCGAGAAGTGTGAGTTTCATGCCTCTTCTGTCTCCTTCTTGGGCTACATTGTGGCTCCAGGTAGTCTGCAGATGGACCCGTCCAAGGTCTCAGCAGTCACGTCCTGGCCCATCCCTGACTCCCGCAAGCACCTGCAACGTTTCCTGGGGTTCGCCAACTTTTACCGCAGATTCATCCGCAACTACAGCACTGTCGCCGCCCCCCTCACAGCTCTCACATCCACCAAGGTGCCTTTCCACTGGACCTCTGCGGCTGATGAGGCCTTCCAGACTCTCAAGGCGTGTTTTACATCAGCGCCCATCCTTCAGGTTCCCGACCCAGACCGCCAGTTCGTTGTGGAGGTTGATGCCTCCGATGTTGGCGTGGGAGCCGTCCTGTCTCAGCGGGCTGCGTCAGATCAAAAGCTCCATCCCTGTGCCTTCTTCTCTCGTCGACTGTCCCCTGCTGAGAGGAACTATGACATCGGCAACCGGGAGCTGTTAGCCGTCAAGCTGGCCCTAGAGGTGTGGCGCCATTGGCTGGAGGGGACCAGACTGCCATTCCTGGTTTGGACTGATCATAAGAACCTAGAATACATCCGGACTGCCAAGAGACTGAACTCCCGCCAAGCCCGCTGGTCCCTCTTCTTCACACGATTCAACTTCTCCCTCTCCTATCGACCTGGATCCCGCAACATCAAGCCAGATGCCTTGTCGCGACAATTCAAGGGGGAGGGGGAGGCAAGGGAAGAGGCCGACTCCATCCTCCCGTATCCCTGTGTTATTGCTTCCCTGACCTGGGAGGTGGAGGAGAGGGTGAAAGCTGCTATGGAGAATCAACCAGGTCCTAGCGCCTGTCCCCCTAACCGTCTCTTTGTTCCTTCGGCTCTGAGGTCTGACGTACTCCAGTGGGCTCACTCCTCCAGACTTACCTGTCATCCTGGAATACGGAGGACTTGTGATGTATTAAAGCAGCGCTTCTGGTGGGCCACGCTGGAAGAGGACACTCGTGAGTACATCAATGCCTGTCCTGTCTGCAGTCAACACAAGCCTTCTCATCAGTCCCCTGCTGGGTTTTTGCATCCCCTTCCGGTGCCTCGGCGCCCATGGTCCCACATCTCCTTGGACTTCGTCACTGGTCTTCCCTCTTCTGGTGGGAACACAGTCATTCTCACAGTGGTTGACCGGTTTAGCAAGATGGCACATTTCATTCCTCTCTCCAAGATCCCCTCTGCCAAAGAGACTGCTCAGCTGGTCCTGCTCCATATCTTCCGCCTCCATGGCCTTCCCACTGATGTGGTCTCAGACCGGGGCCCGCAGTTCACCTCCATCTTCTGGCGGGAGTTCTGCGCTCAGCTTGGGGCCTCCGTTAGTTTGTCCTCCGGTTTCCACCCCCAATCCAATGGCCAAGCAGAACGCATGAACCAAGAGATGGAGACAACACTACGTTGTATGGTGTCACGGAACCCCTCCTCTTGGTCCCAGCAGCTCCTGTGGGTCGAATACGCCCACAACTCCCTCACCAGCTCGGCCACTGGCCTCTCCCCCTTTCAATGCTGTTACGGGTATCAACCTCCACTCTTCCCGGCCCTTGAGGGAGAGGCCACCTGCCCCTCTGTCCAGGCCTTCATCCGTCGTTGTCGCCGCACCTGGATCCAAGCTCGAGCAGCCCTTCTCCGAGCCTCTGATCGCTACTCCTCATCGGCCAACCGGCGTCGCACTCAAGCTCCGACTTACCAAGTGGGCCAAAAGGTTTGGCTCTCCACCCGGGACCTCCCTCTCCGGGTGGAATCCAGGAAGTTGGCTCCAAGATTCATCGGTCCTTTTCCCATACTGAAGGTCATCAACCCGGCGGCAGTGAGGCTTCAGCTCCCCCGGTCCATGCGCATCCACCCCACCTTCCATGTCTCTCGCGTCAAGCCTGTTTTGGAGAGCCCGCTGGTGCCCCCCACTCCTCCTCCACCGCCTCCTCGCCTTATCGATGGGGGTCCGGCCTACGCTGTTCGTCGCCTGCTGCGCTCCCGCCGTCGTGGTCGTGGGCTTCAATACCTGGTCGACTGGGATGGCTATGGTCCAGAGGAGAGGTCGTGGGTCCCTGCTGGTCACATTCTTGACCCTCGCCTCATCACCGATTTTCATCGGCAACACCCTGAACAACCCTCCAGGTCGACCTCCTCCGCTGGGGCTACACATCGGGGGCCATCCGTCCCTCCCATGCCTGTTGACTTGGAGGGAGAGGGGGTCTCTTCCTCCGAGGAGGACTCATCCTCGGATAACGAGGGTGCCCTCCTCCAGACCCCCTCCGCCCACCCGGCTGCTGTGATGGACTGGTCTGGCTCCGAGGAGTTTTAGTCCCTCCTCCTGGCCCCCTCCTCCCACCCGGCTTGGTGCGTTTTTGGGACGTCGGGAGCCGTCCCTTGAGGGGGGGGTTCTGTCATGGTTTGTTCTCCATACATACCTGCCTTCAGTTGTTTTCCACTCATCACTCCCTTGCTCACCCCATCTGCCAGCCACACCCACCTCGTCAGTCACTTCATTCACCTGTTCACTCAGCTGCAGCTCTTCAGCAATCAAGCCTGGTTAAAAGCTCCACTCTCCTCCACACTCACTGCCAGATTGTTCTTTGTTCCCATGAAAGACTTTCCAGCGTTTACTCTTCATCTGATCTCCCGGTTCCGACCCTGCCTGCTCCCGACCTACCCGCCTCGTCTCTGCCCTGGTAATTACTTCAGCCCTTCTGTTTTTGACCACGATTCTGCCTTGCCTCTTCCTGGTCTTCGTCTGCCTGTTCTCGGGGCTGCTCTGAGTCCTCCACCTCCACTGCTGCAGCGTGTGAGTTCTCCTCGTTTCCCCATTGATCATCGCTGGGACAGAGTCCTCATCTCGACCATCGTGAGTGTTCCTGGGTTACTCACCTGCTGGTTTTTCGGTCCTCTGCCTGGTTCCGACGTACCCTCTGCCAGGTACGGCTGCCTCATCCACAGCTTTATTCTGGGCCCTCGGATTTTCCCCAAGCCCCTCAAAGACTGCCATTCGCCTTTTGAATTGAACTGTGTTTACTTACCTGCATCTAATAACAATAAAAGTCATTACCAATCATCGGTCCTAGTCGGTGCTGCTTTTGGGTCCAAACCTCACCCATTACAAAGATGGACAAATGAACATGCAAAATCTTATTCAACAACCTGCATGCACCTGTGGGAGCACACACCGCATCTCCTGATTAGTAAAGATCCAAAATCACTCTTGTTCAGAAGATGATTTACCTGCCTGACCTGTTGCACTGCAAGTAATAAGAAATATCTTAAGTTATGCATCTGTCTGTAATGTTAGCTAAAGTCACATTAATGTTTTGGTTGGCTAAATTTGACTAAAACTAATACAAAGTAAAAAAAAAAAATCTAAATCAAAACCAGTTTTGCCAAAATTAACACCGGATTCTGGTCCAGTCTAAAGTGTATTTTTGTGTTGGTAATTAGCAAATGTTAGAATGCTAACACTTCATACGTTGAAGGTAAATATTATACCTGCTAAACATCAGTGTTGTTATTGTGATCATGCTGAGATGGCACTGCTCACAGAGCCGCGAGCTACTGTTTGGGAGGTGGGTAGAGGTCAACTGTAATTATTGCCATCTCATGTATTTTCAATGTGCTGTTTTGTGTGGTGTTATATTGTTGAAGTTCACTAGAATCCTGACGCCCCTGAGGCCTTTGGGTTTCAGAGGCTGACAGTGTCATGACAACATCCCTGCTTCAGGCTGGCTGGGGACTTCAGTTGCATGTAATCCCTCTTCTCGCCTCTCATTACCTGTCATCACACTACTGTCACAAAACTGCCCAAACAAATATAATACAAAATCAAAAGAATATCTATGAAACATAATTTTTAAAGTTTAAAGAATTCAGCAATACATACATTGATAATAGCTCTCAAAGTACACGAGAGCAGAGGTCACAGTGTCCATGTCTTAAAGGGTATGAAGCCAACTTAAACAGCCTTAATAGATTCCTTTCTTGATCCTCTTTTTACTTCTAAGGCTTACATTCAGCTCAGCACTGTGGGCATTAGGGATTCTCAGTAGATGTTTTATTCAGTACAATTCTTGTTCATTTACCAATGTGCTTTGTGCCGAGTAGACAGAGTTGTCTCTTCTCTTCAGCTGTGAAATTAAAACTGTGGAAAAAAAAAAAACAAAACCTTGGAGGGTGTCATAGAAACACTGTAAAGGAAAATGTGTGGTTGACCTTATGTGTGCATGTACATCTGTGTCCAGTGATGCATGCACAAACAGCATGTCTGCACAGTTTAAATGTTTCATGCATGGTTCTGCTCTGTAATTACAGTGCCACGGTACACTGTTTATTTGTTTGTGTTTTAGTGAGACCTGTTCTTGTCTATGCTGAGTTTATTTAGTCTGCCTGATCTTCAATACATGACCACACAGAGAAGGCAGGCAGGGGTCAAACACACTCGCCGGGCGGTGGTGGAAATGGTGGGGAGGAGGTAGACTTTATTAGCGATTAGTGCAGAGCCCCAGGGGGAGCCAGCCTCAATTACTGCACACAGCCTGCTTCCCACGCCATCGAGGGAGGCTAACCGCACACTGCTAAGCTGCAGATACCGCATCTGGAGGAGATACAGACAGGGGGACAAATTAAAGGAAAAACCTGAATAAATGAGTGGAGAAACACGACGAACGCAGATGCTTCCACACAGGTGCACTTCAAGGTACGATTAAGTGATTAAGATCCAGTCATACTCTGTGGCAGGTATAAACCCCTCATTACAAAGATGAATGCACATCTGTGAGTGCAGTGATGCAAACGTAGTAGGCGCTGGTCTATAAAGGTGTGGAAAGAGTGATGCTGTCAGATGAGTCATCTTTCACCATATTGTCCACCAGTGGGCGAGTACATGTGTAGCGACACCAAGAGAACAGCACAGCCCTGAATAATAATGGGATCCACTATTGTGAGGGGATCCAGTGGCTCTGTTATGTTGTGGGAGCGGGGGGCATTTTGCAGGCATGGTTTTTGGGTCCACTGGTTCTGTTAGAGGGAAGTGTTTTTAGGGCAAAATTGCGCCATGCACACCCAAATGTCAGCTTTATAAATGTATCTCTCATATTTGTGTTTCTCTCTATCTGTCTGCCACCTCCTGTCTTCAGTTACGCTCTTCAGGATGCAAAGCATCTAAAGTGTCAGCCTGCAGATTACCGTAGTCTGTGAACCGGCTAATTTCCCGTTTCCATGGTCACAGAAAAAGCTGTCAGTCTCAGTATGTCAGATGTTATAAAAGCAAACCATCTATTAGAGCACTCAAACATGCACATTTACACACAGCTTCATGCACAAACATCAACATGGAAAACACACAACGCACACAAACTGAGCTCATCTCTGCCAGTTCTCTGCACGATAACCTAGAAAAGCTGCATCCCACGATATTTCCTGTTGACGTGCTTTGACTCAATATTTCAACAGATGTGCATTTTATCAAATGATGCGTATGTGTATTGGACTTCTTTTCAGACTCCAGCTCTTGATGTGCGTGTGTGTGGGTGTGTGTGCAATATTCATGTAGTACAATATCCTCAAAGACATGCATAGAATGTATGATATTAAACATGATATTTTAGTATTTATGTACAGATGAAACATAACATCACAAAATGTGAGTCACATTGTTCCCCAGAAATTGTGGGGATTTGGTGATGAAGCTGCTGAAATGCAAATCCACTTTGCTATGGATATTAGAGGAACATTTCATCATTAAAATCAACAAATGCCATATTTAGATACAACATGTCCCTATATTGTACTAAGTGCTCATGTACAACACATACAGTCAATATTCTTCTCCAAGCAGTGAGTCCTTATGTTCTTATCCTCCAGAAGCAATAGGACTCTCCTGATGGTGTACTTTTGGTCTTGGACTGTTTTTCATGCTTCTATGTCACATTAATACAATACAATGACAATAACGTTCCTCCACCTTTTTTGCAACAGTTTGGGGAAGGGGCCATATCCTGTTTCAACATGACACATTTTCATAAAGTCAGGTGCATAAAGAAATGGTTTTCTGAGTTTTATTTGAAAGAAACGGACTGTTCTGCACAGAGCGCCGACCTCACCTCCGTCCAACACCTTTGGGATGAACTGGAATCCCGACTGTGAGTCGGACTTTATATCTGAACTCACTAATGCTCCTGTGGCTGATTGGGGGCAAATCAGCCAGGTCACAAAATCTTAATAATAAAATAAGTGGAGGCTGTTACAGAAGTAGATTGATGTCCATGTTTTTGGAATGAGATGTTCAACAATGTAATGTTCACATGATTTTATGTGAGTTTACCCACTTGTCATGTAAGTGTAGAAGCTCATTACTTAAACAACATAGACTTAGAAATGTTGTTTCAAAGTTCATTCCTGCTCTTGGTAACAGCAGAGGGGGGAGATGTAATTTAGCTGCTCATGAGCTTTCAATCAAATCACATGATCTTTATCAGCAGATGTCTGTCAATTTCTTATATATCTATAAGCCATACACCAACTCATTTCAGGCCCATGTATACCAGAACTTCTCAAAATATGAATCCTGATTCTCAACGAGGAGGATAAAAATATCCATCCACACATGTCTGGATCCTTTGGGTTTCCCAGTTAAAATCAGGACGACATTCAAAAACAACGAACAGAGCCATAAATAAAACAGGCAATAAATGTATACATTTCTCTGAGGATGTATCGGAGACAGAAACAAAGAGATAAGGACAGAGGGAGATAGAATAAAGGAGGGAGAATCTCCTTGCTTACTTTGAGAGAAACAGCTACCCATGGGAAAGTAGTATTCTTCTTTTATCTGAATTAGTTCTCACTGGCTACCTAATTTCAGCTTAAGCAGACATTAATGATAGTCACAGCTGAAGCACTAACTGCTGCTCCACAACACAATGAGACCAATGTCAGATATTACTCCTTGAGGGGAAACAGCAAACCAGCAGATCATATTTCATTTGGACTTTTTGTTGAAATGCAGCTTCCACACTGCACTGAGAGCAGGCTGCGAGGTTTATGCATTCAGAGCCAAGTACAACAGTCTCCACACCAATGACGTATTCCCTGGTCAGGGGAGGCTCAACTGCAGAGGCTGACCTCTCAGTAATCCATAAACATCTCAGACACAAACACACATATGCACACAGGGAATCCAATCTCCTTTTCCTCACATGGGACTAAAGACAATTGCATTAACGCATCAACTGCGAGGACTCCTTCCTGCACATCTTATAGCACCTGAAAGTACTGTAACGCTGTCATACTGTATGACAACAAAACCCTGACAAATGAAATTGAGCAAATGAGAGCCCGAAATGTGCATTTCAAAGAGCAAAGATCCGTAGCGAAAAGAGATTGCCTCTGACCACATAAAAACTCCAAAGTCCAGAGAGGAAGAGAAAAATAGCTCCTTTCTCTTCTAGAAAGTTTTTTCCACCTGGTTAAACCACCCAATCTACTCCAGTGTGAGCAGAACGATAAAATCTGCTACCTCAAAGATGAGACAAGTGAGATCAAAGCAGGCACGGCGCTGCAGGAGAGCAATAACCAAGCCAGCACAGGATGTTCTGTCTCGACACACACGGAGGCCACAGTCCCTAAAGCACCAACTCTCTCTCGCAATGGCTGAACTACACGTTTTTGCAGTGAAGCGTCAGGATTCCAGCGACGAGCGCCATCTGATTGCTCTATCCCTCCCCGGGGTTGCATGCTCATTGGGCTGAGGTTTGCAGAAGTATTCAGAGTCGGCAGTGTGTGTGGGGTTCAGTACCGGGCGGCCTAAATTGCTGAGTGACCTTTTGCTCGCTGCTGCATACAATTGCCAAGTTTGTGAAAAGGTTCCGCTCTCTTGAAGACGGATGCAGAGGATAGCTGACACCGACACACACCGAAACGCAAAACAAAGACTGGCAGAGGATGAAAAGAAAGGAGGGAGAGTAGAGGAGTGTGGAAATGTGGCTTGTTTAGACTTCACAGTTTTTCACGCTGTCTTGTCATTTTAGAGTTATGACAGCTCAGACAGAGCATAAAACCAAAGTTATAGCTGGTAATTGGGTAGGGCAAAAGGCTCTCTGTGTGCGGTCTGTCATATTTCTCATCCAATCTTAATGAAGAACCGTGAAGCTCAAACTCAGCTCATCGAATTTCTTTCACTTACATCCAACCACAGCTTGTCCCACAAAGATATTGCATTTTTCTTTTTCCTCCTCCTTTTTTCTCACTTCATCACTCCAAACCTGCGGTGGTGTGAGCGTGCTTCAGTAGAGTGTCAGAGTTGACTTGCTGTGGCGCCCCGTGCCATCTGGCCTCTCCCCACAGCAGTGATACAGACATCAGTGAATGACAGCGTGTGAACAGCCTCTTTTGGATTTAGAGGGATTGCGCATAGACAATGGGCGGCCACATAACACGGGACATCTGATCAGCCCGTTTTCATTCTGCGTTTGTTTTCTCAGAGGCGCTCAAAGGAGGGGTTTGAGCAACAAGAATGTGAGGGAGAGCACTTGAGGACTTTCTGTTCCCAGCTCTGTTACTTAAGTGATTCAGAGGCAGCAGTTTATCAGTTCGCAACTGCAAACCAACATAATTAATACTTAAGTAGACCCGGGTGTCTGGTTCTTCTCTTCTCTCTGTTCGGTTCATGGGTTCGTTTTACGCTCTCATAACATTTCAGTGCCTACAGGTCTTCATTTGGGTAGTTTCTGCTCCGTCCCCAGAGCTGTGGAGTGTATCGATGGAAACATTCAAATAAACTGCTCATTTAAAGAAACAGTTTGACATTTTAGGAAATATGCTTATTTGCTTTCTTGTCAAGAGTTATCAATACCACTCTCCTGTCTGTACACTAAATATGAAGCTACCACCAGCAGCCTGTCATCTTACCTTAGCATAAACAGGGGGTAACAGCTAGCCTGGCTCTTTCCAAACCTTTAAAAAAAATGCACCCACCAGGATCTCTAAAACCCAGTATTTAACATAATAAATCTCATTTCTTTCATCTGTACAAGACATAAAGTGTAAAAAAGTTGTGCTTTAACAGAGGATTATGTGCTGGACTATTTCTTGGCCAGAGTCCAGACGTGTCCTCCTGGAGTCTTGTTGTCTTCAGGTTATCAATAAATAACTATAACACAGATATAGCATGTCAGTTAGAGAGCTTTAGAGGTACTGGTTTGTAGATTTTGTTCATTTTGCAGTAGTATTATAATTACGGAACAAATATATGAGTGGTATTTATCTTCTCTCTGCCAGGAAGCAACTATAAGCGTATTTACAACCAACCACTAAACCCATATGCCTCACCACTTTCCTCCTTTATTTCCTCATCAATCTTGCCTCCTATATTCCAGCCTCGTTCATTTTACATTTGAAAGAACTTGACTGAATTTCCCTCTACTCCGTCATTATTTATACCCATTTTCTGTCTTTCCATTACTGTCTCAGCACCTCACTCTTTCTCCTCTGCTCTGAGTCCTATTTTGTTGCAAACACAGCCAACGGCCTTCACTCCCCCCCCCCACCGTGTTCCTTTCCAATCTCATTTTCCCTCTCCTTCTGCTGGAACAGTTTGATTTGAATGCAGAACTGCAGCTTTCTCAGTCTCGCTCTAGCTGCGGGCCTTCTATTAGATCAAGGCCTTTTGCTTTTTCATCTTTAGACAAGGAGAAGAAGAGGAAGAAGAGGAATCTCCCCAGTTCCTTGACTGAACAGCGCCGGGAGCTGCCTGGCCTTTTGGCTTTACCCAGTACATCATCAAATGGACAATGAGGGGGAGGAAAGGAGCCAGGGAGATTGAAGAGCGATAGACAGAGCTGAGATCAAGGTCCCAACGGAGGCCAGCACTCCCACTCGCTCCACGCTGATGACTCACAGAAACAGAATCTGCTGGTCCGCTTACCCTCAGCCGCACACTTCTATCAAACAGGCAGAGATGGAACACAGAAAAATTCACCTCCTGCTACGTTCAAGCACAAGGTTTGCTGTGCGACGATTGAACATGAAAAACATCTACAGTTATATCATTTACAGCACACTGTAAACCAAGCACCCATCTGATCTGGTGTCTGGCACAAACAGAGAGATGCAAATATGGAGTACTGAGCCCTCTTTGATTTGTTCATCCTGGAGGATGTGATCTTGAACCATGAAACAAAGGCAACAGGAGCAGAATGTTTAAACCATGATCAGCACTTACAGGGAAGCCTCCCAGAATGCACTGGGGCAACAGACTCAATGAAATAACTCTAATTTTATGTGTGTCCCTGCAGTGTTGATGCTGTTGTGGTGCTTTACACTGTTCCCCATCACGTTTCCACCGTTTCCAAATCAGTTTTTCATAAGCAAATGTCAATAGACCTCGAGTGATGTTTGTGCTTGATCGGTGAGATTCTCTCCAATGTAAAAATTAAGTTGATTACTGTTGATAGAGTATTATTGATTATCAAACCTAGTTCAGCTAATAAACTTTCTGTTAGCTATCTTACTGTAGATCCCAAGACTGTTCCTCAGTCGATGTCCATAACTCACAATTATACCTTGCTTTATCCATGATCTCCAAACTAACAGCAACATACAATTAATTAATTATTTTAATCTGACTATACACAGTCTGCCACTGAAAGTAGATTAAAGTATATTTAATAATTTTATTGTTCAAATGACAAGTAGGCCTACTCATCATATTGTCAAGGATAAATTATATGTTTTCTTGCTCTATTGTCAGTCAGAAATTTTCAATTGAATATCCCAAACTATATTTACTTTGTTGTGCAAACTACCATGTAAAGGGATTTGGTGACTGTACAAAAATTTGTGGCGGAAATATTTCTATTGTATTCTTTATAAATTAGGGAGGAGGGTCTAAAGAAAATATTAATAACGCTGTGGAAGGCCTTGCTTTTTACTGCCCTATGAATTTGAATCATTTTCTCTGAAGTCTGGTGTATGTTGTTTGACATTGGCGTTGATAGAGGTCAGCACTCTCTGAGGGCCCTCCTAGTTTATAAAAGATTTAGTACCCTCCTTTTAACTCTGTATCATGAAAATTAAATTGTGATAATCAGACTCAGATTGTAATGTTTTTAAATAACCTACGTTATTAAAGAAATCTAACTTTTACAATCATGTGTCACCATACCTCATACATCATACCATGATCCAGCTAACTGTGAATAAGTCTGCACTTCTGCAGATTGGGCCTTAAGTCTTGTTGCCATGACAACAGCTTCAAATCATTTTTAAGCCAGTTTTGAACAACTGTAAAAATCCTGGCCCATGTGAAATCATCAACAATCAAACCAAGCCAACTCCCCTTTCCACTTTCAAATAACACTGCCCAAATTTTATCAAACTCAAATAAAAAAAAAAGGAGGGAGACAGAGAAACAAAAACAGTTTGAGACAACTGAAATATGTACAATCCTTTTGCCATCCATTCACCTAAAAATGGACCACCTTAACCGACCCTTGTGTCATTAATCCGCCTGCCTTAGTTAAGCGTATTGCAGACAGCAGCACGCACTCATCCTTTCTCATCTTATTTAACCATCACACTACTCAGGCGTGCAATGTTTTCCTGAACGCTTTTACAATTTGTACTTGGCAGAGTTCACTGATATAATAAATCAAGCACCAAAGCAGGCAGTAACCCAGGTTTTACAGGCTGTAAACATACATTCAGCATTGTCTTGGTTGTAAAACATTTAGAGACAGACCGCAGAGGAAATGAGCTCTAAATGTTGCTGCAGTGATGTTGTAATGAGCCTTTGGTGGAGTTCAACACATCTGTCATTTGTCATAGCCACCACCCATAAAGGTCAAGGGAATTTTTCAGAGTAAGCAGCACACGCTTTTTTTAAGCCTGCGCAACTGATTGAACTTGTGGGTGTCTGCTAAACTGAATGATGGCCCTGAAAACCAGATCGGTATAGGCCATTAACTCCAAATGTACAGAAAGAAAAGAGGCTTTGAAGAATGGCACTCATTCTGGATACCGTGGAGCTGAGCTAGAGGGCTGTGTCCATCTAGTGTTCGGAGGTGGTAATTGAAATTGCATTAATATGAAAGAAAATGAACTACATTACAGTATGTTTGCTACAGAAACAAAGCGTGGTTTCCGGAGCTGAAAGAACAAGTAGCAGTGTGTAAATGTGTGAGTCCTCACACATACATACACATGCCTCAGTTTGGCTTTATCCACCCATTGTTATCATACAGCTGTGCAGTAATGTGCTGATTATGTGTAATACTAGAGCTCTTTTGTGAAGTCACAAAACAGCAAGGAAAAAAAATGTATCACTTGGAAAAAAAGAAGTGTCTGGTTTTAACCACCATTTTATTTGGCATAATTTAAAATCATCTCACTGTTAGTTCATTTATACAAATATGCTTTTGTTATATATAAAACAATTACAAACAGATTTCTACAAATCAAGTTCCCAGTGTAAAAGCGTAGTACCACGCACACGGCAGCATACAGCTCCGGGACACAGACATACAGAGCCCACAGGTGTATGTTCCACTTCAACAGCATTATCTGAGTGAAATCAGGACATGGCAAAAAACAAGCTCACCACAGTTGACAGTTTGACAAATTGTGCACTTACATTCAACCCTCCACACACCAATCTGGGAAATTTTCACACATCTTTAAGCAGATCTCAAACCGCATCACTGTTGATGCACATAACCTCTCACTCGTGTTGCGCTTCGGTTATTCTAGACTTTACACAGGCCACAATCTAGGTTGACTTATTATACACCCCACTCGAGTGAGTAAATGAAAATAACTATAGTAAAAGGGCTGCTGTTATTACTGGCAACTGTAAGCACACAAGCAGCCAGTCATTACTAAAAAAAAAAAAATTTTTTATAAAATGTATAAAAATCCTCAGATGCAACAAGGCACGTTTCACCAACGCAGCTCTTGCTGAACCATATGTGCAAGTTGTGCTTGTGCCTTGCCCTCACTGCACCATGCAATGCAGGGATGTAAACCACAATCTGTTAAGAGCTGTGGGCCACGAGCGCTCCATTTCACAAATGCACAAAGACTTGCCGCGCAAGATGTCAGTTTAGCACCTGTGTCTTACAAACAGTGCTGCAAGAGGAGTGTGTTTACTGGAGGGAACTAAGGCAGAACGCTTCTGAAAAATTACAAAAATGAAACCCAGAGTTGGTTGGACCTGTATAGGTCTCGTGGCACTTGCAGCACTTTAATGGCCACCTTTGGGTTTGACAAAGGAGCACTGCTATGGTCTTTGGTTTAGATAAGGCACCTGACCAAATTAAATGCTCCTTCCATATCGTAGATAAACTGCTGTTACGTGGTTTACAAGGCAGCTATGACACTGCTTCTTCCAAGATGAAATGATATTCACCTAACCAAGAAAATATATGAAAAGAAGTATATAGCCTAGCATAAGCCAGTTAAAACGTATTCTGGTATTATATGCTATACTGAATCAATTATGCAGTGGTAATAGTCTGCTAACCTTAAATGCAAGGCAATAACGTAATTGAAATGAAAAATGTTATGGAGTTCTGGTTCATCAAATCTGATTATTAATTACAAAACAAATTTTACTGATCAAATAAACATAGGCTATTACAAAAAAATATATTCAACTTTGGCCATTACCACACTCAGGTTAAAAACATTTGAGGAAAAAATCATTTACAGAGTAAATTCCAACATAATTAGACAAAATAGAGTCTCTTAGACACCACCCTGTCAAAAACTAATTCTTAGGCTTGTTTTTAATGGCACTCGGTGTGAGCATCAAGAGTTAAGATGAAGACAGAGGGGAGCTGTACTACAACCTGACTTTCTGATGATGTCAGCCCAAGAAATCCAGTACCAGTGTGGGTTAATTTGGCAGAAGCCTCATGACACCTGCTCCTCTTTTACTGAAGAGGGCAAATGGTCGGCTGCTTTTAATGGATTTGGTTTATCTTCAAAGTCCTACTAGCTCTCCCATGCATGGCAGTGAGAGAGCAGTGCGAGAGGCTGGAGGGGCAGCCTGCCAGACAGCTCTAACATGCCACACTGAGCACAAGGGGAACTGCAGCTCGAGAGTTTAACCTCTAATCTGTGCATATTGGTTAAGGGGTACTGGCATCCGTCCTGGAGTCATCGCACCTTGTCTGGAATCAAGCTGCTTGAAATTAAAACTTATTCACCCTCTACTTGTCTGTTTATTACATCTAAATAGGCAAGTCAAAGCATTTTGATGGTGACGTTGCTTGAGACTCATGAGATGCAACCTAGGTGAGAGTATGAGGTAGTCATTATTTCTCCACCTGAACAAAGGCAGATCTCTTCTCTCCAGTCAAACAGGGTAGCTTGGTTGGTTGGTTTGGATGTTATTATGGCTTGTGACAACCATGATCAGCATTTTATAAGGCAAAGCAGAGAAGCTATAAATCTAGAACAGATGTAAAATTGGAAAAAGTGTAAATATAAAAAGTTAAAATGTAAGAAAAATAGAGGAGATACTGTCTGTTGCCCCCATTTTGGCATAGTCACTTTGGTGATGATGGCAACGGAGAGAAATCCTCCAAGAGATGAATAAGGAAGAGAGGAGTAACAGAGGAGCTGAAGACAAAGTCTGAACTGCTGGAGGTGGTATGGAGGCAGCCAGATGATGACCTTCGTTCCTCAGCCTTCCTTTGCATCTGTGGATCTCCATCATCTCTCTACACAGTCCAAATGTGGGAACCATTTATTACAACAGCACACACTTCTTGGGGTTCTTTTTCGTGACTGGATACAACACTGCCCTCACAGCATCAGCAAACACCTCCCTGACACCATCCTGCTGCAGAGCAGAACACTCCATGTATTTAACCGCCCCAATCTGCTTGGCCAGGGCATTGCCCTGCTGCTGGGTGGTGGGAGCCAGGCCCTGCTCCTTCAGCTTCTTCACCGTTTCTGCATCACCCCTCAGGTCCTTCTTGGTGCCCACGAGCAGGATGGGCACATTGGGGCAGTGGTGAGAAACCTCAGGATGCCACTTGTGCCTGACATTGGCATGAGAGGATGGGCTGCCGATAGAAAAGCAGATGATGAAAACGTTGGTCTGGGGATAGGAGAGAGTACGCAGGCGGTCATACTCCTCTTGGCCTGCTGTGTCCCACAAGTTGAGGCTGACAGTACGGCCATCCACGCTCATTTGAGCGCTGTAGTTGTCAAACACTGTGGGAATATACTCTTCAGGGAAGGCATTGGTGGTATAGGAGATGAGAAGACAGGTTTTACCCACTGCCCCGTCACCCACCACCACACACTTTATGGTCTGCATCCTGCCTACGACCACTGGGGCTGCAGCACCTGACAACAGAAAAGAAGGCACCTGGGTAATTTCTAGTTACACCACTCCATGCTCAGAGAGGCTAATCTAAGCGACTCATTCTCAGTGATAAGGGGAATGATTATTATACCTGAGGAGACACGGGTAAAATTACCGGCTAGTCACTCTGCGACAGCAGTTTGTACAGTAATCCAGCTTCTCACCCAGTTAGCAGACGAGCTAACCGCCGCCGACGTTAGCTTATCGTAAGTAACGGTACATTGGTTAACGATAGCGACAAATTCAGTCGTCCACTAATTAACAACGTCTGGAAAGTGTATAACACTGGCCCCCTAACAAAACACAGCAAGCGAAACGGAAACGAGATGCCAATTATCTGGCATGTATTATTTCGCACTGTTCACTTATGATACTAGGCGTTCCCCTACTAACTAGCACCAAGCTAAGGAACTAGCGCATTAGGTGGCTAACAACCTAGCTAGTTAGCAAACAAGTTCAAAGTTTATTGCAAGCCACTTCTCAAAAAGGCCTGTTCCTGACCCAATAACACCCTGAACTTACTCTAAAAATTATATTGTGTTGTAACGTATGTCTCAGAAGTAGTAATTTGCTGTAACCGTGAAATTGGAAGGATTTTGTGACTTACCGCCACTTGTCTTTCGATCTCTTTTTGCCTGGTATAGTCAATCACAGCCGCATCCGGGGAGCTGTCCATTACGTAAAAATCGACGTACGGAAACAATGCAAGCTGGTAGTTGTAGTTTCGTTTTGAGACTGTCGTTTGTCTGACACCAGATGGCGTTGTTATGCTATTCTGCGTTGCTGTGATTTTCCTAACTTGTACTGTATGACAATTGCAGTTGCAAGAATCTCAGCTTTTAGGTTTTTAGGTTTTTGCTTAAACTGCAAGTGTGGTGAGAGAACTGTCAGTTTTATAATTTCTCTGCCAGTTTAAACTGTGAATATTTACCCAGTGGTGGAGAGCTTTCCTTTAAATAAAAGTAACCTACAGTGATACTTAAAAAAAAAGTTTAAAAAAAATAGATAAATAAAAATCTCCTATTGCAAGTAAAACTCCTGCATTCATAATTGTAATTAAGTAGAAGTATATGAAATTAGAAGTAAATTGTAATTACAAACTAAACTATAGTAAAGTATTGCAAAAGAACGCACCCTTTCAGAGTGTTGTTTTTGACTTACTCATGCAATACCATGGAAGATCATTTTATTGTTGTAGCTGGTTGAAGTGCAGGTTATGTTAATTACTTTATGCACTGTTGGGAAGCTGTAAGAATGCTTCATTTTTTACTCATCAAATATTTTCTATGTAAAATCTTAATCTGCAAATCTACAGCTGTCAAATGAAAGTGAGATAAAAGGTACAATATATGATACTGAAATCAATACTTAATTTTTTTTTTGAAGTAACAGAAAATGTAAATTCTCAACTAAAGTACATGTAGCTCAAAACTGTACTTAAGTACAGTACTTGAGTCAGTGTACTACCATTGCTTCTATATACAGAAAATGTTTTGTCATGTCAGTCATCCACAGATTTTATTTTGCCTCTAATCAAGATCATGTTAAACTTCCTGATTCGTGGATGGTGTTTGGCATATTTCCCCTGCAACTCACAGTATTTACTTTATTTCTTTATTTCCTGCAAAGATATCAGACAACTTTAACTTTAACTTTTTTCCATAAGAGTGACCCCTCTACCACAATAAATATCTCTTTAAAAACCTACATTATATCTTGTAACAAATACTCAAAAGGGTGTCCCTGAACCTTACTGACTTCTAAACTAACACTAAATCTACTCAATATCACTGCAAATGAGGGAGGTGTGTCTTGGATTTTACCAGCTTGTTAATGTTTCAAGGGTAGTCTGAATGCATGGACACCTACAGACTTTCTACTTTGGCCTTACCCTTTCTCTTGAACTTGCTACATTCCTGCCACTAAATGCCACACAGTGGCAGTCACTGTGTGTATATACAGGCCACACATAGAAACAGGACATAAAACAATTCTGTCTCCCGTTTTTTGGACATCCTCAGTGGTCAGCACTGGTCTTAAAGCCCATATATAATTTATTCACCTTCAGACATGGCGTTATTCTCACTACGCCAGTGCTTTCAGATCAATGCAGAATACACGAAGGCAGCTAAAAAAAAAAAAAGGGGGATCACTTTAGACTACTCAGTCCTGCACCCCTGGAGACCCGTTGATGATGTCACCTCTATACACTGAGCCAGGTTAAGAGGCCAGCAGTGACCGACAACCGGACACTCAAGAACACAAAGAGGCACCAGTTTATTGCCTTTCCCAAGAGGTTCTGGCGTCACTGTGGCCTATAAAAAGGGAGAATTCCCACTGGGACCCTACACCCACAGTCACCCTCCACCCCAACCCTTGCACCCCACTATTTTGCCAGGAGATTCCCCGGGACGTCTGTAGCATTTCCATGACAACAGCCACCGACAGGATTGGGGGTGACTGTGTCAAGAGATGCAGCAAGCGGGACTTCAGACGAAGAGGGAGAGAGAACAATGAGGGTGACAAGGACACAGAAGACAGCAAGACGCAAGTGCAGTAGTTGATGAAGAAGAATGGGGACCTTGAAAGTCACAACTCTCCAAGCAAGTGCTTTTCTGAATATTGAGCTAAAGAACAGGTTTGAGAATATGTCAGTAACACAGACTGGAACTTTTTAATTCAACTGATGAGTGCCTTTTTATCGACAGGACAACACCTATTCACAATCACCATCTTTATTCATCTTCTCTTATTTACAAAGCCACATAATGCAGTGAATAACAACCAATGCTATTCAATAAAGTTATAGAATATTTTTGATATAAAACCAAAATGACAGTAATCATCCCTGCACAGCCTCTTCTTCAGTTTGTAAAGTGCATCAGAGCCATGAGACCACTCAACTAGAGGATGAACAGTTCAATAGTGTACCGAGTTAAGTTCACACTGTAAGACAGCCAAGTGTGAGAACTCAATGATCACAGAAGGGTCACAGTTTTCAAAACATTTGGATATTTTCCTAAAATAAAAAAATAAAAAAAACACTCTTTTTTTTTTATGCCAGAGTGATTGACCAGTTCTCCAAATCACAGATCTTACAAAGCCACATAGTGTTCACTTGGTGGAATCCTTTTCACTAACATGAAATGTATGTTAAACTGTTCTACATATGAACATGGGTCTTTTTGTAGTGTCCCATTGCCTGCAACGGACACAAGCCAATGTAAAAAGAGGTAGGATTTAAAGAGTCTATTCTACTTTTCTAGTGGGGAGATAAAGTATCACAGATGCTCCCAGTGCAGCTCTGTGTCACATATGTAGAACCTATGCACTCAGAACTACATACACATTTCCTAAAAGTTAAATTTAGATGAACTACAGTTGAAGGAGAGCAGATTCAGACCTGATAACTCACACCATTCATGAATACCCATATATTAGACCGACATACAGAAAAGGCAATGAAAGATTTAACAAACTGCACAATACGGGCACTTATTCACTTCCATCACCTCCACAGTGGCTGGGCTGTAGCTCGAGGCATTTTGGGACCAGGTATCCGTGATGCTGTAGGGATTTTAGAGCTAGCGGGCGAGGTGCTTGTGCTTGTGGTCTTGGCAGTTTTAGTTCGGGCTGCAGATATGACAGCCGTACGTATCGTCTTGGCTGTGGCGGAGGATGGGCTGTGGGCAGTGCGGGCCTGGGAAGAAACCTGAGTCTCAGAGTTTGGGGCAAGTCGTTTTGACACACGGAGAGGGCTCCCTCTGACGAAGGCTTGTTGGGTGCTGCACGAAACCTTGTCTGGTAGGGATCTGTCTGAGGTCCTGTGGGTGAGGGTGGGCTTTCCTGGAGTCTGTGACTCACTTACAGTCCTCTCTCGGGTGCTATTGCTTCGTTTCACCTCTGCCTGAATGATGGCAGGCCGAGTGATGGGAGACGAGCGCAATGACATGCTGCGAGGAGTTGATAGTCGACTAGGAGTGGGTGGGTTTGTAGGGGCTGGGCCACCATTTGAAGGCTCAGTTTTGGAGCGGACCCTGGGAATGCCTGTGCTGTTGGAAGGTCCTGCACGTGACACAAGTCCCCTTTTGGATCCTATTCCACTACGCACAGGGATCTTCATGGTTTGACTCTCCTCCTTTGATGAAGGAGACCCTGGAGTTGCCCCCTCCCGAAGGTCAATCTCCCTCTCTTTCCTCCACTTGGAGCAGAGGCTCGGTGCAGGTCGTGGGAGTGGAGAGGTTGGGGGTGACAAGGCGTCATAGGACCGGAGGCCTTTCACCAAAGTGTGGCACTCCAGTGTTTCACCCACACGGGAGTATGACCTCGCAATCTCCTTCTCTGGACTTGGCAAGTCAGAGTACTCCTCTGGCTGCGACTGGCTGAACTCTGGTAGACTGGAGGGCATCCAGTTCTCATCCACAGGTGTGGATGCCACTTCTGTATCTGTCTGCTTTGTTAGAACAGCATCAGGCAAAGGCATCACAGCATGCGTCTCTCTCATCTGTGGCTGTGACTGGGCTTTATTTTGAGCTTTTACAGATGATTGTGATTGGCTCTCAGACCTCTGGTAACTCAACAGCCCAGCCCTAGTGTCGCTGTGAGAAAGTATTCCATTCGTATGAACAGACTGAGGTACAGGCTCATTGACAGAAGAGCCATTAGATTTTCTCTGAAGAGAGCGATTATTGTCTGTTACTGGCAGGCCAAACCTATGTCTGTGAGCAGAGGTCTGGGATTTAACACATAGGGCAGTTGTATCAGTATCTATAGCAGCAGAGCTAGGACAGGAACTGGGTGAAGACTCCGTGTTCATTGAAGTCATGTGCTCATTTGAAATCTCGACTTCTTTTTCAAGTCCAGTTTCCTTGGGTTGGCCCTGCAGCATATAGGAAATGCTCTCAGGACCTTGTTGTTTGACTGTGAAGCTACGTCCATGCTGAGAATTACTAAATGTGGCAATGTGCGAGTCCTGAAGAGCTTCCACGCCCCGTCTGGTTGTTTGGCTGGGCTGAACCCTGCTCCCTCTACCCAGAACAGGTTCTTGGTCAGTGGGGGAACATGTGCCGTCAGTCTCTGGAGAGCTGCAAAGTACAGCGGTGTTTTCAAGGTCAGAAGAGCTGTTTGAGTGATAGCTGGTTGACGTTGGGCTGCTGCCAAGCACAGGGAAGCTCTTTAGCATGGATGAGTTATGGAGGTGGTGCGAGTATCTGCGGGAGTCAGAGCTTCTCAGGCTACGACGACTCCAAGTGTAGCTGAGGTTCTTCTCTAGGAGTTTCTCCAGTTCATCTTGGCTCTCCTGACTGTGAGGCTCTCTGGCAAGGCTCAGTCCCAGGTCCAGCCCAGTACAAATGGCCAAAGAGCGACGCTTCTCCCCAATCTCACGCTGGCGCTCCAGACGTTTCTGCTCCTTCAGCTCCCGCTCTGCATTCTCCTGTAGAAAAAGGAACATTTGTTAAAATTAGCTAAAACGTTGTGTCTATCTTTTTGATCAGAAAAACTTTACCATTGATTTCTGGATCCTACCTGGATAGCTTTTTGGAAGCGGTGGCAAAACAAATGGAAGACCCTGCATGCCTCCTCAAGTTTGAAAGTGCTGTCGTCCTCACAGAAGAACTCCACCAGAGCCTGACTCGACATCCTCATTCCCTCCACCTCATCCTCTGCCTCCTTCAGACGCTCCTCGGCCAACTGCACATGGAAAGACACATTTTAAAATTTTTTCTACATCTAGTATACATGGACCTATTTATTACCCTCAATAAAAAAAAACATGCTAAAATTTTTAATTGGATATTTTGTGTGTTAAAATTGGAGCTGAAGATGGAGTACATTTAAAATAGTATACCTCCAGGAATCGCTGTGTGTGCTGCTGAATCTCTGCTTCAGTCTGGGTGTTTGCCTTGAGGGCAGCCACTCTGCTTTTCAACTTGGATAAATCCTCCAACACAGATTCCTCACACAACCTGCAGGGAATGAGCAGACATGTAATATACAGTCATGTTAATTACTGTACAGAAATAGCGGTATAACATGTCTTGAGAAAACTCTTGCAACCAAAAACTGGAAATCCAATCAAAAGTATGCAGTAACTCAATTTTTTCAATTGACTTGGACTCGAGTTCTGTCAGTTTATATGCACCAAGAGAGACTGCAGTAGCACGCAAGATATGTTTTACTTTAGAAAGCAGAATGAGGATGGTCATCCCTTAGCACTTGCAGATTACTAGAGCATAGAAGAAAGTACCAGAATCAGTGCAAAACTCTGCAGCAGAGCTCAAATATTGGCTTCGAGTATCAATATTGTCATGACCCACTTTCACACAGGCAGCAAGCTGTTGCTAACAGCTGGGTGCCTCGCTCTCATACAAGAATGCAATAGATTTACATTACGACTGTTTTAGCAGCAGTTTGTTTTTTGACGTTATTGAGCAGAGCTAGTATATTCCCTCAGACTCAGTCCCTGTAGATCTGATGGGATCTGAGTTTTGGGAAGAGACTGACCTGGAGGCGGGGCCAACATGGCCTAGTTGGCTGGGAAATGACAGTAAACTCTGGTCCTTTTTCACAGCTTCCTGTGGAGACAAACACAACTGATTATCCAGCTATTGTTTGTAAAGAAGCAACACATCATTTGCTAATGTTGACTAAATCATATGCTCTGTGGAGCAGTCTGGATTGAGGGTCTGGTGCAGCTATACTGTTGTTTGTGGTCAGAGCTGTTTCTTGCAAAAACTGCTAGAACTAATTCCCCCAAAAGCTAGCAATATTAACACCTGTTTACTTTTAATGAACAGTTTTTAACAAATACTTTTACACACGATACAAATCCTCTTCATAAGCAGTACTAGTGCTCATATTTTTAAAAAGGAGTTGTCTGTCATGTTATAAGCTTTTTCCCCCCATTGCATTTTCCTAAACTTTATTTGATTTTTTATCTGTATATTTTAATATATTTTTTACTCAGCCTGTATTGCATCTAAATTTCAGTTCTTACCATAGCTACAAAATGCAGAAGATTCATGCCCGGCTTGTTGGCTTTGGTGTCAGCCAGTTTGAGAAGCGACGAAATTCGGAAACCAGCGGCATTCCCTGCATATCCACCCTGAGAAGCCACGTACAAGGTTAGAATAACACACACACACACAACATGTGACAACTTTAAACAAACAATGATACAAAACCCAGGTGCATAGTCAGAGTGACGCCCCTGAACACACACCCAGACCCCTAGTGACTGGTGTATTGTAAACAGATTAAAAAAAAAAAAAAAAAAAAAAAAAGGGACTGGCTCTGCTTTGTCAGGCTGAAGAAAAGAACATAAAACAAATAAAATAAAGAAGCACTTACAGCATTCATATAGTTCCCAGCTTTCAGCACCAAACGAAGGATGGAGTGTAACTCAGGACAGCTCAGCAGTTCTACAAGGGTAAAAGTCAGATTCAATATTGTGCCTCAAGGTTGATGCATTATGAATATGAATGTGTCTGCAACTGACTTCAAAGTTTTAAAATGAGTCAGCAACTTTGACTTGAAGAGCACAAGAGACACTCATGTTGACTGATAAAATAAAATTAAAAAAAAAAAAAAATGTAACCTTCTCCTAAATCAGTGATTCATTCTGAATTCCAACCATGTTATATTTGCATTCTGGATCCAAATGTCACCACACTAAATGGGTCTTTATCTTTATAGTGGTGGTGTACACAACTCCCTGCTGTTACTTTACCTCTGGCTGCCTCCCTCAGGCATCTGGCTGCCACACACAGAGAGGTCACAGCAGGGTCAAACTCCTGTTGCAGGATCATGGCATCCAGACGAAGCCGAAAACTAATGGAAGAGGAAAGAGAAGGACGGGTGGATGAATGGACAGGGGTGACTGATGATGGAGACAAAAAAGACACTCCCTATCAATCATCAGTTAAACAAGCAGATGTCATCACAAAGTGAAGCATGTGAGGAGGAAAAGTAAAAATAAACAGAAAAAAGGAGTTTTGAAGCTAAAAAAAAAAAAACAAAGAATCAAATGGAAAGTTCTGGTGCTGGGAATATTTTTGGTAATTTTATCCAATCTAGGGCTAAGGTGGGGTGTACCTGGGGATTTCCACCAACAGCAGTATGAAAAGATCAGGCTCTCCCAGCCAGCTCCGCTCCCCACTGAACCTCCTCAGGCGAGACTCCTGAGAGAGAACAGATGCAGAGTAAAATCTGGACAGCAGCTTCAATTAAAAACAAAAACTAGTATACTAAAACCAACATGCTGTTAACAGTCAATTCTAATATCTTTCAGCACTGGAAACAGACCACATCATACGACAAAGTGTAATGGTAAACTTTTGATCATCCTAACCAGAGCCAGATGAGTGAGAGAGGAGGGAGGGGAAGAGAGGGGGTTGTCACTATTGCATCTGTATGCCAAAAAAAAAAAAAAAAAAAAAAAGGCACAATACCTCCTCATTGTCAGGCAGCAATTTGCACAGCTCTGTGAGCTTCTCCGCTCCGTAACGGTCCCCAGCACCCTGCCTGATATCCTCAACTATCTCTTTAGCAGGCCTGCGGAAAAATAACAATATGCACATTTTTAGTATGACATCATTGTTAACATGCGATGGGGTTTTCAGCCTGAGTAAAGGCATGACAACCTCAGAGAAAACTCATGTTATGAGCAGTATCAGCCCTTTGTTTTGCCTTGTTCACACAATATTCAGACTAATCCTATTCTTATCAGTCAAAGTGTCGGGGAAGGAGGGTTGGTTGACGCCACATTGGCGACGCAAAGTGGCGTATCCACTAGGCAAATAAAAGGCAGACATGCAAAGAAGACGTCTGAGAGGCCTTGGGATGTCAAGGTGAAAGACGCAGAAACTGAGCTGACTGACTGTTTGACCTCTGACTTACTTCCACCGAGTGACACATCTGTCCTCTATTCCAGCAGTTTTCCATTATACTCTCCCCTCCCCCTCATCTTACAGCCCATCACACACGCTCATACTCCATTATGTGCATGCCACTGTGTGTAGTCTTTACAAATTCTCCTCATTCACTGCTCAACGTTCACATCCACATCTAACTCTTCGACAACAACAGTTCAGGATTTACCTGTGAACACTTCCACGGTCATTTTCATAAGTGGTTAAACACTCTTTGTTATTTGTCCCGAACTAGTTCTATTGAAAACACAATGCTGAGTGAAACAGCCTATAAATAGAACTGTCACATGATAAAAAAAAGACATTGAAATGGTTACTCAGACACTCATGTCAATATAAAACCATATTTTCTTTAAACTACACCCAGATTTGAACAGTAGCTCTGCCACAATTCAAAACAGAGGGCAAATAAGCTCACAACAAGACAAATGTTTGTGTACAGGAGAGACTCTTTTCACATAATGGCTTTCCTTACAAGTCTTGACAAATCTAGTTTAGAAAAAAAAAAGTGCCCTTCAATTGAGAGTTGCACACGTGGAGGCATGACAATATAGCAACTCAGCACTTTTTCTCTCCCTTTATTAGTCTAGTCTTTTTCTACCGCTTAATGATTATGAAACAGCCCTCTTCCTGCTGCTTCGTTTGAGCAAGGCAAACATGCTAAAGAGGATTTAGGGGGATGGCTGAATATGACAGGCCACCAGTGGGGTCTCTCTCTGTAGGGAAGGGGGGGTGCTTCAACATTAGACACTTCTTCTTAAGGGGGTGTCAAGCAGGTGTCAACTCTGACTCCTAAGGCTATACCCGGCCACTTACACACCCCCCCCCCCCCCAGTCCAGCTCCTCAGGGTGCCCTCCCCTGCACCTGTCCTGTGCAATATACTCCATATACTCCCTCTCTCCTGATGAGACTTCACACCCATCCATGTTTGACATATGGCCACACACTCCAGTTTAGTCTCAAGTGAAGTACTGCTCCCCTGGGCACAGTTGTACACGCGTGTGTTTTCTGCACTTAGAACTACTTTCAGTTTTGACTGATGGTGACCTCCGGCAAATGCAGGCAAAAAGGCTTAAAGTTGGTCAAGTGTCCATGTCCAGTCTCTCGTCAACAAACCAAAACCCATAGATATTTAATTTACAATTACAAAAACAGAAAAAATAGAACATCTTCATATTTGAGAAGAATATTTTCTGTTGCTCCACTAATTGATAAAACGACTTGTCTTTCAGCTCTAGTAAGGAATGAGGAGGCTTACATCTTGAACTGGCGGAGAAATATTCCAATGTTCATACTGCGTTTGGAGTCCAATAGGGAGATCTGTGAAGAGGCAAACGATACTAATAAGAGGAAGAAACATGCAAGAAATCTCACTATCTTTATACATTACTGAAAAATACCAGTGACATCCCCATGATCTGACCTCCTCTGAGCTGTCCTGGGGGGATCTGCTGCGCAGCAGAGTAGACCGGCGTCTCAGGGTGCTGGTTCTGTCCTGAGGCTTACTGTCCTTCTGACCAAACAGCTCATCCAGAGAATGGAGGTCAATGGGGAACTCGTCCTCGCCCGGGGCCGCCCCGCTCCACACACTGTTCCTCCCCTCCACCTTCTCTTTGGGGATACGCTCCCAGTTCAGCTTCCTCAGGCGGCTTCGACGGGCACTGTCCGCCCGGCTAAATGGCGAGGAGGAGAAAGAGGAGGATGCAGGTGGAGGCGGGGGAGGAGGAGGTGGAGGCGGAGGTGGTGGAGGTGCTAGGGGAGGCGGTGGAGGGGTGACCAGCACCGGACGTGAATCCATGGCCGTCACTTCCACAGCTTCAGGGGCAGCGGTGGGGTGGGCAGGCTGTGTTCCATGAAAGGCACGAGTTTCCTTGATGGCCACCGTCAGGTTGATGAGCATATAGGCGGCCTGGGTGCTAGAGAGGGGTGGGGGGGTCGGTGGGGTGATAGTGGATGAGCAGTCTCTGCTCAGTCAGTCAATATCTTTTCCACGTTCCACTCAGCTCTAGTTCAAAGGTCCATCAGTAATTCCAGTCTAGGAAACAAGACAACAACTTTTGAAAAAAAAAACTTATCTCAGACAATGCTGAGCACAGAGAGAGACAGGAAATCACTGCTCTCCTGAAGCTTTGCCACATTTAGTAACTCAGGCAGTTTGAACTGAGGCCAATGACCTCACCTAAACCAACACCTGGCCTGACTTCTCCTTTCATTAGCACGGTTCCAGTGCACTGACTGATCTAACAAGTAGTTAGAGCTAAAAATGTAACCTCTGCTTCAACTTTCTTTGGAAGTTCAAGGCGTTTTTGGGAAAGTACTGGCTGAGCAAGATGCCCCCCCCCCATCTGTAGGCTGTTTGAACAGCTTGTCCCATCCTGTTCAGTTTCACCTCACTGCATGCACACACACCTCCACCACACTCCCTCTCCCTTCTAATTAGAATATATTGAGACAACACTCAGGCAACGCTTAGATGCACAGTTAACCACAATGCTGCGAAGTGAAGGGTCTGCCCCAGACATCATGATCATCACGATATTCTTTCCACGTTATGGGAGATTAGCATCTGAAAGTCAGTTGCACACACTTGCACCAGCAAGTTTTTAAGTAGGATTAGTAATGCAATTAAGAATGACTCAGCGGTTTCAGGTGTCTGGTTCAGGGGAAAGTCTTTAATCATGACATGGCTTTGCTTTTAACCAAAAACACATCCTCTCGTGCTCCTGCATTCTCAACATGAATCACAACTCTTGGGAAACTGGAGGGATGCGCTTCATTGCTCAGCTGTTCCACCAAACGCCGCAGGAGCGCGCTGCAAAAACACTCTCGGTGGTGATCTCAGCCTCCATCATTTCATGAGATGTGTATCTTTACAAGCGAAAACTCATTTGTCAACTCGCATAGTTCAAGAGCTCGTGGAAGAATAACTGGAAAAGTGTGTGATCAAATAAATACAAAACGCTAAATTAACACCAGCTTTGACTTTTTCAATGAGACTGAAGAAACTTTATAGCACATTCATGTTGACGTTTGTTTAAGATGACAAAACTGGTTCTGCTAACCCGGTAGTTTATCCGTTTTTGCCTAACATTAAAAAATTACCTAAATTTCTATTGACCAAAAACAGTCTTCTCGTAGGCAAAATCAGGACAATTCAATCAAGTTACTTCACTTACCTGGCGCTGATGACTGCTCTTCTCCCGTGAGGTAACTCCACAAACACCAACAAGAGCCACCGCTTTGATTTCAGGGGGAAAAAAAACTCGCTTCAATAACTTTTTTTTGTGTGTGTGTGTATGTTCGCTGTATCTCTTGTTTTCCTGGTATCTTGTGCTGCTCCGCTCGCAGCAGTCCTCTTGTCTTTCTCAACTTGCAGGGAAACTTCCACACAGTTCAGCAGGGACGCGCAGGCGCGCTCCCGCACGCTGATATGCCTTTATTGTGTCCTCCCAGTTTTCCCATGGGCGGATTTAGGGTTTTCAGGTGGGAGTGCGCTCGATATTAATTCCACTTTCCTCCTCTTCTTATTTCTTTAATCTCTAAGAGGAATTAATGGCCTTAATATCTCATACAGTGTTTTTACAATAATGTTTGTCAAGTCCAGATAAGATTGTACAGGAAAGCTTGCAGTCAGAAGTTGTATTGACAACTTGATAAGTCTCTATTTCAGGCTAATCATCATAGTGGGCAGAACTCTGATCTGTAATTGGTGCAGAAGGCCTTGATCAGGCTAAGAAGAGGATGCTATTGTGAACCTGAGAGAGGGAGCAGATGGTTATCATACATGGGAAATGATGTCCACATCTCCTCCCTCAACCAAGAATGGGGCACAGGTGAAAGCCAAGAGGCTAGAAGTCCCTCTAGGGTGCTGAAATGACCCAGGTGCTGGGATGTAGACCCATAACACCGACCTTTCATCCAAGGTGCTGGAGCGCTCCTGGCCCATGTCACCTGGTGCTCCCGGGTCCGGCTCAGGTAGCCGCTTTCAGAGGCCACGATGACAGCCAGTCGTCATCACTTCTTGGGCTGCAGTAATTAGGGGGTTACAACCCAAAAGATCTGGCTATTGTTGTGCCTGTGCAGCAGGGCATGTTATAGTGTACCCGTGCCAGAATAAACCTCTCTCAGGAAACTTCGCTTTCTACTCAGTCACCCACTTCTCTGAGTACAGTGCACTTCTAAGAATACAAGGAAATGCCACTGTTGAGAGATGGCAGCTTTATAGTCCGTAAAGGGCCTGAACAACCCTGCACAATCCCACATATTATGCCAGCATTCATACAACATGGACATTACGACAGTGATTAATGGATAGGGAGGACTTAACTTGGCATCCCTCACTTATTTCACCATGACAGTTAAATTGCAAGGAGACAAAACAGTCTGTGATGTGTTTACAGGCCCACTCCCAGCTGGTCCCCCCTTTTGCATAACAGTGGGCTTCAGAGCCTGTGCTTCACTCGGCCCATTCTTCAGTGAATGAATGTGCATGAGAGTGTTCATGTGTAAGATTTGTGTGTCGGTATGTGTGAGTGTGAGAGGGGATCCGTGCATTCAAGTTAGATTGTGCTGCTCAGACGTATGTTGGTGAGAAGTTAGTATTTTTTTTCTTGATCAAGCATTCAGGAGAATATCTCAAAATTGGTGCATCATAAGTTTGGCATTTGTCCGATGCCTTGAAGAACCTTCAAATGGAGAAATAAGAATTAACACATGAGAGCCCCCCCCCCCCAATGCCAATAACCCTTTAGAGGCTCAGGGTGCTCAGTTTGGTGGGTTGGTTGGAGCCATGCAGCAAGTGTTCCAGCCCTTTGCCATCTCTCCTTCTTAATCTTGCTTTGAAGTCCAAGAAGGGTTACGTAAAGGTGAAGGCTATTAGCTCCCTCCTCCCCTAACTTACACACGCATTATCACTGGTGCTCACATACACACACAGACAGAAACACACAAAAACAGTATTTGTTTTACACTAGTACTTTTGCTATGGTGATCAAATTCTATACAGTGACCTCTGCTGCAATTGGCTTTTCACACTGCAGAAATGAATCCGGATATAAAGAAATCAATACAATAGATTTTTTGCCCAGATGCCCCATTTATATAGCGTGGAAAAGTGGCTGTAAAACTATTCCATGTGAAACTATTGATATAACCGCATGGGAGCTTAGTGTTATTCTGCCTCTGGTGAGACTGGTTTGCCTCCTGGGTCTTGGCCATTTCCATGGTGGAGTAAATAGGTCAGTGTGACTGTGACTCTGCGGGGGTATTAAACACATGTATAGACATGCACCCACACCTGGGTCTGATCCCAGACTGGGACAGTAGGTCTGGGGAGGTATTCCTAATCAAACCCAGCTTCCTCAGATCGCTCTTGGTTTTCCAGCTGCACTCAGATCACGTGCAGATATCCAGAACAGTCTGACAAGGATCTCTGGCTTTGGTCTGACCGCCGGCCTGATAAGGAGAGACAGAAAGACACAGACAACACAGACACACTCTCTGCGTCGTGCCCTGTTTTTCCAAAAATTCTCTCACACACAAACACACATGTGCACTCGCACTAACTTATACATTTCTACCCCACACATGAGAGTATATCCACTCCCACACATACAGACATATGTTATACATGATAATAGAAGACTCAAAGAGAGGCTTGCACACACTGCTACTTTAGGGGTCCACAGACAGGTCACTGGATGATGATACAAACATGGAGACAAAAAGATCAGAGGGTTGTGAGTCAAACTTTGTGGAGAAATAAAACACAGTATGTGCTATCTGTGGAAATTTTCACTTTTTCTGAGTTTTCATTTCTTTGTCAGAACAGGCTGATTGTTTAAGAATTTCCACTATGTGTTTTTACAGCAGTATTAGCAACAGCTTCTCTGACCTGAATCGATTGAGAGAGCAGACAAGAGGCTGCACTGAGCCCCGTATCGCACTTTGTTTTCATAGACTGTCCTAAGTACACAGGTGACGCCTTGCTGTGTTTACCAAGCTGTCTGCTGTCACAACATTTTTAGTATTGGATGCATGTGTGCACATGTGTGTGTCTGTTGGGTCGTGATAAAGTTGAATTTCCCAAGCTAGATGTAGGGGATGCTAGTGGAGGTGCTTGTGGTCAGTTATTTGTGCGCTGTGTGTGTGTGTGTGTGTGTGTGTGTGTGTGTGTGTGTGTGTGTGTGTGTGTGTGTGTATGTGTGTCTTTAAATTAAACTCAGCAGGGTGGAATGTAGGATAAGGTGCTTGTGGTCAGTTGTCCCTGGGGGTTCGGTCGACTCTGTTTGTCTTTGCACATCTGGCCACTAGAGCCACTTCCGACTCCAATTAGGATTTCCTGAGACTCAATAAAGGGGATTATTGGCCTGCAAAAACACCAGTCCAGACTCTCCCACCCTCAGTCGCCTTCCTGCCCCAGCTGCTACGGTCATTACACTAGTCAGAACTACAGTCGCACTCCACTAGAGGCTCACAATGACACAGTGACATACAGCGACATAGACGAATCAGTCCTTTTCTTCCCCTGCTGTCCTTGCATCTCTTTGTCTCTTTTTAGTGAAATCTCTTGTACTTGATCCCTCGTTTAAACTCTCCTCATATGTGAAATGAATCAAGCTCTTCATAAATGATGTCAGCGAAGCAATGGAAACTAAAATTTTCCCTAACTGGCTGATGAGAGACCACAAGAGTCTGTATACCAAGCTGTGGTTGGGCACAAAGCCCTGGTGCAGAGCGCAGGGGAGCTGGGCTGTGCTCATAGGGGGTCCTGAGTGGCTGCTTGTGTGGCAAGAGTGATCACACAGTTAATATTCAAAGGGCTGGGCCTGTTGTAAAAGAAGCCACTAAATAGAGGTTGACAAGGCGCATCGTACAGACAAAGGCTTGTCTCTAAGTAGGCTGTGTATATAGCACGAAGAGCAGTGAACGGATGGGCTTTGCTGGGGTGGTCATGTATGGAGTCTATAGTGTGTTATTAAAGTAGGGCCTCCTGCTCTTCCTCCCCCACCATCACAGTTAACTCCAAACCCAACCACACATTCTTCATTTCATGTCTCTTTGGCTGTATTCGTTTTTTCATTTTGTCGCAAAACTCTAGGTTCTAGTGTGGACCAGATTGATCGCATTTTGTTGCTTCAACACTGAATTTTGCTCATTAAATATAAACAGCATTATTTATTTGACCTACTTTGCATAAAACCTGGCGATAAAAGCATTCAGATAAACTGCATCACTTCCCCTGGTTTCCATTTGAGTAATGATTGTAACATCTACGTGCTTCGTGTTGAGTATAGCCTTGCAAATTCCCTTCTACATCACCAACCACACACACTCACAATGCACATACACACACACACACACACACACACACACACACACACACACACAGTTACTTCGGCCATCTAAACCTAATTATTCTCCCCCTGCTTCTTTGTGCCAACCAGTGATGTCACCCACAGAGAGACAGTGCCTGAGGCCAGCCATGCTGGGAGAGGAGAGGAGAGGAGAGGAGGGGAGAGGAGAGGAGACGTGAAGAGAAGATTAGCAGGAGAGAGGTTAGCAAAGTAGGAAAATTGGGGGGGGTGACACCCCAACAGTTTTGGCTGGCCCTTGCAGTGGGGCTTCAGGGATTAACCACTCTGCTCTGCTGCTGGACCCACAGAACCCAGCCTCCTCCTTTCTGTCCCTTCTCCGGCTCAGATAGACATTCAGCCAACACGTTTAAGGCTGAAAGGAAAACACGGACGAGTTATGAGGGCCAGGCCCCAAGGGGACTCCCTCTGGGATTAACCTGGCTGCTACTCTCTTCCCATCATTTTCACTGGTATTCACTGGGCCTGTACTGAAACCTATTCATCCACACTAAACTGTTGCATAATAATGCGCCCTTCTTTTGCTGCATTACTGGAGCTGTTGGTAAAACAAGGCACCCTTGGGGCCCAGAAACCCTGAGCCCAAGGCCCAGTTTCTTGTGTTGTGGGGGAACCTTTGGAGGCCGGAGCTTCTGTGTGAATGACTGGATGTGTGGGTCACACGTCATAGTGGGGGCAGGAATTAATGAGTGGCATGTAAGATGTGGGATAGTTTTAAGAAATAGTTTGACATTGTGGGAAATGCCTTATTGCTTTTTTCAGAGAGTTAGTTGAGAAGATCAACCACATATGTCTGTCTGTACAGCTGTCAATCAGTTAGTTTAACTTAGTGTAAAGACTATAAACATGCCAAGAAATATCACATAAACCCCAGTAAAACCACACACTGTCATTTCACATGTTAGTTTTACATATCAAAAAAATCAAGATCTAAAATGTTATTCAATGTGCCTTAGAGGTGCTGGTAGGCAGATTTTGTTACCTTTGGACAGAGCTAGGCTAGCTGTTTCCCCCTGTTTACAGTCTTTATGCTAAGCCAAGCTCACAGAGAGGCAGACAAGAATAGCAATGATCTTCTCATTTAAAGCAAATTTCCTAAGATGTTGAACTATTTATTCAAGTACTGCTGAGCGTATGAAGTTGTCTCTGACACGAGGACCCACTGGTCTCATCTGGTGATCTTAAATGTGACAAAAACAGCCATTGTCGGCAGCAGTTAACGTCACTTCTAAAAAGACAAGCTGATCTCAAAGCCATTAATGGAGAGGCAAAGAATAAGAGAGAAATGACTTAATGTGGGTCAAATAAATGGGAAGACAGCATGGGGTTTATTCTACTCTCTGGAAATCACGTGCAAATCCTCTCTCCCTTCCTTCCTCTCTCGCTCTGACACATGGAGATCTGGCATGTTTGGCAGAGGGAGAAAAGAGCGGGAACAAAAGGATGAGTGACCAATGCAGAGTTGCGATGGCCAGCTGAGTTATTTGGTCAAAACCCAGTAAAATGGAAGGACAGGCTGTTGCTAGGCTGTGCTGTGAGAAAGAGAGAGCACTCTGGCTGAGCTCATTGAAAAGAACCATGGCCTCTGTTTACTCACACAGATATTCCACTTTAGAAGCTCTGCAATCACCACTAATTTGTATTATTACACACTATTACCTTCTATCACTCTCTTTAAGCTTTCATTAACCACTCAACCTGTTAAAGGGGATCTAAAGAACTTACCAAGAGGCTGGAGCGAAGCCTAAACAGCAGTGAGTGATGGGTGGAAAAAAACAATGCACACGGAATTTTACTATTCCATTATTATGTTTTAAGTGTTTCTATAAGTCACATTATGACATATAGCTGATTCAAATTCATCACATATCCACACGCTATTCAACCCACTCCCTATTTTCTGTCTGCACAATTGACACTATAATCTGAACCTGTTTGCACACCCCATACTTTCATTGCTTTGCGAAATGTGACAGTGCTTCAGATTTTCAGAATGTCAAATCAAAGGTCAAACATGGTGTCAGTGTAAAGGCCTTTCTGTCCTTGACAACTAAAGCAATACACACCAAAACACACAACTCTCAGAATACAATTCCCACCCTTATTTATCCCTGACATGATTCTGACTGCAGTGGATTGTAAACATAAAGGGTGACAATGGCAAGAAAAAAAAAACAGAAAAAAAATGACCAATGATCAGATTCTGCAGGACAGAAGGACAGTATATTTTATCCTTTCAGATAATGACTATGATTGCAAATACAATACAATAGTTCAATATACAATATTGCATTTTTATTTATATGGCTGTTCTTACATATTTTGTGCATACCAGTGAACAGTTTCTCTTTTTGTCTTTATAGAATATGAATGCACATGTTTCTGTATGATAAATAACCAAAAGTTACTTTACAGAGGCAGGTGTGGATATTAAAAAATTAGTCTGGTGGTATTCTATATCTTTTTTTATTGCTGACAAATCCCATGAAAAGACTAAAACCAACAATGAACTGATCCCACTAACAAGTATTGTGTAATGTATCTTATTTGTCTGTGCCACAGACTCAGTGTCCAAAAACTAGTTTATTTTTAATCATTTCCACATACACCATCCCGCTGCCATGGAGACTCACATGTGCACTTAGTCTGTGGCACAAAACGGTCCCCAACAAACACACTATTTACTCTTACTTGAGTAATACTTTCTAAAGACTACAGTTTCCAGCTTTTCTCAGAAATGACTTTGCCTTTTAGAAAAAGGGAAACAATATATTGACTCATTTATAAAGATATACATCTTAAGATGGAACAAATGGGCCTGAGGGCCAAGTGTGAGAGGTGGGAAGGACTAATGCATTGTTATTTGGTTTGTTTAAGGGACTTGTTGACAAAAAGAAAAATATTACTATAATTATCCTTCAGATGTTCAAGCCTTCAAAGTTTTATTTTGAGCATGGAAAAAAATAAAAAAGTTCAAATCCATTTTTATCAATAAATGATGTAGTGCTTTATAAGAATGAGAGACTCTGAGTATCTGCCATAAAACACCGTACACAGGAGACGTATTGTCCAGCCCGGAGAGTGTTAGATAAACAGATCTATACGTTACTGTTTTACCTCACGTGTACACCACAGCAGCCTCTGGCTCCGTGTCATGAAAACTCAGGATGGCCTCTAAAGGAAACAGACTCGCAGGATTATCTTGGGCTGGCCCTGCACACCAACCAGAGAGAGAGAGAGAGACAGAAAACAAGATATAAGAGAGAGAGAGAGAGAGAGAGATACAGAAGGAGAAAGCAAAACAGAGAAAGAAAAAAGAAACCCATTAAGATATGTGAGTTGTATCCCTAGAGGCCAATGTCTTGTTTGAGGAGCCCTGAGGTTAAGGTCAAAGGTCACAGGTTAGGCTCATAGGTTATCAGCGACTGTTTGGGGTTAACTACAATTGTCTGAGTAGATGAGCACTTCCACAGTTAAATGGATGAACCCAGTGAAGGTATTCAGGGGTTAAAACCAGAGGAGCACACAGAGACAAACACACAGCACACACACTTACACATATACAGTATTGTACATTGGCAGACACAGTGAGGTTTGTCTCTCTTGCTCTGGGTGTGGTTGAATATGGAGCTGGGGTGTGAGAGGAAGTCAGCGGGGAGCAGAGGTGTGAACCCTGTCATCCTGTTGTTCCTGGTCACACCTGCCTGCTGTTCCCAGAGAGTGTAAAGAGTTAACAAGAGGTGCTGTGTTTGTGGATTGAGACCAATGAAAACCAACAGAGAGGAACCAGTTAATTATACCATAACTCAAAAAGAACATGGAAAGAACTCATTTTTGATTGACCCAAGGGCTTTGCAGGGTACATACAGCTACAGCAACAGACCAACAATCACCCCTCCCCTGGTACACACACACAAACACTCTCACACACAGCCATACACACAAACACACACTTATGTGAATGATAATGGCAAAGCCCTTGTTTAACGCCTCCGTCATTCAGCATGCTGGGGGATGTACTATAGTGCATTCTTAATGGTCCTCCAACTGTGACCTGAGCAAGTGGTGTGGAGAAGGAGGAGGAGGAGGAGGAGAGGGGGAGGTGTTAAGGATAGGAGGAGGAGGGAGGAGAGGAGGGAGGCAATACGTTTTGAAACAAAAAGCTCAACCTAAATTTTCCTCACTGGCCTAATTCCAATGCACAGAATATTTTATTTGCTCATTTGTTCATTCTTTTGGTTTTCATCATGATTCTGTTTGGTCATGTTTTGAATGCATTTGACTGGAGCTCCTTCTCTGTATTTTTACCCACTCTAATGCTTGTCAGTACATAGTATTTGTCACAACTGCAGTGACTACACATTACAGACCTTCACAGCAGCTCTGTCCATGTAATACTCCCCTCTCAGCTTCGACTTGGCGTCATCATTGTTTTGGTTCTTGTTGCACAGGAGACCCCACAGTGAATTCTGTGTATCTCAGGCTGATCTCAGTCATCTCCAGTGACCCGCAGAGGAGTCACACATGAGACACGGCAGTCATAATGTCCAGCTCTGGCTGGTGCTGTGATCAAGCATAAACAGAGTACGCCTGATTACTTCCATAGGACTCAGTGACAATGTGGGCATCAAAGTAGAGAGGGGTGCCACTATGTGGAACATCAGAGCTGTAGGGTCCAGGGGCACAGATCTGGGCACAGAGTTGGTCTTTCACATGCAGGAGCCTGATCCCTGACTGACATGGAAATTCCTTTGAAGTGCTGTTTGGTGAGGCCTAAACTCCAAAGCTGGGTTAACATGTTGAAATGGATCCTTTGTATTCCCACTCAGTGATCACATATGCTCACAGATCTTACATGTGGAGAAACATAGATGGCATTTCCCCCCTATATATTACGCCATGTTTGATTTATACTGATCAAAGTGAGATGTATAGAGGAGAGGCTTATATGAGGAACTGTAATGACATGTTTGAGTTTCAACGTTAACTCTTAGCTTATTTTCCACCAGGTGCTTGACATGGGTGTAAAAACAGGGGAGCAGATTGTGCATCATCCACAGTGCTCCATGGGCCATAATAACATGGTGCTCCCATAAAAATAGCAGATAAGGTAAGGGTACTTATTACAACTGACAGCAATGTTAAAGTCTGCTGTGTGGTGTTATGCTCCAGTCTCACGCTGTCAGAGCAGATTTTAAATGAGTGAACAAGACCATTTGTGACAGGACATGCTGTTGAATGTTTTTAACATGAGTATGTAAAAAAACACAAACTTATTGTGCGAGTGTAAGAATCAGACTCATTGCAATGTGCTGCACATTTACTTGATGCCCATATAGCCATTCATCCAGTACTCCCTCTTCCACTCCCATTTCGCCAGGTGCACTGGGCAGGTCTTTGCTAGGCAATGCTAATTATGAGCTAGTTGGTTTCAGCATTGTGTATCACACAAAGGGGATTTGCTCCAAACCAAGGCCATGCCAAAAAAACAGGCATGCACACACTGCATATAAGCTGGGATGTCTGAATTGCCGGTTATGTCACTACATATTTTTGTCTCCCTCCGTTTAACAATAACAATAACAGTACCATATCAAGGTCTATTATTAATATTGCTTTACAAATAGTAAAAATAGAATTAAAATGAGACAACTTACATATTAATTAAAGAGAGTCAATCAAGTAAAAGATTAGAATATTAAAGATAAAGCAATAAAGTATTCCTACATCATTGCCAGCCTTAGATCTTTTGGCTGTTCAAACACCCATAAACCATCATGACCACTGCTCGGCCACTGGCTGTCTTTATCCTAGAATCCATTATCTGCCTCCATATGTGCCCATCTCGCTCTGTGTGAATAAGTAAATAGTTCCTTTTTCTGTGACCAGCCACTCAGCCACACTGTTCATCTGCACAGCGAGAGAATGAAAGTCACTCAACCAGACTGTAGGAAACATGAACAGGTCTGCCATCATCTCCATTGTCCTTTAGCTAAGTGTTTCTCTATTTTCATTTGGCCTGAAAATTGCCACACTTCAAAGCAACTAAACATGTGGGTCAACATTTGTTATCTGTCCTTTTCATCCAGTTGTTGATGTATTATGTTCTCATCTACAGTTGCTGGAACAGCCAACATCCTTCAGACTTCATATGGTTGTATTTTTCAATTATGTTTGGGGGGAAAATAATGGCCCTTATCTGGAAAAAACATGCTCACTTGTAGTTGAGTCAGTGCTCAAATCTGAGCCAATAACCATTTTTTTAATGTACATTCACTTCCCCTCTTGGGACTGTTCAGCTCTCTTCAACCTCTGGGCCTTCAAAGCCTCACCCAACAGCCTGCTGGTCCAACAACAATATGAGGCAAGCCCATGAATATTAGCCTTTGGACTGTTGCCCATGCCTCAGATTTTGGATTCAAGTTGATAGACAGATAAACCACAGGCCATGCTGACAGTTGCTAGCTACATTAGCCAAAATGTTAGCTACCCCACCCTCTCTTAACACGCCTGTTTGTCATCACGTTATGATTACAGAGTTTTATCAAATGCTTGATCCTTGTGAAAAAATACTAAAAGAAATTGAAAAAATGTCTGACTCAGAGTGGGAACAGGACATGTGTTAGCTAACAGCTTGAGTTAGCTAGCTGTCTTTTAAACTTTAGTCCACAACTCTGCTAAAAACACATGGAGATGGAGTAACATACAGTGTTTGCCATTTCTTCTTCATTAGATTAATTATTTGCCTTGGTTTAATTAAACATTGCTTCAAATTAAACACAGCATTTCTTTGGTAAGTGTGTCCTTTTGTAGTTAAAATTAATTATGACAGAACAAAATAACAGAGTACATTATTAGGCACTTTGCATTATTGTTATTTTCCAATATCAAGACATCTGGTAATGCATACTTGCCTATTTGATTAGCAAATTACCTTTTCAATACATTTCTTACCAATATGCACTTCTGGTCTTTGTAAAATACACTAACTTATGTGAAAGGTAGTCCAGCCTTAGTGTTGACTGAAATAAGGCAGGAAAGCACAAGTGTAATGAATAACATTAATTAATGGCTGCATTCCATTTACATGTGTCAATTCCTGAGTCTAGGTTTTGTTCTCACTCACTGGCCTAGCTTACTGACACACTTAATGGAAACAATTATTAACAATATTACATTCACCTGTGCTTTTTGAATTATGATGAGTCAAAATGAGTGCTGTGAAAAACACCTTTTAGTTGGGGTGAAATCAAACCACGCCCACAGATAAAAAACTAACAGGGATACAAAATCAGACTAATGTAATGAGGAAATCGCCACTCACTCTGTAGACTACAACTGTAACACAATTCAGCATGAGTACTGCATAGGATTTTTTCATTGTAGGAAAATCATAGGTGTAATTATTATCATCAAAATAATAATTAATGCTACTAGTTACACCTGTGCTGTACCTGTTAATTGTCTGCAACAAAAAATTCCAATTCAGTTTGGCTCGGTGACCCTCATTATCTATGCTATGGTGCACTTGACAGAACATCAGACACTACGAACTAGGCCTCTCCGCGGGTTCATTGAATAATTATAAACTAGTTGTATATTAATATGTAATAAACTAGAGATGCAAATATACAGTGAGTAATTTTAACTTGATCGGTGGTTAAAGACTTGGAGTCCACAATCCTGTGACTGTGATGTCAAAGGTTTACCACCCCAGCCACTCCCTCACTGACCCTTGTTTCTGCATCAGTAACCTCTGACCTTTAACCCCCATGATTCCCCCTGTTTGGTCCCAGCTCTCAGGGACTGTCTCCAAGGAGTAAACCAGAGCTGTGTAGAGAAGGTTAAAGATCACTCAAGAGTACAGAGCAGCTAATAAAGGAAGTAAGACATTAGTACAACATCTATAACATTACACTGTACATTCACCATGGAGGGAACATATGGATCACTAGTTCTACTGCTTCATATAAATCTTATGTTTGCAAAATACAGAGAGTATCTGACCTTGGACCCAATTGTATTATCTCATTGTTTCACTTTTCATTCATACAGTTAGCGAGACAAAAGTCCCTGTGATTCCTGTAATTGTTTTGCAAGAGATAACACGGGAAAAAGAGAGGATGTAATCCTCTGAATCTGAACAGTTTGCAGATAAATCAAAAAGAAATTATTCTCCTGTGTTATGACTTTCCAGTAAATTACCACTCTTCTGTGGATGTTGCAGTGATGAAAGTTTGCAGATTAATTCTCTTGGCGTTGCTGATTTTTGTATTAGACAGTACAGTAGATTTCACATCCCTCTGCACTCTTGGTGGCCTTTGACCCCCATGGCCTCGCCACCACAGCTGTGTCTGAATACCATCCCACGCTGTCTACTCACTGAGTACAATTACTCTTTTAATCTACTACAACAATAGTAAGACCTTTTCCTAAAGGATTAATTTCATAAGCTAAGGAACAAAATATTTTAAAAAAAATGTTGTCATTATGGATGACTACTAAACACTCTCAAACGGTTTTGGTTTGTTACATCATCATCATCAGTTAAACTGTTATGCCCGAGGGTGTGTGACTAATGATATAATCCCTGTCTGCATGTACCCAAAAGTTCAATTTAGATTCAGAACAAGGTGTGATCACTTTGTTTGTCCTACAGTTGCCCAGCCCATAAAGTTAAGTGGTTTTACTTTAATCATTTCGTCTCTTATTTTTCATATCAAAAGTAAATCCACAGGCTATCACTCTGTGGATTCAGCCCAAAATTCTTCTTGACATTTTTTTTTTGTCATGACATGATATTGTATGAAAGGAGGTCAGCACATCTACAATGATGGTCAGCTCTGTAATTTGTCATCATGGTCTTTCTGTTTATGTCTGTGCATATTTCTATGCGTGTGAGTGTGAAATTGTCACCAGTACATGTTTTATTGCACCCTTTGGCAAGGGCAGTGGATGTATTAGCCAACAGGGCAGCAGTTACGCCTTTTCCTCCAGGCTCCTTCCCTGTTCCTTCCACAGTCACTTGTGGTCCAACCCGTTTCCGACCTATACTGTGTACACACAGACACAGGCTCACAAAGAAATACACACATAAATTCACCGAACATGATTGCACATGTTGCACTTGCATGAAGTAACACAACCTTCAGTTACATAAAAAAAAACAAAAAAACACCTTATCATCCTGTCAATCTCATGAAGATCCAAGATGGCATATGTAAAGAGCCAACCTTGAGCAAAGTTAGTTTAGAATGACAATATTTATAAAATGTTGTCAAAACCTTTTCTTCATACACACATTAAAATCAAGTGTGTATTGTATCTTGAAATGGGCCCCAGTTTCCGGAATATTTCTACATCTGTGTGTGTCATATAAACAGGATACCTCAGGGAGGAAAAGAGCAGGGTGGGAAAAGACAGAGGCAAGCTGAGATTGGAGGGTAAACAGTTCAAACAACTGCATGAACAAATAATTGTACGATTACCGTATGAGAAGAATGAGTGAATCACCACGTGGGAGAGAGGGTAAATAAACACATCCAAATGGGAAGAAGACTCCAGACTAAACTGCTTTACCTACATGTACAGTATTAACCATGGCTGGGAGCTGCAACTGGTGATGGTGACTGAGATTAAGTATGAAACAAAAACACCTCAGAGTTCAGAAAATCAGCTCTGTGCTGCTGCTGCTGCTGCTGCTTATTATTATTATTATTATCAAGCTTATCTTCTCAATGTTGGTCTAATCCTTTATTGTGGCACAGTGTGCAGTTACATAACTTGGAACGGCATCAATAAGACAGACGGGGAAAAGTTCTCACACACAGAGGAAGACCATAATAAGTTGGACATGACGTAGGAGCTGTCAGCCTGTAATGTGAACAGGTGCAGTAAGTACAGTTCAAACACACGGGCTTCCTCTTAAGCTGCTTATATGAAGGCGGCAAGTGGAGACCTTTGGTTTTAGGGTGAACAGTGGTGTATTGTGCCCTGAGCCTGGTGAGAGGCTGATTTCTACTCTCTAGCGATGACCTTCTTTCTGGACAAAGTGTTCCCCCCACCATGACTGACTCACAAGGTACGGCCTATTACGCAACCAGTGGGAGGAGAGGGGCTAGAGGAGGGGAGAGGGGTTAGTGATGGATGATCCATTTTTCCAGATAAAAGGTTTTTGCAAAGTGGATGACTTCTGCGTGAGAATTGGACACAACACAAGTCCTGTTTGCTCAAGGTTGGCCACAGGTCAATTATGCTGTAACTGTCACTGGTGAGGAAAGCCATTTGAATGATGTAGAGAAACCGACAGAGAAGCCAAAAGAGGTAGAGACTACCAGGTGAATGAACATCCACATTAATTTAAAGAAAGAGGACCACCACATAAGCAGACTGTTGTTTGATTTGGTGAGTACTTCAGGCCTGCAGAGCAACACCAATCCTCCCTCTTGTATCACTGTGTTTATAGTGCATGTACAGCTGGTAATTATAAGGATATCCCCTTACAGCTTATTTGTGTTTTTCATTTTGAGGATGCAATGTTCCACCCCTATTTGATCTTAAACAAACAAAGGGATAGGCCACAACAAGTGCTCTAGTCTGTTCACAACAGAAAGAGGATAGAGGTCATGGAGAAGCAGTTCCCAGTGTTACTGTATGTAGTGGAGATGCTCTGTTGGCCCCTTGTCAACTTCATTTTGAATTAGAACAACAAAACATTAAAAGGGTAGGGAAAGAAGAGACGAATATCTAAAAGAAAGAGTTAATAACACTATAAAACAAACTGAACATAACAGGGGATAAGTGCTTGATGCAGACTCACATAGTGCTTTAACAAGCAAGTGAAAGCAAACATCACACTCATAAAATAAATTAAAACAAGATCTGCAGGATTAAAAAAAAATAAAGTGTGTAAAACCATAAAAGTAAAAAAAAAAAAAAAAAGACGTGACATGAAAGACGAGGGGAGTTAAAATCTGAGGTTGCACACTGATTTACAGAGAATAAAATACAACATTGGAACATCAACTGTACAACACGTGGCCACACAGACACACGGAGAGCCTCTCAGATAGTCTAGAGCCCCTGCCAGCCAGGGGGAGTCTCCTCTAATCCTTCCCCACCCCAGACATCCCGTCTCTGGGATTGCATGCCACTCTGTTCCCCCTCAGGTGGATCTAAATGAGATCTGGCAAAGCCGGATTCGGTGGAGTTTTCCATCCGAGGAGACTTTTTACATGGGAGATTTAGTCTAAACCCGGAGAGAAGTCACATCTTTACCATTAGAATGAGCTGCACTGTGCAGCATATGTACATCCTTAAAATATCACTAGAGTAAAAGTTGTGCTTTTGATTAACAATGCAATGCTCTCCTCATGCAGAAGTTGTAGCCTTTTCTTTTAGGTGGGGGTGGGGGGGTCTACATCAGTGAGGTCACTAGGCCAGAGTTGGTGCGCAGTCGCCATGCCCAGAGGGTGAATAAAAAGCTAGGATCAGGGTTGGAGAGGGTGTCAGTCAGCCGGTGTAATTGATAGGAGAGACTGACAGCTGCTGTCATGAGAGGTGTCACCAGACCCTCCACACTGCCACTCTCCTCCTCACAAAGAGAGGAGGAAGAGGGACGCAGGAAAAGAGGAGCAGACTGGGTGGAATAGGAAGGGTCAGGGAGTCAGAGAGGGACGACAGGTGATGAATGCAGAGATTTAAAGGAGGCACCAGACAGGTCCTGACACCTTCACTGCGAACACCAGCCCTGACCTGCCCTGTTTCTGCTCTCTGACAATGTGATGGACAAAGAAACAGGCAGGGTTAAAGTGTAAAGTAATCTAGTGCAATATAAAAGTACTTCAAAGTGTTGTTACATAACTTAAGTGATGACGAATGATAACGATCTGCCGTAAGTGTTTGTTCCCATCTGCACTCAATAACTTCATATGATTACGGTAATATGAAAGTAAACTAAAACAGACTATCTGTATTTTTCCGCCTGCAATAATCCCGGAAGAGGTGAGTATTAAACGCATCTTCAAACAGAAACAAACAGTTTACAGCAGTGCATTTTTCTGCACAGTTGTGTTGTTCAGACACAACTTCCAACCACAAAATGTGTGGCTATAAAACATCAGTCTGCACCTAACAAATGTCTTAAATAAAGGCCAGGAGCATGAATCAAACCACCAGTACCTGATGATTAACTAGCTGACAGCTAAAGGTCCAAGTGTTTTCCACAGAGTACAGTTATTCTTAGCACACTTCAGTTGTTTTGGAAACTCAGCTATGATGAAATAGGGACTTTAATACCTTAAATCACCAATGATTTTTTAGCTTCACAGTTTTAAAATTGACTCATCTTAGTCTTGTTGTGTTAGTGCATCAACAGTCACAGCAGGTATGTGGGCTTATGTTATAACAGCAGAGTTATTCTTGAGGAGTTCTGTTTTTTTTTTTTTTTTTGCTGCCTGTCTTACAGAGAGGAAGCTTATAGTGACAAATATGTCTGTTGCTGCAAACCATCTGGCAAAGCAATAAAGTGTTGCACTCATGCAGAAATTATGGTTGTCTACTTCTCTTTTTTTATTAAATTTAAACTTTCATCTCATTTACAATTTACTAGCAATCTTGTAATTAGCTTTTTTCCCCGAATCACTGTGATTTATGTTCTATGCAAATTATAATCCTAAAGGCAAGTTTAGCAGCTGCAGGATTGGTTGTAAATATTCTATTTTGCAGGGCATTTATATATAAAGATGTAATTCTTGTGGCACATCAGTTTGGTCTCGCTATGTCAGCATCGTAAAATGAATTTCAACTTCTTCATGAATTTCTACTTCTTGGCAATTTAAACAGATGGTTGTGTCTAATTTCATCCAGAAAAAGGTTAGTATACTTTGTTTTAGTTTCCCTGCAGGGCCGGAGCATCAGTTCTGAATACCAGGATGTCTGGAAAACACCAACAACACCACACCAGCCATAAAATCAAGAGGACTCAGTGATCAGTAAGCCTGAAATTGTAGATAGGTACTGAAATACTTGCCCATGATAGCTGTTCCAGATGCGAGTGAGCAAGAGAACATTCACTCATTACAATGAAATATGTTTGTCTGAGCTCATGCAGTGTAAGACATGAGTCACTGAATGGAGCAAAAATATCTAACTAATGAACAAATAACTCCCTCTGTATCCCAAAGAAACCCTATTCAAGTATCCAGGAAGGCATTCCAAAACACTGCAAATAATGTGGGTCATCAACTTGTATTGGATCTTATCCTGAAATAAATGGGCTGAAATAATTTAGGCCACTCATTTGGTAGCAGAATATTCTGACCTGGCAATTAAGCGGCACAACAATCTCTCAATATCTCCAGGCTGTGCTGAGATTTTAATAGCAACCAGTCCAAATTGACCTGTGAGTGAATGAACCTCTCGCTCTCACGTGCTTCCTAAAATAGCTTCTGTGAAAGCAGGGTCTGTTGTGGAGAGCTGTCACCCACCCTTTAGGCAGAAGAAGATGTGTTCACCCTGACTGCCTTCCTAGTGACTGCAGATTGCACAAAGATAAAGCATGTCAGATGCGATTGCCATAGACACACAGTGCCCATGACATCATTCTGTGCACAAGTGACCGCTAAGCAGTGTGAAGAGTGAGAGCAAAGGAGAGGAACGTGTAGAAGAGTACACAAACCCTGCACCCTATGCATGCTTTGAGCACACAGCGCAAAGCCAACATGAGCAATGATGTCAACTGTTTTCCCATAGAGGGACTATGGGAAAAACTGGGGTGCAGCAAGCAGTAGCCCCCTTTTCAACATCTTCAGGGCAGAATGGCATGTTAATGACTGACTGATCACTTCATGGGCCACATCCTTGAAATTGACGTGTTAAACATGTTAACTGAAGAGATACTGTCTGTACATAGTAATGTAATAACATAAGAGAATATGTTGCCGATAATTCAGGCTGCAAATGAGTATTGACTGAGGTTTGCAATAAAACTGCGATGTTGGCCAAAATGCTTATCGGTTTAATAAATAAACTGAAGAAGTGGTGGGAAATGTGCAAATGGAGTTTAATAGCAGAATACAAACACCGTCTTATATCAAAGCCAGAGAGTTCCATCGCCAACTACAGGCAGGCAGATGTCATATATGTGGGACATGTAGAAAAAATAAAATATAAGGCAAAGTCGTTCATAGCCACTTTGCAGCGCTCCAGAAATCTTTCTTTGCAATAGGTTGCCCTCTGTTGGTCATTATGAATCTTGCATCCTACATGTACAGCAGACCACATACAGTATTTATCAGCTTACTTTACTGGTTATACATTTTGGTTCCCATACACTATTATTATTTAAAAAAAGATACACAATTCTTATTCAAAGGTTATGTTGTTATGCAAATGCCTCAAAATTGGACTTAGGTAGCATTAGGAAATTGCTTTTCTTTAATTATATTTTTAAACAATTTAACCCAAAATACTGTATGCCCCTGGACACTGGATAGTACCATCTGTTACACCAAAAAACAAACAAAAAAAATTACATTCCCTAAAATGGTTAACGATGCAATATCTTTGGAATTATGTTCTATTTAATGAACTAGTGTTAATGTGTTCTGCTTGTTAAAGAAATTCATAGTTGTGCATATCTACTGCACAAAACAGTGTACACTACTGTGTGTTTGCCTTGTTAACTTTGGCACTGCACTTATGCATTGCTTGTGCTGTTTTTTTTAAAGCAGGATTAATAAACATCTACCACTAAACTTCTTATCTGAATTTGTTTAGGCCTACTCTTTTCAAAATGCAAGGTAAATTGTAGAGGCACGTTTAATGCAATCCTGCATTGTTGTTTAACCAATAATAATTGTATAATATTATTATCCTGTATTATTGCTTTGATTTGTTACCTTATATACTGCAGACATTGGCTCATCAGACATATTTAGACGACATACCATGTTGAAATCGGCAGAATTTTATTTCTAGAACACCCGGATATTATTTGCACTCCGTCTCACTGCAGCAGTGTGTCCTTCCGCGTAGTAACATTCACAACCGGTACATTTTTCGTAGGTGAAACGTATAATCCATGATTAGCACACAATACTTCAAACACACATCCTATAAATTATTACTTGACTTATGTGATATTTATTGCAATTTTACACATGTTTCGTCGTAATGGCGATGTTCGGATCTAGTTTCTCTAAAAAACGAGTTCCACCCATCTCGCCATTTCATGTTCCATAGCTGCTTTGTTGTGAGGAGAACACCAGCTTGAACCTTCAAGTATCGGTATAGCTTACATCAGTAAAAGTTAGGTATTGTAACAAGGTTAGATGATTTATTATTGCCCATCTATTTACTAACAACTGCAAGATCAACATTAAGCTCTGTACAAGGTAGGGGAAATCGGGTTAGCTAGTGAGCTCTTTAGCCTGCCTGGTAACGTGTTTGCTGGCCGCGGCCGACAAAGACGATCCGTCGCACATTTTTCTCTGAAAGTGTCACCCTCAAGAAGACACATTGACGACCACCGTGCAAGACACGAAGACTGAGGAGATGGCGAGCTCAGTGGGAAACGTGGCTGATAGCACAGGTTGGTTGCTACTACTTAACTAATGTTAGCTATGGCAAGTAACGTAGCAAGCTGTGACGACGGCCCCATCTTCAGCGCAGATGGGACCGCGCTGGTGGCGAGCAAGTAAAACTCTTTAAAATTATTGTATTACTCATTAAACACGACGACATTGGCAACGTAGGCCCAGTGTGACTCCCATGTCATATTACATTCGAGTAAGAGGGATAGGCTCAGGCTAATGGTAACGTATGTTAGCTTAATATGTAGCAGTTAGCCGTATATTGTAACGAATGGATATCTTATATAAATTTGCAAATTTCATTTTGCCGACTACTGACAAGTGTACAGACGCTGTATTAACTCAAATTCTTTATCTATTCACAGACGTGCAACATTTTCGTAATGGGGGTTGCCTAAAAACGATTGTTGTTAGCTAACATGTAGCCCATGTAGCCATGTAGCCGACTTCCACGCGGCATTGTATTTTGTTACACACTAGAAAATGGCTTCTTTTGTTAAAAAGCTTAACACCATTAACACAATTGGTTCTGAAGGTGATCATGGGCTAATACTTGTCATGGACACTGACAGGGCCCTGAAGCGTCCCGCGTTTATCACAGGCCGTGTAGACATCTCTGTTGGCGCAGGTGCCCAAGGATAATGGCTGCGGTTTTTTTTTTTTTTTTGTCACATTGCTGTAGAGATCACTCCAAAGGTGATCAGTGGTACTGATTTGTAATTGGGCTCATTCACTGCATTTTATTGTGCTGTTTCTCGAACCGGTCATTGGCCAGGTCTTGCTTTATGTAACCAAATTTATCCGTCCTTTGTGTATAGAAGCGTTATTACGTAATTATCATGGATGGATGCACCTTATCCACTGCGATCTTAGTGTATGCTCTGGCATACTGTCATCAATTTCCAGGTGTGTCGATCCACTGTACACAAGTTGGAATGTGCCCAAACCATTACACCTCTTTCACCCTGCTGTATATCATGCATGATGTCTTTTGCTTCATGCTGTTTATACCACACCCTGAAAAGGCTGAGCTCAAGTGACACTGTAGGTCACTCTGTATCACAGTCTTTTGATATTATTAATATGAAAGATAATGATTAACATGATAGGGACACATTGACTTTAGTAATGTAAATCAGAAACCCGACCACTGATAAAATATACCAAAAAATAAGATAAAATCATTATTTGCAGATATCAGCTGTTTTAAGGCTGTATTGAAATGTGACTTGACAGTTATAGTCATTTCTCCCTCTAAAATGTTATTCAAAGTGTCATCAGAACTTATGAATTGGTATTTTATTTTGATTTCCAATCTGGACTCCGAGAATTAAAATCAAAATGTGAAATTCCCACGTGTCATCATTGTAACATTTGATCTCAGTCATCCTTTGATTTGCTCATTGCCTTGTTTTCTGTTGATTTCAAATTGTTAACCATTATTTGTCATTTGCAGCTTTAGGTTCATCTCTTTATTTATTTTCAGTTTTCATTTGTCTGCTTTAATTTCTTCCATCACCTCTAACATGTTGTTTCCCCCCCTCCTTGGGCTGTGTTGGTGCTCCAGAACCGACAAAACGTATGCTTTCCTTCCAAGGGTTGGCTGAGCTGGCGCACCGGGAGTATCAGTCAGGGGACTTTGAGGCAGCTGAGCGCCACTGCATGCAGCTGTGGAGGCAGGAGCCTGATAACACAGGCGTGCTGCTGCTCCTGTCCTCCATCCACTTCCAGTGCCGAAGACTCGACAGGTGAGGTGTGGCGGGGGGGACTGACTCAACGCACACTGAGCATGTGGCGTGGAGGTGGCAGAGAATAATGGGTCTTCTGTGACTTTGAAAGCACACGTCTGGTCTTGGAGAGTGAAATGCATAAACCAAGCTGTCGTCTGGGAATTCTTTTGCTTGGTTTAGTATCGTCTCATGCTGTCACCTCAATTATAACACTGTTTAGCTGGTGGGCATACCTTTGCTTTGCAGGTGCCATGGTGAAGGTTTCGGGTGTTGCAAGTTACAGGTTGAAATGTTTGATCTTGTTCTCATTTTTCCTATTCTTTTAATATAACCAGTGCCAGCAGTATACTCCAAAGTGATTTGAATTGAGTATGTTGTCACTCTGGTGTCATATACAGAACTAGATGGAATCAGACAGATAATATGCAGAAAAGGGCTGAAATTATTAAGTGATATGCTGTAATAATATACCAATTGATCTGTCACTGTTACTAGTAAGTGAAATGTTAGTAAAAATATTTCCATGTGCACTCTGATCACATATGGCACATTCTTCACTGTAAATGTCTATGCAAATACATCTTCATTTGGAGTATAGTGCTAGCATAATGGTTAATTTGCATAATTGACACTTAAATGATAAACTTACTTACTTACTTAAGTTTGGATTTTGGTGAAATGTGTGTTGTACTGTGTGTAATGTACTAATGTTTTCAACAGTTGAAGGATATTCAATATTTAAACATTTACATTTAAGCCTTAGAACAAGTCTCTCCTTCTCACCACTTGCACCGTGCCTTCCTGCTGCCTCTACACAACACATCGAGACAACACTGCCAGCCACTCCCTTCAGGATTGTAACCATTCTTTACCCATTCTGGCCCAACAGGTCTGCTCACTTCAGCACATTGGCCATCAAACAGAACCCAATGCTGGCTGAGGCTTACTCAAACCTCGGGAATGTGTACAAGGAGCGTGGACAACTGCAGGAGGCCATAGAGCATTATCGCCATGCTCTAAGGCTGAAGCCAGATTTTATTGATGGATACATCAACTTGGCAGCAGCTCTGGTGGCCGCAGGGGACATGGAGGGAGCAGTGCAGGCTTATGTGTCTGCATTACAGTATAACCCTGTAAGTGACATAGCATACCATGTTGAAAACCTTACATTGACAGAAAACCTATCTTCTAAAAACACAAACATATTTGTAGTCAGTACATTGATCTGTTGTTTATTGTAGCAGTAAAATACATTTTTTTCTTCCCCAGGATCTTTATTGTGTGCGTAGTGACCTCGGCAACTTGCTCAAAGCCCTTGGGCGTTTGGAAGAGGCCAAGGTATGTTACAGCGGGTTGGCATTTGTATAGATGTGTCGTTTGTGTTTTTCTCGTAGATTTTTTTTTTTATTTTTTTTTTTATTCCTTCCTTACATTTTTAGTTTGTAGTGTATCCCACTAAGGCCATAGATGTTGTCCCTTTTTTCCTTTTGACATTTTTAAGCCACATGGAGTCCTTTCCCTTCAACCCCCTTGGCAAAATGAAGGACAGAATATGGTAGCTTTTTCTCATTTCTCAGAGTTAGTGAGATTCCACCCCTAACCTAACCATTGGAAATATTGGACCTGCACCAGTCAAAACCTATATGAGGCAACCAACTTTTCTGTATATTTTTTTTTTTTTTTTTTTTTTTTTTTTATAAATCATAGTACACACACTTTCTGTTGACTACTTTTTAGACAGCGTCATGCATTTTGTTTTTTCAGTAAATTTTTTCGGTATAACATTTGTCCCCTCTGTATCACTTTTAGCCCCAATGTCCTTTGCTTTACCCCGACCTTTTATAAGAGGTCAGTCCCTCCCCTTTCAGGAAGAAAGGCTGGAGTATATAAATTGACACAGTGGATCTATATTGTAATTTTTTAACCTTGGCCCATGCATTTTCATGTAGTTGATTTTGGAGGGAAAATGCTGGCTCGGTCTTTGAAGAATACATGAACTGATAAGAAGCTAGTTTAACTTTGCAGTGCAAAAGATAAGATGGTTTCTAACCTAACACTATACTCCAGTACTGTCTATCAAGTGCCCAATGACTAATGTTTGGTCTCAGTTTGCTGTCAGTTGCTGACAGTGTGGGTTGTTTCCGCCCCTCCCCTCCCCTTCCCCATTCAAGTGTTACACTTGTATTTGTCACTTTAAAACTTGTTTGTATTACAGGGGGCTCCCTGGGTTGGGTCAAATCTTGAGATGTGGAGTTGTCCCACTGGTTACAGGCCATCTTATTTCGTGCTAGAGGGGGGTAAAGGAGTGGGGAGGAGCTTCAGGGAGTCACAAGCTCCCCTGCTCTGTCGCTCCACCCCCCGCGCGCTCGCTGAGGATTGGTGGAGTGCGCGCTTAGAGCTGTCTTCCTGACCCTTTAGCTATGCCCTAACGATGCTCATGCAAACCTGCATTAGCATTTGTTTTTCCTTTTTATCTGTGGTTGATGATGAAAATTTTACCAAGCTGGTTATCTCTTCTGATATCCACTGCTATTGAATACCATGTTAAAGTGCTGGTTTATGAAAGCTAATTTTCAAATGCCATATAATGGTCTAAGCAGCGTCAGGCAGACAGCTCACAATTTGTACTTCACCGCCCGCGTCAGATGCTGGGTTAGAAAGACAGAAGCACGCGCAGCAACAGCGATGACTTCTTTATTTCAGAACTGTGGAGGCTTCTAGATACAAATAATTAAACCACAGACTTTTCTCCCTACCCCATTGGCCAGGATTCAAGAAAGCATGCCAGGATAAAGAAATCAAAGTTTTAAAAATCTTTCATGCAAATGCTAAAAGAACAAACTAAAAGCAATGATTAATACTTTTTCCCTTTTCCTTCAAATATGTAATATTATTCCCAGAGAAATGGGATCAGTTCATTTGGGCAAGATCAAGCCAGTAACTGCCCTCCTGTAGTTTGACTTGCAAACTGAATTGATGGAAAGCTGGAAGCCTGACTATTTAATTGATAAACTGATCAAATCAAAGCCTTTCTTCCCTCCCTGTTACCCTTAAGGCATACCTTTTTGTTTTCTTTGAAATGAAACATTCATTGCATGAATGAAAACTAAGAATAGTCTGTTTTTGTTTGTTGTGATTTGGAAGAACCTGTTTTATTTCCATATTTAAAAAAAGAATGTATTGTTTGAGAACTTTTACTAACGATCTTGTTTTCTGATTTTGTCTCTTTTGGTTTTTCCACAACTGATATTGTTATTTAGAAGGTTTCAGGTGGGTGACACTATTCCTGCGTAGGTGCCTGGCGGAAAGGAACACTAGGGCAGCCTCAGTCCTCTCCTCTTCTTCCAGCCAGCTGCGGCCACCACTCTGACAAAGTCCAAAAATATGGTAACGGGTTTGTAACTGCCAACAAAAGAAAAACCACCTCACTTTATGCTTGAGCTCTATCTTGTGGCTTCCTTTGAAGAGCAAAAGAAAAAAGTAACGAAACAAATTACAGTAGCATATGCTATACTAATTACCCAATTCTATATTAAGTAAAAAAGAAACTTGGATTATGGAAGCAATAATCGAGAAAAACAAGTAAGAACCCTCTAACTCTTACATGTTGGTTATTTTTCCTATTTTGTTTTGTTTTTCCTTCTTTATTTGGAGTTGCAGCGTTCTGATGATGATGCAGATAGTGCGCTGTGAGTCTGCAGTAGCGCAGGGGCTGCGCAGCGATACCCTCCAAGAAACCAAAAAGGCGGAAAGCGCAAGCATGCAACCCCCACCCCCTCACTCCCTTTGGCCTGTTGGTTGTGGACCTCTCCCCACTCACAACCAGCCTCGCTCCCAAATGCTCCCAAATCTCAGACATAATTGGCTTCTAAAAAAAGCACTTATTTGGTCTTGTGCAACTCCTTGTTACAAACTCAGTGAGAAATGACTGTTAATTGGCTGTTTATTTCCAAACGCCCCATGTTTAAACATCACAGTGTAGCCACTGGATGATCCCTCAATCCCCACAACCCCCCCACCCTTTATTCTGAGATATTTCATGGGTGCTGAGTGTGTGCCAGTCTGGTGTTGCAGGTGTTCTGCCAGGGGTTGTTGGTCTGCAGCTGTCTTATCTGGCCATTCAGCGAGCGCAGCGGCGACGCGCAATGACCTTTGCCAGGAGCAAGGTCTCGCAAGCGGCATACTATGGTGAATTGTGGTGATGGTGGCAAAAGACACACACCGCGCGCTTGCGTTTGTTGCGCATGCATTACAGGGACCATCACCTGCACGAACTGTCTCGCATCCCAGGTTGTGAGATATTATGCCCACATATACAGAAATTGGAGAGATATTTGATGTTATTTTTTAAACTTTAATTGAATACTTTGGGTTATAACTAATCAATGTAGAAGGCAACAGACTATACCTGTGTGTGGGAACCACTAGATTTGGTCAGAGTGTGGTCATAACTGCAGGATGAGGGCGTACGTGTGGGTGTTGGTTGGATTTGCGCAGCGTAGGAAAAAGCAATGCAGCTTAGCGCGGCAGACTTGTGCGCACGCGAGCCCATGCTGCAGACTCACTTTTTGCCATCATGGAGAACAGTCACTAATTTTACTTTCTCTGCCCTTTTTGTTTTTTCTTACTTTTATTCTCAATCTTTTTTTTTTTTTTTTTTGTTTGTTTGTTTGTTTGTTTTTTTTTCTTTCTTTCTTTCTTTTTTTTTTTTTTTTTTACAATCCCTTGTCCTCCCTTCTACAAACTATACTTCTCCCATTCTACCTCTACTCCTCCTTTCCTGTGGTTTTTCAATTTAAACCTGTTGAAGGCTTGTTACCTGAAAGCCATTGAGACTCAGCCCAACTTTGCTGTGGCTTGGAGCAACTTGGGCTGTGTGTTCAACGCCCAGGGAGAGATATGGCTGGCCATACACCATTTTGAAAAGGTCAGTCACATAATTTTTTTAAATCATTATTCAATCCTGTTACTTTCTGTTGTGGTATGTTTTTGTGTTGTTCCATGTTTTCAAGCTTGGTTTCAATTTTTAGGCAGTGACTCTGGACCCAAATTTCCTTGATGCTTACATCAATTTAGGAAACGTTTTGAAGGAGGCCAGAATCTTTGACAGGTAAGTCTAAATCATGACATAGATGGTATGATACTCCCTTTATGCATTCATGTCTAGTCCTTTGTCTTTATGATTACTGCCCTTCCAAACCCCATGTGGAGTTTAGAATGAGTCAAGAACATTGTCAGTTTGATTACCTCTTCGTCTGAGTTGGTCTTGCAGCTGTGTTTTCACATACAACTGTTTAGTTATGGCAGATTTGCTGCCGTCATGTTTAGGACTGTAACTCAGCTGCTGAAACAATAGATTTATTTTCAGCAATAAATCGTCAACAGTATACAATGTGCTCCGATAGTTCTGACATTCTTTAAAATGTGTACAATTGTTTGATACACTCTTAATGCTCCCATGGCTTGTGAGACGTTATTTAAAAAGATGAGGACTACAATGTCAAATTTCAGCAAGAGTTTGATTTTGTGCCATATCCTATGATCTGTTTCCAGAGCTGTGGCTGGATACCTGAGAGCCTTAAGTCTCAGCCCCAACCATGCGGTTGTCCATGGAAACCTGGCCTGTGTGTACTACGAGCAAGGTCTTATTGACCTGGCTATCGACACCTACCGTCGTGCTATTGAATTGCAGCCCCACTTCCCAGACGCCTACTGTAATTTGGCAAATGCCCTGAAGGAGAAAGGCAATGTAAGACAGTACTTAATCTGTCCCCTGTCTGGACCATCTTATGTAACTAAATTTTTGTCAATATTTGTCAGATTTCTTTAAGTTAGTTAGCATTTTTTCTGAATTTAACTTTTAAAATGCCATAATCTTTCCCAGGTGTCTGAAGCAGAAGAGTGCTACAACACAGCCTTGCGTCTGTGTCCCACCCATGCTGACTCCCTAAACAACCTGGCCAATATCAAGCGTGAGCAGGGCAACATTGAGGAGGCGGTTCAGCTCTACAGGAAAGCCCTAGAGGTGAGTGAATAACTGTATTTATATTTTCGTGTCAGGTTTGATAAGGAATTATTGCTGTATATGTGAGCATGGCATTACTATATCGTTCTTCTTAGTAACCTCTTCTGTTTTTCATCAGGTGTTCCCTGAGTTTGCAGCAGCCCACTCTAACCTTGCCAGTGTCCTGCAGCAGCAGGGAAAACTCCAGGAAGCCCTCATGCACTACAAGGAGGCCATCAGGTATGTTAATACTACAGGTACCTGCTGATTTAATTTGTGTTATTACGCCATGATGGTTGTAGAAAGTAGCAGAAAGCAGCAGAAAATTAAATATATGTAATCATATTGGTGTGATGTCACATCACTGCTATGAAATCCCGCCACTTGGTGAACATGTATAAATTCCCAAGTTACACAATGTTTCTGTTTGATTTCAGAATCAGCCCCACATTTGCTGATGCTTACTCAAACATGGGTAATACACTGAAGGAAATGCAAGATGTACAAGGAGCACTTCAATGCTACACTCGTGCCATCCAGATTAACCCTGCCTTTGCTGATGCTCACAGCAATTTGGCCTCTATCCACAAGGTACAGATAAGTCTTGTTTTCAACTTTGGCATTATTCCCTGATGTTTTTCAGTTAAGCTAGCTGTGTTGAGAATTTCTTACCTACGACCTGGTTGCTTGGAGAGCTGCGTGCTCCAGTACACTTGATTGCTTAATGGGGATGTCAGATAATGGACGCATGTAGTTATGTGCAGTAGAAGGCTTGCTATGGGCAACCTGGAGAAATGTGATGTGTGTGTGATTTTTAACAGTATTGTGATGTCAAATACTAGAACAATAAGTCCAGGGTTGACGGTGACCATAATATTCCTGTTATTGCAGATGTGTTTAATATGTCTTTTTTTTTTTTTTTTTTTTTTTTGCAAGTTCAAGAATTTTTATTTTGTATTCCAATGCTTCTCTCTATTAGGATTCCGGAAACATCCCAGAGGCCATTGCATCCTACCGCACAGCCTTGAAACTCAAGCCAGACTTCCCTGATGCTTACTGCAACTTGGCACATTGCCTGCAGGTTCATAGATGTTCATATATTTGTCAACTATTATAATGCAATACAAGATGTTATGTAACTTTTGTTGCTGTTGAGTGAGAAGTACCTCCACTCACCTGTTACTTTTATCATTCTTCCAGATTGTGTGTGACTGGACAGATTATGACGAGCGGATGAAGAAGCTTGTGAGCATCGTGGCTGACCAGCTGGATAAGAACCGCTTGCCTTCAGTGCACCCACACCACAGCATGCTGTACCCTCTCTCTCACGGCTTCCGCAAGGCCATTGCTGAGCGCCACGGAAACCTTTGCCTGGACAAGGTACACGCACTGATCAAAGCAAGTAACCTTTAATTCATTTTTGGGGGGGGGGGTGGAAGGTGGCTGGTGATGGCAGTGGCTGTCTGCTGGGATATGGGGAAGGTAAGGGATGGGCCAGATACTGGAGAGATTTAACTTTGTAGAAAAAGGTGAAAGGTCAAAGCTGGTGGTGGGTTGCTTGCAGGGATAAGGGTATATGTTATGAAGTTGAAAGATTAGAGAATTAACCAGTGGCAGTTTTTGAGTCAACATTAGTCAATGTAACCAGGAACTGGTTATCTTGCTGTAGTTGTTTATTCTGTTGCTTATTCCACAGATCAATGCACTGCACAAACCTGCTTATGAGCATCCGAAGGATCTGAAGACCAGCAGTGGACGTCTGCGTGTTGGCTATGTCAGCTCGGACTTTGGCAACCACCCAACTTCACACCTGATGCAGTCCATTCCTGGAATGCACAATCCTGAGAAATTTGAGGTAGGTGATATTTATTGTAAATTTAATTCTAGAAATATTTAAAACTTAATTTGGTAAGAATACAGTATAGTGCTTATTGCTAGTTTGCATATTTATTTAACGTATGAGTATATATGTTTTTTCCTTAAGGTGTTCTGCTACGCGCTCAGCCCTGATGATAGTACCAACTTCCGTGTGAAAGTGGTAGCAGAGGCTCATCATTTCACAGACCTCTCTCAGGTAACTTATGACCTGGAGTTACTTCTTTATCAATATTCTTATATTTACTGAGTGTCTATTAACCTCAAGCATTTCAATTTTTAACTAAATGGTTTGTCATTTTCACAAAAGTAAGTAAGTTGTAAGTAATGTCAAACATTAACCATTTTTACTGAAACTGGTACCTTTCTCATCCAGATCCCTTGCAATGGCAAGGCAGCTGATCGTATTCACCAGGATGGAATCCACATTCTGGTCAACATGAACGGATACACCAAAGGAGCCCGAAATGAGCTGTTTGCCCTCCGCCCTGCCCCCATTCAGGTAAACTCTACTTATGATTTCTAATTGACACAAAGCTGCATCCTTAGGATAGATGTCCTGGATGTGTATGCAAACAGATAGTTGCAACAATCAGTCTGATCTGTTAATTGGAGAATAAAGTAAATGGTTTTGCATCAAAGAAACCACAAATAATTGTTGGTCTCTTTTTCCCATCAACAGGCTATGTGGCTGGGATACCCAGGAACCAGTGGGGCTCCCTTCATGGACTACATCATCAGTGACAAGGAGACGTCACCTTTGGAGGTAGCTGAGCAGTATTCTGAGAAACTCGCCTACATGCCCAATACTTTCTTCATTGGAGACCATGCCAACATGTTCCCTCACCTCAAGGTCTGTTCTTCCTCACATTGCTGTCCCTTCTTTCAAAAGAAAAGTAACTCAAATATCAGTATAATTAGGGTGTTTGTAACATTTGTTTTCTTTAATTCACAGAAAAAGGCAGTGATTGATTTCAAGTCTAATGGACACATCTTTGACAACCGCATTGTTCTTAATGGTATTGATCTGAAGGCCTTCTTGGACAGTCTGCCAGATGTCAAAGTGATAAAGGTGAGTAAAGAGAAGAGTTGTTGTTTTATCTGTATCATTGACAAACCAGTTTCGTGTGAGTAGGGCAATGCAGACCTCTAGACAGCATTGTTTGATTATTTGTTCATGTCATGTTGTGGTCTTTCAGTCAGAATGACAAAGCAGAACGAAACAATAAATGGCTTTATCAGTTTCCTATTTTTGGTTTATGTTACTTAGGGAAACCATGGTCTGGATTCTACTGCTTCAGATTCATTAAAATATGTTAATATGAAACCTGAAGTCAAAAATACCATATTGAATGAATTGGCACTGAACTATATTCAAGCACTTACATTGAAACTGTTCTCTGTGACCAGATGAAGTGTGACAACAACCAGGAATCTGCCGGGGACACAAATGGAGCTCTGTCCATGCCTGTAATTCCCATGAACACCGCAGCTGAAGCAATCATCAACATGATCAATCAAGGCCAAATCCAAGTCACAATCAATGGCTTCACTGTCAGCAATGGCCTGGCCACCACACAGGTATGTCAGACTTTGACACAATTGTCAATATAAATGCAAATATTGAGATATGTAGCATGGGCCTACAAGTGTCTACAAATGCTGAAACAAAGGCAAGATTAGCGATTGAATTTAGCTTGCTGCTTTTCCAGATCTTTTCAGCAGATGAGGTTGTAGTCTCTCAGACTGTGTCCGTACAGGTACGGTGTTTCATGAAAGTAAGGTGGTAGCTCAGAATTGTTGGTGAGGGTAAATGGTGGCACTATGGATTGGGTTTAAAATTAACCCTACTGTCTTGGTAGCACATAAATGTACCAGTGTGAAGGATTTAAGGGGATCTATTGGCATAACTGGAATATAATCTTTATGGTGTATAATCACCTGAAATGGGAAGTTAGTCCCTCATGTCTTCAAAGGGAGCGGGACAGGTGAGGGGAGGGGTATTCGGTTGCAATCTGCAACTTCACGGCTAGATGCCACTAAATCCTACACACTGGACCTTTTTAATATCAACTGGTTCAAATAATCAACACCAGTTAAACAAAAGCATTGAGGATACTCCATCATAAAACACTGTTTTTGTTCCGTTTTAGATCAATAACAAAGCTGCCACTGGGGAGGAGGTGCCACGCACGATCGTTGTGACAACCCGCTCCCAGTATGGCCTTCCAGAAGACTCCATTGTCTATTGCAACTTCAACCAGCTCTACAAGATTGACCCCCCCACTCTTCAAATGTGGGCCAATGTAAGTTAGTCTGACTTGGTTATAACAACTGCTTTGAGTGTTCCTTCAACTCTGCACTCTTGAAAACTTTATTCCTTAAGTTTGTGTTGAAAATCACTTTTAAAAACTCCCTTGTTGCAGATCCTGAAGCGTGTGCCCAACAGTGTGTTGTGGCTTCTTCGCTTCCCTGCTGTGGGCGAACCCAACATCCAGCAGTACGCTCAGAACATGGGTCTGCCTGGCTCGCGCATCATCTTCTCTCCTGTGGCACCCAAGGAGGAGCATGTGAGAAGGGGCCAGCTAGCTGATGTGTGCTTAGACACTCCACTGTGCAATGGTCACACCACAGGCATGGATGTTCTCTGGGCTGGAACACCCATGGTCACCATGCCAGGTGAGGACAGTAGGGTTTTAGGGACAGACTTAAAACCTTTGTTTCATTTGTTCTAACTAATAAAATACAGCTTTTTTACATTTGAGTTTACTGATTTCTTTTGATAAGTTATCAGTGGAACTAATTTCAAGTGAAGGCTGCTTTCTAATTGTAAAACCTTTTTTTGGAAAGGTGAAACCCTTGCCTCTCGTGTGGCTGCTTCACAACTCAACTGTCTGGGCTGCCCTGAGCTAATAGCCCAGAGTCGCCAGGACTATGAGGATATAGCAGTCAAACTGGGTTCTGACATGGAATAGTAAGTAGATTTTGATCTCACTTCATTTGAAAAACTTGTCTTTCCAGTTTGCTAAACCATGAAGTCTGACCATTTTCTCTCTCCTTCAGCCTGAAAATGGTCAGAGCACGTGTTTGGAAGCAGCGAATCTGCAGCCCTCTTTTCAACACCAAGCAGTACACAATAGACCTGGAGAGGCTGTATCTGCAGATGTGGGAGCACCATAGCAATGGCGGCAAGCCAGAACACCTGGTGAAATTCCAAACAGTAGAGACCAGTGAGAATGCCTGAACTGGAAGCACGCCGATTTCTTTTCCCTTATTCCCCAGCCATGTTCAGCCTCCTCCCCACCATCTTTTTTTCAGCACCCTAGTGTGAATGGTCAGTTTCCACTCCAGTCCCTCTCCCGGAATGATTGTCTCCATCTCTCTCATTTGCTATTAATGGGACTCTTAATTGTGAAGGAGCCTACAGATGTACACATTTGCGCCGCCGCCGCCGCCCCCCCATCACATTTGTCACACATCTGCATTTCCTGAGCCAGATAGCGCCTGAGACTTTCAGGCACCTTGTCTGAGACTCCTGTCCTAAACAAAGTATATTTGGTCAGCATGAGAGGATTGTGAATGCCCTGCTACACCCTTCAGTACTTGGATCAGTGGATTTTGTTTCTCCTGTCAGTGTGCATACAGGACTAATTGCAGCTTGTGGAGAGAATGCCCAGCCATCATTACTTGTTGATCTATTTATAAATGGATAAAGAGTGTTGTGTGTTTTAAAAGGACAATGTTGCACCATGAAAATTGTGACTCTGACAGAAGTTTCATCAGCTTTAACATGCAATTGTAAAACTTAGATTGCAAGTGCTCTTTAGTTTGTCTTAAGCTGTTATTAAATGACTGCAATTAGTAGATGTGCAAGTTTTGAGGAATATGGTCTAGATAAAGACTTTTTCCCCTCACCTAATGCCAACTTTTACTAATTTTGTTGTCAATCAAGAAATATGTTCAGTAGCTATTGTCCTGTTTGATGTCACACTCTGCTCTGTAAAATGATCAGGCAAAGCTGGACAGAGGAGTCATTGAAAGGGCCTAAATTTCAGTTCAGAGGTCAGAGCTGTTCACAAATTGATCTTGTTTTTTTTAAATCACACAAGGAACGGCCTAGGTAAGTATTTTCTAAGCAGTTTTTGTTTTTGTATTGTCCATTAACTGTATGCTGTCAATGATGCCACAAGGCTCTAAATATAATAAAAAAATAAAGAGATGGCAAAACTATGTACTGTATTTTACACCCACTTGAGTCAGTTGTGGGTAGAAACAAAGACTTGCAGCCATAAGCCTTTTCCTAATTCTGAAAGGTAGTTTGACATTACTGTGTTTGTTCATGTGCCGGCAATCTATAATTAACTGAATAATGTTTGGATTTTCTCATGATAGTTTTTCTATAATTTTTTTTGAACATTTGTTCACTGAACGTTTCATGTGCTACGCCTAAACCTTTCTGTGACTTGCAAGGTACACGTGCTTTCCACAAGAACTATGGCACTGCAACTGCTGCTTTTCCTTATCCCCTGTTGGTCGGTCAGATAGAGAAAATACAGCTGAAAGAATGTATGTTTCAGGACATGTAACAATATCACAATGCCAAAATTATGAGAAAAAGTCTTGCATTCAAAATTATACTTGATTATAGAAGTCACATGCTCATTATTGGAAAACACCCTTCCATTGTTCTGCATTGATAGGTTGCAGCATTATAATGTTCTAGTTTTAACCAAATGTCTTGGTTATTTCACCAACATCACACTTTTCACATCGGTCACGATTTCTATTTAAAAGTAGAATTATAGCGTGGTATTAAATGGAAATAGATGAAGTTGAAGTATCTCAAAACTAAACGGAACAATTTAATTAAATGTAATGAAATATTTTGTATGGCCTTTGGATCCGTTCTGGTGGTGGTCTTACAGAGTGGCCCAATTCCGATCCTCTCTCCCTACCCACTGTCACTCCATTTGCACGTTCGTTAGAACGGTCCGCCACAAGTGGGTTATAAAGCCCTCCAACACAGAGTCTGCATCGATGCAGACTTGAAAACAGACAATAGACCACACTCTCAGACGAGTGCAGCATCGTTTTGAGTCCGGGATAGATGAAATGTCATATACCTACTAATGTGAATTCCGTGACTATTTACAATGGTCAAAAGTCATAAATTACTTCAAACAGACCATTGATAGACTGTTTTCATGCACACATGACGAAATTAGATGCTGCATTGTATTTTGGAATGAATGTGGCGATGTGTACCAGAAAAAATAGGAAGAGTTCTTTTTCTTTTTCTTTTTTTTTTGACTTGATATTTGTAAATTAAACTGTTGAGAAAATAAGCATATGATTAGATTAAGACGGCAAAAAAAAAATGTTCACCAAAAAGGAAAATGCGGCCAAAGAAGCATAGAAGTGAATTTTTTTTTAATACAATTAATCATTTTCCTTTCACAAGCTTACTATGCAATGAATGTGATGGGGGCCATGTCACTGCCCACACACCTACATCTTTGTCAATGCTGTGTATAAGATTATCTTTTAGATAAATATTGATTTAATCACAATTTCTTTCTGAAGTATTTTGGGTAACAATGAACTTCCTGTTTCCATCGGAGAAAGGTGAGGGCGTCCCATTGTTATACCTCCCCCTTAATGAAGAGACCCTCCACAGCCGCGAGTGTGACACTACACGAAGTTACTCTCCGACTCTGAGTGGGAGTGTGTAGGGATGGTAGGGGCCGGATTGGAATTGGGCCAATATTACTTTATCATGTAAAGCTCTCTCCGATTGGCCGAATGTGTACATGACGACTTCCGGTGAAATGGAGCACAAGATTTGAATTTCTCCGTCAGCTCCGTCTTCCACCTCTGCTTCCTATTTTCCACAACAGAAGCGCGTTCGGTAATCACATTTCAAGTTATATATTTTTGAGCGATAACATCATAAATGTAATTCAAACTTAACCGCTTATAAAAAGTCAGCGTCCACAGTCAGAAGATAATGTTAGCTAGCAACGTGCTAGTAATTCCACTAACCTAGCTACAGTAAGCTATGTCGGTTGTGTTTATAAATTATTTTTACACCAAATGGAGAAAAAAAAGAACATTTTAATAGTTAGCCAGCCTTACTTTGTGGCTTGTAAATCATATGGTTGATGTTAGTGCTGTACTTTAATTGTTAAATGACTCATGCTCGTGTGTTTACTGTTTTCGCAGACTAGAGGACACTATGAATGATGATACTCGCAAATTGTTTGAAAACGTTGCTAAAAAGATGGGCTGGATGGATGAGGGACTGGACGCAGCAGCAGAGAGGGTTTGTTGCAGACTTCAACCTATAAACAGAAAGAAAAGAAAAACACTTCTTTTTCTTCTAATTTAATAACCTCTAAAGTAGCGTAAAAAATGATTTATCTTCAGGTTACTGGGAGAATAATTCACACACATATATTTGAATGTAACTAGAGGTGCCACAGTTATTTATTCAACTGACAGATAATTAAACTGTAGTTTTGATAGTTACTTGCTGTAGTCGTTTTTCGACCAAAAACATTTGCTTTTTCCACATTCTTAAATGTGAGGCTTTTATGTCTCTACCATACATTATAGTAAACTCAATATATTTGGGTTAGTTGAATAAAACTAGTAATTTGAATACATCACCTTTTGTTTTCTTACATTTCATCAACAAAAAGAGGAATAATAAAGAAAATAACCAACAGATTGATCAATAATGAAAATAATTGTTTGTTGCAGCCCTATTTAAATGCTCTTAAATATGTCTGATTATGTAAGTCATAATGTCTGTCTGTCTGTCTTTATTTTTTCTAGCTGCGAATCGAAATTGGCAAAACTCGTCGTTTTGCCACAAGTGTTCATCAGGTGATGGATCCAACCTCTTTGCCTATCCAGCTTGGCCTCTCTGAAAGTGAAGAAGATCAGGAGAAGGAGAACAAGTGCTCCATGGGCAATAATTACAGGAACAAGTCTTTGACTGATTCCAGTGATGAAAATTTTGACCAGTGTGCGTGAGTTAAATTGTATAAATATTGTTAAATTGTGTGAGTCAGTTTGCACATACGCTTATTTGTTCATTTGACCTTTTTATTCCTCAGTTCTTGTGGGAACGGCTTCATTGAAAGCTAAACCTGCCACTTCAAAAATATGTAGCTCTGCAAAGAAATACAGGTGAGAAAATGTAGCTCAATGAAAGTGTTTTCATAAAGCAAAATCTTTGTCTTGTTTCTGATTACAGTTTTACCTCTAATTTGTCTCAACAAGGTTTGGGGCATTGCAGTCTACCTCCTAACCCACTGCTCTCCTTTCTAGTTCAAATGTTCTTGTGGTGAGCTCAGATGATGAGGGCAGTTTTGAGACATGTAAGTGGCCTTTTTCTGTTGTGTACTGTTGTCACTATTTGTAAACAATTACAATAAATGAGTCAAAATCTAATAACAGAAATATGATGAGGAAAATATTTTTATATTGTGGATTACACTTGACTTAATCCATCGTTTTGCATATTTAAGTTCTGCAACGAGTGAAAACCCCTAATGCCAAGCCTAAGAAAATATCAGAGAGCAGGAGTGAAGACAGGTAGGTTTGCGTTATATTTTTTCCTTTAAATGCATTGTCACTGTCCTGAAAACTTGTTTTTAAGAATATCTGTTTTACCTGTTTTTATCTTTAAAGCCTCAAAAACTTCATAGTGGATGACTACTCATCAGATGATGTCTTTATTCAGCCAAAATCATCACATAAAGGTATGACCTTTGAATGACTGTTGGTACTGACGAAAATAAACATAGAACTAAATGTGTGTAATGATGATTGTTTTGTTTCCCCTGTTTTGCAGTGCCTAAGAAGAGCAATACTCCAGCAGCCCAGCATCCACGGAGGAGACCACTGTCTCAGTGTGACTCCCCAGTCTTTGTTAGTGACAGTGATGATGACGATGATGGTAATATTGTGATCAAGAGCAGTTGGAGAACTCGTCAGTCGCGACCAAAAGCCCCGCCAAAAGCTAATAAGAATAATGCTCTGCTGTCTGATAAAGATGACAGTTCGCCATCACTCCCTTTGCCTCCAGTCCCATCTCCTTTTTCTCTTCCTCCCCTCAAAACTCCAACGTCACTGACCTCTCCCAAGCGTACTTCTTCAGCACCATCTAAGCTGGATGAATCAGCCAGTTCTGAGGAGGAGTTCACATCCCTGCTGGATAGACTGAAAAAGAAAAACAAATTCACTAGCACTTCATTCTCACCTAAGAACACCAAAGGTAACTGCTTCATTTTTATTGTCACCAACACTTCCAGTAGTCTCTTGCTTTAATTTTCACCTAGTTTTGAGGCTGCTATATCTTGTTTTTAAATCTAGATACCAGTAAGGAGCCTCCTGCGGTAGTTCCTCCTGTAAAGGTACTCACAACACCAGCTTCGAAATCATCAGGTGGAACACCTCTGCATGTGAAAACCCCAGGGAAATCCACCATCTTGAAGCCCATAGTCAGTCAGACAGAGCCCAGACACGGTCCCACCAGCAGGTACATCTGCTGACCGAATTTTATGGACAGCCTTGAATGTTCCAACAAACATTTCAACAATTGTAATGTTTTTTTGCCTTGAGCAACATTTCTGTTTGTCACTAACTCAGTTTGATGTTTGTTTTTATTTCACCCTGTTCGTTCTCTTCTAGGGTAGCGTTGTGTAAGACCCCTGGGTGCTTCTTGGAGTCACTTTCAAACCCTGGCTCCAGCTATGGCCGCAATTTTAAGCAAAACAAGGAAGACCTCACCAATAAGCTCTACCAGCTCTACAATATCAGTGTCTTTGACAGTAAGGTGATGACCAACAATTGCCCTTGTTTCATTTATATATTTTTAGAAATATCATCCAAATTGAATTGTATACTTTATAAATATTTTACATTGTTCACTTGCTTTAACATATGTTATGTTTTCTTTTTCCTTGTCTGACATTACTTTTCTAGCTCCCTGTCAATATGTCAGTGACCTGGAATAAGAAGATGCGGAAGACAGCCGGTTTCTGTATCTCAGGGCAAGAGCGAGGTGGAGGGAGCCGCTACGCCCGCATTGAACTGTCAGAGAAAGTCTGCGATTCTGCAGGTAATGCTCTAGTAAGCCAGAAAGACTCAACTAATAAATGGTGCCTGCTTGATTGTTCCTGAATGTACAAATGTATATATTTGATTAAATCTCTTATTTTATTGTCCCTCCCTTCTAGATCGCCTCAGGGACACACTGATTCATGAGATGTGTCACGCTGCTACCTGGCTCATTCATGGTGTAAGGGACGGGCATGGGAGCATCTGGAAGTTTTATGCTCGAAAGTCCACAGTGGTGCATCCTGAGCTGCCCATGGTCAGTCGCTGCCACAGTTATGACATCAAGTACAAATTCCAGTATCAGTGCAGCCGCTGCCAGAATACGTAAGTCTGACTAAATTCAACTATCAACCTCATATCATCTTTATTACTATTATTCGTCTTGGATTTTACAGAATTGTGTTTTCATTTTTACTGGGAAATATTCCTAACACTTGACTCTTACCATGATTCCTCACAGTATTGGGCGTCATTCCAAGTCACTGGACACGCAGAGGTTCATGTGTGCCCTCTGCAAAGGTCAACTCGTCTTACTGACTCCCTCCAAGCCACGTGCTCCCACACCTTTTGCCAACTTCGTCAAAGAGAATTATGGGACTGTTCGACAGGAGCTAGCAGGACAAAGGCACGCGGACGTGATGCGTAAGCTTAGTGCAGACTTTGCCTCCAAGACTAAACTCAGTTAAAGCTGAGATCTTGCTTGTAGCTGTACTTAAAGCTGTGAACTGAGCTGCACAACCACAGGAAACCTGTTCAAATACTCAAATACCTCAGTGAACAAGTCTTGCGTCAGTGAGCAGCTGTGAATATTAAATCTATTTTTATGTTTTCTGTTATTTCTGTATTTGTCAGTATGTGTTCAAAGACTGGACCTGCTGTAACAGGGAGCCTAAGCAGTAAGTTTGTGTTCTTGAGTGTGTTTTTATGTAGTGTATTGTGTAGATGAGGCAGTGTCAATGAAATTCATACCACCTGCTGTCTTTGGTATTGAATATATTCTGGAGATCAGTATGATTAGATCCATATGTTTTGAAATATTTGACTGGTTTGACAATAAAGTTTAAAATGTGACTTTACATTAAATGAATCCTTGACATCTTTTATACATGTATATTTATATATGAACAGTTAAAAGTTGTGTGACAAGAAAACTATTCCAGACTAATTTTGTCTCATATTAGCCAAAAATTATTTTTAGTTACTGCAGTTATTTTTTTATGATTGGAACAGAAAATATTACAGTTTTTGTAAATTAGTCTTAACCATTAATCATATAATTTCAGGTATGTTAATCCAGTGTCAATCCCTTGGGTTTACAGGGTTCATACTTGCATGTATTGGTCAATTAATCTTAAATTACACACCTTAAATCATATAAAGTTAAGTCTTAGTATTTTCTGCTACACGCTCCCACACAAAGGGAATGTTTGGATGACTATTTTTTTAGTCCAGGTATGGTGCATCCTTTGAAATATTTTGCATAAATATAGCAGTGTGTGGGTGAAAGAGGGTGGTGTTATGTTTTCCATGACTGTGCCTATGCTATCAGGCAAATATTGACAGGTAGAATTCAGTTCTGTACAAATGTGTTAATGCCGTCCCTGACTTTTGTATAAATAAGCAAATGCAATCCCGATAACAAACACTAGCTGTTGACACATCACTGTCCACAGGGATGAGGTTTTAGGCCTGAGGTCTTGACACGTTGACATGGTGAAGCTGAGTAAATGTGCTGCTGGCACATAAAAGGAAGATGCAATTGAAATCAGCCATCATAATGAAACAGGTCTGACCATCTGTCTGCTGTACCATGGTGTGTTGGGAATTCTCAACAGAGAAGAGCAACTTTGAAACAGATGTGACGGTGTGTATTACAAGTTATTCTATATCATTTGACATGAGGTGAGAGTATTTCTAGTTATTTGAAAATAGCTCTGTGCTAAAGACTTGTATTGTTTTAATAGGAAACAAGACTATCAGGGCGGCAGATCAAAGGGAGCTTTGTGTCATGGATGTCCACTGCAATGTGACAATACTAGAGACCCAGATGCAGATCAACTCAACCATCTTCCACTTGGTTAAGATGGTCAGCATGTGCGTGAGCTACACCCTGAACGTCATTCTCAGTCTTCCTTTACTCTTGGTCATCACACGCCCCCCATCCCTCCTCAGGCACACTCGCTTCCTGCTCCTCACACACCTCCTCTTGTGTGACAACCTCCAAGTAGGTTTAGACTTTGTTTGTCCAAATCCCATTGCAATCAGCTTTTAAGATAATAGGTAAGAAGAATGTCTATAGTTTTTTTATGCTGTGAGAACCATGTGTCCCTTGAGTTAAATGACCGTCTTTACCATTTCAGCAGCTCCTCTGGACCGTCAAAGCAGTTCTTTTAAGATCCAGAGAAGGTATACCTGTGGCCCACTGTCTGATCTTCTGTGCTGCTATCCAGGCCTGCTCATTGGTTTGTCATTTGTTGATTACACTTGTGCAATCCATTTTTCTCTTTAGTCATACTGCGCTACTGTATGTTTCATGCACCAGTCTACATAGTAGTCATGAAATAAGTCAATTGATTATCCAAACACAAATGAATCAGCAATTATTTGTATAATCAATTGATTGTTTAAGTCATTTTGCAAGGCAAAAAGCCAAATATTTGTTTGTTCCATTATTGTAATTATTGTATAGGCTGGATCATGGATTTCATGTTTCCTCAGGTTATTATGGGATCAACTCTCCAAAGTGGAGTTTCAGAATTTCTTAATAGGATATTGCCAAATGTTACATGAAATAATTACTATATACTATATGAAGTAAAATTAGACCAAAGGGAAGCACAGTAAATTATAGTAAAGATAGGTATTTTTGAATTGCTTTAACAACTTACTTTACATTAAAATGGCCACAGTATGGCCACGTTGTAGTTTGTAATCGTGTATTCATGCTCTGGTCTCCCTGCGCTGACAACCAAAACGGAAAGCAACATCTCACTTTTATGTCTTCACTTATTGCACAGGTGGACCTCTTACTGAGCACCGCCCTGGCTGTGGACCGATTTGTAGCTGTCAAGTGGCCCCTGTGCTATGAATTCCTGATGTGTCCTCAAAGGAGACGAGTAATAGTTGCAGCCATATGGATCTTATCAGTTGTGCTCAGCGGTGTAGGTTTATGCATCAGCCTCAGCACAATCCAGGTGAATTTTTCCTTTCCTCACTGTCGACCTCACACCCTGCCTGTCAGGGACATCAGCTATGCTACTTTACTGCACCGTGGGAACTGCTGTGGTGGTGCCTCTCTGCTCTCTGACCATCCTGGGATGCTTCTGCCTGCTCTGCTGGGACATGCATGCAGGGCTACTCTGCACCAAGAGGGCTTCTGTGACCCTGACCCTCCAGGCTGCTCAGACTCTTCTCTTTTCAGTTCCTCTGATCATGGACAGCTACCTGATCCCTGGCTTCCTGCACAGCGATACTCTTGATTTAGCAGCAACCATCACTTTCAACCTGGGGGTGTCACTCATCCCATTAGTATATGGATACCGCTCACGAGAGCTGCAGCAGAGGATATGAGAGGCTGCACACAGGAACAAAGTCATCAACCAGAATTGGTCATAAAGTCTGATGAGAATTCATTTGTGGAGCTGCTATTTATAAAACTGAACCGGTTTTACCTGTACTGCCTGAATATCTTCCTGTTCAGCACAGAAGATCTTTGCACATGTATTGTGCCACGCTTAAACTTCATTGTTTGAAAAAGTATGGTTGGATAGCTGAGTCAATATGCTAAGGTCAGGTAATACCATCTTCCTGTAATTCATTTGTATTTCAAAGGTAAACAACATGTGTTATATTGGCAGCAGTAGAATCAGAAAAATCAGAGTAGAAACAGAATCAAGCTGTTCAAACACTGATAACTATTGCACACATACGAGATGCTTCTGATAAATAGAAATAAGAGTCAGGACAAACTGCTTCAAGATATTTAATTTGTATCTTAAACTGTAATATGCTGTATATCTACTTATTAATTCACCATATATATCATACAAAACGTTCAAGAATACAGAGTAAATATACACAACAGAAGGATAAATACTCGATGCTACAAGAAAAATACATCAACAATCAAGCATATTTGAAAGGGAATGAGACTTGTGGGGAAGGTGTGTGGGTCAGAGAGGGCGGGCGGCTTCCCTGATTGTGATGGTCACCCCTTTAAGAGGCACAGGCACAAATCCACAGGTAGCACTGAGGTGAGACAGCACTCCCCCAGTCATCAGCGCTTAACCAACTGCTCACATTACAAACAAGAAAAGATGAAACACCGGAGTTGCCGTATAAATCAAGCATCCTACAGATGGATGAAACTTAATGCACGCACTGTGTTTTCAGTCAAAGCATTGGAATGTACTGTGTTTGTTACCGTATTGAGGCAGGCACTGAGAATCTCTTGACAAAAAATAACGGACATATTATCGTTAATATTATCAAAGTATGCAGCATTTCAAACAAGAAAGAGAGTGTTCTCTTTGTTTTTGGCAAATGTAATGTAGATAATCATGTAAATCAAGGGAGGATGGATCAATGGTTCAAGTCGTTCATTGAAGTCTGTGACAGTTAAACCTTTTTAAGCGAAAATGGCATGACGTAACAATAAGGAAAGGGAAATTCTGAGATAGAACTAGATATATGAGCAGCATCACATGTAAAAACCACCACTGGTCCTCTCGACACTGTATCACCGACCCTTATGTCATGCATCTCCTTCAGTACAGGCAGGTTTTCTTCATAATGCGCAGGAACTCCTGCTGGTTGACTTCTCCGTCTCCATCCCTGTCTGCTTCATCTATCATTTCCTTCGCAAACACACAGCAGAAGAGGAAATGAAAAGAAGACTGGAGGGATGCAGCAAGCAAATGAAGCTAGTTTGACTGTATTCATCAGCAAATGTTCTGTTGACATTATTCAAAATCACGGTCACAACCCTCGGCTTTGTAAACACAACCAGTAGTCTGCTTTTATTAGGCAGGAGTTAGTGTTCATATGCGAGAATGTTGTTTATTACATAATTATGTGCTTTACCTGCAGCTCTTCGTCTGTCAGGTTCTCGCCAAGCTCTTTGGCTACTCTCTTCAGATTCTTGAAGGAGATCTTGCCTGTCTCGTCATCGTCAAACAGGCGGAAGGCTTTCAGGATCTCCTCTTTGGAGTCCTTCTCAGCCTGGAGACAAGAGAATGACCGGATCAGAAACTGTGGCCAGAGTTTGTGTACGCCAATGAAAGGCAATACAAGACAATCTAAATGGCGCTGACAAGATGGAGTGCAGGTTCAAATTCAACACTGTTGGGAGTTGCATGCAACGGAAATGAATAAACAGTATAGATATCTACCATTTTCTGTGTCATGACAGTAAGGAAGTCGCCAAAGGAGATCTTCCCCGTGCCATCCTTATCCACCTCACCAGTCATCTTCTTGATCTCCTCTTTCTTCGGTTCGAACCCCAGAGCTCTCATCGCGACCTGATACAGACACACACACAGGAAAATGTTTCTTTCCGCCTGACACAGGTTAGTTGTGACCAGTGTTTGAGCCCGTCTTCTTCTTTTTTTAGTTTTTACCTTGAGCTCTTTGACATCAATGTATCCTGAACCATCTGTGTCAAACAGCTCAAAGGCCTCCCTAATTTCCTGCTTCTGCTCCTCTGTCAGCTCCGGTTTGGGGGCTGTCTTCTTGCGAGGAGGGGGCACTGGACCCTGCAGGGATGGTCTCTTGGCACTGGTCGCCTGATGGAGACACAGGAAGAGGAAAAAGATTAAGATAAAAAAAATTCTATGATAATATCAGAATCAGAGAGGATTCTGGGTGAAAATTGGCATTTCCCCAGACCTATCACCCACATGAATAAGGAACTATTTAAATATCCTTCACCTGTGGCAACACGCTAACATATATTGAGATTATTATTACAGCATGAGATATTTTCGCTCACCATCAGTTGCCGTGTACTTGATTGACAAAGAGGAACCGCAGATCTATTCAGCATTCAATGTTTTCCTCTGGGCTAGGAAGCCTCCCTATCATTTAGGGAGGAGGAGATCATCAAACGGTTTCTGCTTTACATTCAGTCACTCGCATTTACCGCTCAACCACACTGAATGTATGATAGTCTCGTATTCGACAAAACCTGCTGTGTATTTCGCGGGAAAAGCTGCCAAAATGTGGAGAAAATAAACGTCTATAGCTAATAGCAGCATGCACAGGTTCAGCTGCCCGATGGAGTAAAGATGTTTGATTTCTTCACCCCTTCTGCCAGGACACAAGTGCGTCGTCTCGTGACCGCTGACGCGTCAAACAAGGACACAAACAGGCACAAATTGGAGTAAAAATCGAACGCACCGGTCGGGCAAAAAGATGATTGGTTGCTGTAAATCACGGGGCACAAGGCACGATCAGAAAATTCAGAGCTGTAGAGGATGAAGTTAAACCTCCTTGGGATTTCCCACAGGAATATAAAATAGTGGAAGAGCATATGGAGAATGGGAAACATTTATATGCAAATTATATCCTATTATATACTGTATGATTTAAATGGTGCTCCTGCTACTCTGAAATTACCTCAATACACCCTCTAGTGTCAGCAGATCATAGATATATTATTAAAGCTTATTCTAATAGAATAGATGATAATAATAATAATAATATAGAGAATAATATGATAAAAAAGGAATGGCTAATGGAATATAATAAAAAGATTTTAAAAAATGTAATAGTTTTACAATATAGTTCTTATATGCATCAGACAATGCCTCTGTTGCTGAAGAGGGCCATTATCACCTCTGAGGAAAGCATATTATTATTATTATCATTATTATAAGGATCCACAGTACAACAGACACACTCCGTGACACAAGAATGGCTGCTGAAGTTTCAAATATGTTCTGAAATATTCAGTGGCCACCTGTACAATACAACAGTCCAATAGAACCACTCTGCCATAAATTCCATTTTTCAAAGTTTATGCATTTTTCTTTTTATTCTGACATTGTCAAGCAGGTGATAATTCCATTTTACAGTACTTCACTTGTCCAACCGTTTTTACATGCACCAAGGGACAAAATGTTTAAAACACCTCCTAATGCTCTCCAATGCACACCAGCACCCACTATCACATTAATATTAAACATAAAACAGAATTATCATCTGTCAAACTAAATGTGTGTGTTTAATAAAGTGGCCAGGAATTATATCCTATAGCGGTTCCTTTTATTTTGCTATTACCCTTTACTCACTATAGTTTTCTTTTCATCTATTATAACGTTTCTCCCATTTGCACTAGTGTATAAGTCAGATATCTGATTTATAATCCGACATTTGATGTTTTATCATAACAAGAAAAAACGACATATGAGGAGAAAAAAATCATTAAAAAATACCATCAGTGAAGCCAATGGATAAATCAGCAGTTCAAGGGGCGTGGTCTTTTAACTATGAGGCGTATTGTGATCCCGGTTTGTGATCCACTATAGGTTTAAATTGTGGCGTTCTTTGACGTATTTTAAACACCATTGGCTGTTGGCAAACGTCCCCTTTGTGCTCAGCGTCAGCTCCACCAATCACAGAGCTGATCTCACTCAGCTGATTCACACAGCTCACGGTTTGTACGCGGGGGTAGTTGCACGCTTCGTCTGCAGGTAAGTTTAACTGTGAATAACGGTGTATCGTATTTGTGCTTCTTCAGTGAAAAGTCGACACATATGTGCTCTGTGTGTTGGTTATCTAGGAGCACTCTTCTTCACTGACTGCTCTGCTTGTCAGGAAAACCGTCCTCTCCAAAGTGCCTGTCTGTTTTCGCTGTCTTCGCTCACCTGTTGGTCACTTTTCACTCATCATGGCCACGCGTGTCCGACCGGTGAGTTATGATAAAAGTTGTGGATTCAGAAAGTTGTGTTTTAACCATCTCCAGATACTGTAGTGCTGTTGGTTTGGCTACAACGTATCACTGCGTGTCGTGCAGAGCAGTAAGCGGTGTGCAGTCATCGGCGGCTCTGGTTTCCTGGGCAGACACCTGGTGGAGAAGCTGCTGGACAGAGGCTACTCCGTTTCTGTGTTCGACATCCGTCAGAGCTACGAGCTGCCCGGTGTCACCTTTCACCAGGGAGACCTCTGCGACAAACAGGTAAGGGCTGTCCTCTCAGCCGCTGGACTGCTGTGAGACTTGACTCCCCATTGAAGTGGCCTGACTTAACAGAATCAAATACATTCAAGTCTTGAGCACATTAAAAGTGCTTGATGTTAGCTAAAACACACTGTTGACTCAGCTTTGAAAAGCAAATGCTGTGTCACTTTATGGCTCAGACATCTGTTATACCAGCAGTTTATAAATGAACACATCTTTGGCCTGGAGCAGTGACTCTTTAGATGCCGCTGTCAGTAGCTGTGAGGTTTCTGTGTTGTTCTGCTGCAGACTCTGCTGCCAGCTCTGGGGGATGTGTCCCTGGTCTTCCACTGTGCCTCCCCAGCCCCCGGGAGTGATAACCGTGCACTGTTTGAGAGCGTCAACATTCAGGGCACACGCACCGTTATTCAGGCCTGCATCGAGGCTGGAGTACAGGTGAGGCAGCCAGACGATGAGAGACTTGGCTTTCCCTTTGTTTATGCACACGACTGTTCGGTGTTTAAGGATGAGAAAAAAAGCGTTTACACTCAATGTGTTTGCCAGAAATTGGTCCTGACCAGCAGTGCCAGTGTGGTGTTTGAAGGGACAGACATTAAGAATGGGAGAGAGGACCTACCGTATGCCAAGAAGCCCATCGACTACTACACAGAGACCAAGATTGAACAGGAGAAGGTAGGAGAGTGGTGATTTTGAACTTGAGTTTTATTGGTTTCATCAGTGTGGCCCAGTAACTCACAGTGTGATGTGCTGATCTCAGCTGCTGCTGGAGCACGATCCAGCTCCTCATGATTTGGAAAGAAATAAGTGATTTTTAATTGAATTAATTGGTGTAATTTGAGTAGTTTTTAAATTCTCTCCCTCAGATGAATATACATTTTTATTTTCAACAAGTACTTTTATTTTCATCAGCATCCCACAACAATTTAATATTAACTTCAGCAGTAGTGGGTACCTGGACTTCCTTTGTTATTTGCATGTCATCTGCCATATTCTGTCTTTGTTTTAGTTGGTCCTCGAGGCTTGTGACAAGAAGAAGGGTTTCCTAACTGTTGCCATCCGGCCTCATGGCATCTTTGGCCCTCGGGACCCACAGCTGGTTCCTATCCTGGTGGATACGGCTCGCAGGGGCAAGATGAAGTTCATCATTGGGTAATCATTGGGAATCATCGATTCATCGCATTGATGCCAATTCACCAGTTTTACTCATTAATAGAACTATAATGAACTGCTCTCGCCTCTTTAAAAGGAAAATGTGTGACTTATTGGAGTCAGTTTAAGTGAAACTAACATCAGTCCGGTTCTGTTTTGGCTTCCTAGACATAAACACAGAGCTTGATTTAAAAACCTGTTTATTGTGTAAACCTAAAACACTGACATGAAGTGCTGCACACAAATAATCTATCAACCCCCTGTGATGGCAGCTGTGTTTTTCCACTGGCACAAAGACCAAATTTTTTGCACAATTATTGGGAACTTGTTTTACCGGATGAAATCTAAAACCTTGACTCATATTGGTTGTTTTAAGATTTTATCTGCATGTATTTATGTCCTTTCACTGTGGGTGAAAACACTGGGTTCTGACATCTTCCTAGCTCTAAAATCTACTTCTAAACTCTTCATTCACACACTCTTACCAGCCTACCCACTTCTACCCTGCCTTTTGAAAAGCTGGAATCAATAGTGAGGTAGTCATTCAACCGATAGACTGTCGTACCGCTGTGCTGAGGGACAGCTGATTCTTGTTTCCTACGTCCTCTGTGCTCAATGGTATTTCTCTTTTATTTCATTTACCGCAGTGATGGAACCAACCTGGTAGATTTCACCTTTGTGGAGAATGTAGTTCACGGACACATCCTGGCTGCTGAACGCCTGAGGCCGGACTCGCCTTTATGTGGAAAAGTGAGTGAAAACACAATCAAAAAGCAGAGCCAACCTCATGGTACAGCTGGTTTCTGGATTCTGTCCATGAGATCCTGCTGCTAGTTACATATACACATGGGATACTGATGTGAAACTATGGCGGGGCAAATTGAATTTAATATTAATTTAATACTAATACTACTACTTCTAATAATAATGATAATAAGTTCACAACAAGCCAATTCAAACAAGTCAACTATTGTCTTGCCATTGGCAGAGGCATTAGTTACTGATGAGCACAACATTGTATATTTAGCCTTATATCCTCTGCTTCATTCTCAGCCATACCACATCACCAATGACGAGCCGGTTAGATTCTGGGACTTCATGTCTGACGTGTTAGTGGGGCTGGGATACGCCGCTCCGCGCTACCGACTCCCCTACACCCTTGTGTACGGACTGGCCCTGCTCCTGTGGCTGCTGGCCCTGATCCTGCGTCCTCTAGTGTCCTTCAAACCCACTTTTACTCCAATGAGAGTGGCTCTGGCCGGAACCCACCACTACTACAGCTGTGAACGTGCCAAGCAGGACATGGGCTACAAGCCGGTAGTCAGTCTGAAGGAGGGCATCGCGCGCACGGTTGAGAGCTACCCTCATCTCAGACGAGGGGCTTGACGGCAGCGTGGAGATGAAGACTGTAGAGATGTGTAATGCTGTGGATGTTAGTACAGTTATGCTCATGGTGAGAATGAAGTGATGATGTCACGTCAAATGGACGTATCAAACATGAGCGGAGAGACAGTTTATCTTTATCCAAACCTCACAACGTGAAGCATTTGTTTGCCCTTTCCACGTTTGTGTGTGATTTTCGCCAGCAGATGGCAGCAGAAGATCCTGGCTTTGGTTAACATGTTGCAGTCTGATATTACATAAGTTTTAAAGCACTTAGTGAGCAGTTTATTTCAGCTTAAATATAGCGACCTTACACTGTGAAAACTACGAAGACTTACACATGTTCTATTTTCATGTTTCACCCATGTGCTGTACACACATTGACATGCTGCTGATACTGTATGTCAAATTGCCTTAATACATTCCACTAAATGATGATTCTCCTGATACAACTTGCATGAATATTATTGTTTACAAAGATAACTAGCTTTACATTATATGGCCAAAAGTATATGGAGGGGAATGTATTTTTTTTTTGTTTTGTTTGGGGCGGTTTTATTTAGCTGTAATGTAGTTTAATAAGCACCAGTTTGTATTGAGAGAATTGTTAATGTTACAACACACAGTGATTCTTCAGACAGTAATGCACTTCCAATTTGTGGCAACAGTTTGGGATAGGCCCTTTCTTGTTTCAACAACACACCCCAGCCCCATCCCCCGTCCCCATTCACAGTGCCACATAAATATAAACAGGGTTTCTTTGGACTTTATGTTGAAGAACCTGACTGGCCCTGCACACAGCCCTGACCCCAGCCCCATCCAAATCTTTAGGATGAATAAGAACGGCAACTGTGAGCCAGGCCTTATTGCTCAAAATCAGTGGCTGATCTTACCAAAGTACTAAAGGTTCCAAAATCTTGAGGAAGGCCTTCCTTAAAGATTGTGGGCTGTTACAGCAGCATATTACTGCCCACATTTTAAAGCACAAAGTTTGTCCAAAAACAACCCAAATACATACCCTTGCGTGCCCATATGTAAACGGAACAGTTTATGGTTGCTGTAATTATTCCTCCTGTCCAAAGGATATAAAAAGGGGTCCCTTTAATGTGATTCTAGTGTAACAGACAGTCCTCATTCTGTGTTAAAACTGGATCCTGAAGTTCAGCCAAAGCTAATATGAGGAAAAGAAAAAAGAGAATTTTGCACACAAAAAAACCCTGAAACCTTGGAGGATACACACTTGCCAAAATTGCATATTAACTCAGGCTAAACTTAAGAAGGGATTTTAACACAGAATGAGGGCAGTCTCTTATAATGGAATTATACGAATGCAGAATTAGAAGTTCTTTTGATGGCTCTGGGAGGGAAGAGTGACTATAGTGATCAATAACTTTTTCACATTTGCGCATGTGAGCATTATTTTAAGACAGATTTCACAAATGAGATGCCCAACAATCACACATGGGACTAGCCATAGTATTTTCAGAGATACATAATTCACACACATCTTTCCCGAGTTCCGAACACAATTTCTATCTGCACTCTGATACTGCAGTAACTCCGCCTCTCTGGTATTAGATACTATATATCATCACTATGGCATGTGTTTTTACAAGTTAAGCAAACTGCTAGAATAATATACAAGGACTGTCGTCAAAAACAATAATGGGATGGGCAATGGAAATGCATTGTCATCCACAATCCTTCTATGTCCATGTTTAATCTGCCATTTTGTCATTTTGATAATGACAAAGTTATAAAATGTTATGAACTTGTAGATATTATAGTGCCTCGTTTTCACAATATTTATGTTTAATGTATTAATTAACTGCTACGGAGACTTTCCTTTTTCTAGGTGAGGCATTTTTGTCATTCCCTGTCTTGGTGTGGTGGCAGTAAGGTGGAGTTTAAGCTCAGATACTTTGCATTCTCGTTTTAATTCTACGCCAGCAGCACCCAAATGATTCACTGCGAGAGTCTAGAGTCACCGGGCAAGGCCGTCAGACTGGTTTCGTGTTCCAGGGGAGAGAGGGAGAGGGATCCATGTAGATAATAGACTCGAGCGTTTACACTTGCCAGTGTGCTCACCAGAGTGAAACTTTGGCTCTCAGACTTGCTAATTTCCTCTTCCACCTACTCTCTGTGACATGTTGCGAAATCTATTCACACCCTTTTTCTGATTTGTAAGGGCTTTGTAAATGTATACGCAGCATGTGTGAGATTGTTTTTTCTGTACAGAAACAGTGGTAGGTTGATCCCCATGTTGTGTTTTCAAAGAGTGCACACCATGGACACACACACACACACAGTGCTCTTCAATGCCATTTGTCGAAGAAATTGCTGAACAATTCGCAGGAGCATAGACTCATCATTTTTCTTGACTTTCACTTGTACAAACACAGACAGTCACTTAGGCTGAGCAAACATTGTTTACCATAGACTTACATTTTTATTTTGTACCTGCATTATGTCTCACAAGAGGTTCAAATAAGTCATTTTTGACATTTACAAAACCCCTATTATGTGAGGAAATCAATTCTTTAAGACAACACACACACACACACACACACACACATATATATATATATTGTGGTTTGACTTTTCTTTTGTACAAAAACACTAATATAAAATTACAATTTTTCTAGAAAGTTATAATTAAAAAAAAATGCTTAGGTTGACCTGTATATTATTTTTTATTGGTGTGTGGACCACTCTTTCTGTTCCTTATCTCAGTTCAAGTTGTGTATGTTGTTTTCGATCCCAGTTGAATCATGCCTTTGCTTCCTGGGTGTCCCTACCCAGTGAGCATGAGAACAGAGTTCCCACCGGAGATGTCGCTGCAAGTTGCTTCATTTGTGTGTTCACCATGCTGTCGTCCTTCTCTTCCCTTTGCCTCAGCTCGCTCTCAGAGCTGATCCTCAGTCACCTGTGTGACAGGTATGTGCCTGCTTACTCCCATTAACAAAGCACAGATGTAGTAAACAAAAATGAGTTCTTAGCAACCTCTATTACGCACATACACAAACACACACACACACACACAAACACACACACACACACACACACACACACACACACACACACACACACACACACACACACACACGAATAGACAAACACTCTCTGCTCCACCCCATATCTACCTACCTTGACTGGCTGGGCTTGTTAGTGCTTACGCCCGTACCTGTTCACTAGCTCAGGGAGTGAAACACCTGTCAGACAGAGAAAGACTTTCCATTTGCTCGCACCAGCCACACTTGGAGGGACACACTGAGACTGATTCTTCACTGAACTGCGTGGACTTTGCTCTGCCGGATATAAAGTGATAGCAGGTAGGTGCTCTGACTGGCAGTTATTTACAATGTGATGCAGCAAGTTATCTGGATACTTTCTGAATGTAGAGCTTCAGTAATCATCAACTGTAAGAACGGAGAGTTTAAAAGTGTTTAATCATGCTATATAAACTGTTGAAAATGTCAGCTGGTGATAGTGTTTACTCTCATTTTTCTGGGTGTTTCCCTGCCATAATTGCTTGTCAGTGGAGTTGTCTGTCTTGCTCCTTGCTCTGTCATAAATGCTATTGCTCCTCATTAATCATTTATCGTGTGTGGATTTATGTGTTAAACCCAGAATAAATATGCTTTCTGAGCCCTCGGTGTATTTCTTCTGTCACCAGTATTCAGGACAATATCTTCAAGAGATACTGTGGTGACGTGCTTTTAGAAGAAGTGAATTCACAGCCCCAGGAGTTTTACAAGTTACATCTGCATTCTGAATTTGGCAGTGCGCCATAAGTTTGCATAAGCTGTAGCCTGCGCCTACTTTCAGATAAGCAAACGCTCATCAGTGTTTTATTAGTGTCTTCCTTTTTTTTTTCTGAAGTTCCTAGGGGAAGTGTGTTTCCCTTTGAGCTGTTCATTTTTGATTGTAAAAAAGTCTGAGGTTAACTAATTTGGAAATGTGTGAAAAGGATGCAGTATTTTCCCAATCACATAAGTCATTCTGTGTGATAATACCTTGTATCCTTGTATAAGACAAAGGATCATATGTGTGATCAAGTATGTGCTGCCCATTCATATTTAAAAAACAGCAGTATTTTTTGAAAGTGGTAGGACAGGATGATCTACATGTCTAAAGGATGAGACTGAGGAATGCTTCACAGAGCACATGCTCCTAATTAGGAGGGAACCCAGTGTGGGAAGGACCATTTCGTAACTGTGTCATAATACACTGAAATTTGCTGTTACACTTCCTTTTAAAACGATCTCTGTAACTAATCTCAATGTGGTGCCCATGTGTTTTGTAGGTGGCCTGAAGAGAAGGCAGAACAAAGAAGAAATAGAAACATCTAGAACCACCATGTCAAGCAGAAAAGGTGACTGCTCTGATCTGAACGTGTGATGATGTGTTCCTCCAATAAAAGCAGAGGTCATCAAAGGGCATGTCTCAGAGTGTTGACGCTGTAAATTCTGCCATTGCCCTGATTTAATGCAAAACACAAGTGGTTGATTATGTGGTGTGTGTCGGCCCAAAGCGGACTGAAAATCATGCACAGTGACTTGGATATCATTAGGATGCAGCCTACAGTGTGTATGGTATCTCAGATGGTGTGCGGGTATGTGACGTGCACGTGTTTGTGTCTCAGAGGGGGACAAAGCGGCTGTGTTTCGTACCACCAAAGTGCGGACCAAGCTGAAGGGAGATGGGAGCTGGTTGCAGCGCCGCGATGAAACTCAGGCTGAGACGAGGGAGGAGAAACCCTGGTAAACCACATGTTATAAGTAGGACTGTCACGATATAAGAGTTTCCCCTACACCATTATCGTGGCCAAAAGAACTCAAGATAACATTATTATCACAATATCTTAGAAAAATAAAAGAATAATGATGAAGAATAATAATGATACTATCAGTCAAATTCATCTGTAACTTTGTTTATTGTGTGTTTTGTGTGTAACCATAACTTTATAAAAGAGTACAACAAAACAATTGCGCTTAATGAATAGTGAAAAGGCAACCAGAGGAACTGATAAACAAAGGATTCACATCTGCCATCACAGTATTATCATATGTTTATTATTAACACAGTATCAGTATTTCATTTTTATTTTAAATATCACGTTATCGTAAATACTGGTATATCGCGACACCCCTATTCCGTCCATGTTATCCATTACTCAGTTACCTGACTAGACAAAACCAACATCCTGTGCGTCCATGCAGGTTAGCAGAAGTGAGAGCCGGCCGTGTGAATGGAGCCCCTATTGAGACCAGTCCAGTGTCTTCACCAACAAAACCCACTCTGCCACCCAACAAGCCTGACACTGAAAGGTAAACACAGGTTTCTCATGTCACTCAGTCATCTACCGAGCACCTTCAAACCTCCCACAAAACACGATTGTGCTGATAAAAAACTCTCTGTTTTTGATCTTAGACCCCCGAAGTCAGGATTCCTGATCAGGTAACTTGACTTGACTTGTGAAATTATGAGCACATCATTCTGGTGCCGTTTGGTTTCAGTGTGTTTACTGTCAGTACAAGAATTAGCAGAATTTTTTTACAATTACAACAACATTTGGATTATAGCTCCGGAGTTTAGAGTCACTTTCTGGCTCAAGCGTTTAGGCTTCCAATCCATCCAGACACAGGGAGATCTGAGCTCTGACAACATAGATTACATAGAGAAAAGGTTTTTATCTATTCACACTTTTTGTTTTCCATTCAGAGGCGTTTTCACTAAACTTGATGAAAAGCCTGAGTCCTCCTCAACATCTAACGGTTTTAGGTAAGAGCTTCTCTTTCTTGAATGAGCAGAGTTAACAGTGTGACTAGTGATGCACAGCTTCCCAAATTTTCCTTTCTCTTCGCAGTAAAACAACACAATTCAACAAAAAACCTTCGGAGAGCTACAAGAGGATGTGAGTGCGCACAAATCAGATTCCCTGTGAACTGCTGGCAGCTGGGTGAGAATGGGTTTTTCATTAGGTGTATGTTTGCGTTTCTGTTCCTCAGAGCCCCCCACACTGTGAGGCCCACTTCGGAGAACCAAGAGGGCCAGCTTAGCCAGGAGGAGCAGGACAAACGGTGAGACTCTCCTCGCTCAAAGAACATCATCCAATTTGAGGTCACACACCCAGGAAAAGAGATTACATTAACATCATAATGATTCATTTCGCAGGACGGAGGCAGCCAGCAATGTTCTGAAGAAATCTACAGTCAGGCAACGGTCTTATGTGCTTTCTGCTGCTAAGAAATACGAGTATGTGTGTTTCATGTCTCCTTATGCTAATCTGAACAGTCAACCTGTTTTTGGATTTCTTTAATTATAAAAGAAGTGAGCTACATATTAAAAACAAGAAAAAAGAAATTGCACTTTTCACTCACATATGTTTATAAATGGCGAGAATTTATGGTGGTATTTATGAAAGCTGTGTGTTGAAAAACCACAGGTCGAAAGAAAACGCGCCTGACACCGTCACTCCATCATTTGTGGCTAAAAGGTAAATTCTCCCTCTAAAATATCTGACACTGAAGCCAAAAGAAAAACCTGTGAATCCAAGTGTGTGTCCAAATGTTTGTATGTTTTTATGGGTGTGTTGCACACCCAACTCCACATGCATTCATGTGTGTGTGTGTGCACGTGTGCTTGGCTACAAATGTGCAGGGTGGAGATTATTGATGATGATGAGAGCGCTACAACTCCACCACCTGCCAGCTCTCCGCCTCCCTCCCCCGTCATCCCCGTCACATCTGTTGCCTCCGCGCCTCAGCCCGAACCAAGGAAAATGTGAGTCCTGTGCCATGTTTCTGTTTCCAGCGTAACAAGTGATTTCTGTTCCTTCAATTTCATTCATTACCTGTGTTGTCTGCAGAGTTGAAACCAGTGTGACAACAGCTGCTAATGAGCCAGTGGCTCCAAAGGTGGAGCAGACTGCACCAGAGCCTGTGAAAGAAGAACTCCCTCCAGTGTCTGTTACAAAAACAAATCCATTTGAAGACATGAAACCAGGGTGCACCAAGGTGGCCACGCCCCTCCCTGAACTCAGCCCTGTGTGTGTTCAAGTTGTCTGCGCAGACCCAGAACCTGAGGATTCAGATGTTTCTGTGCAAGCTGACACCCCTCTGGTTCCACTCACCCCAGCATTACCACCCACTCCAGCTACTGTAACAGACATCACAGTGAAGTCAGAACCTGAACCTGAACCTGAACCTGAACCTGAGTCAGAACCTGAGCCAGAACCTGAACCTGAACCTGAGCCTGGGTCAGAACCAGAATCTAAACTGTCCCCAAAGCCGAGGTGAGATTCTCACTAACCAAAATCAGTGCTGCCACATATTGTAGCTTAGTATCATTGATGCAAAGCAAGTTAAGTTCTTCAAATAGCTCATATACTTGAGTATTGCTTACACATGCTAATTTATAAGTGTACTACATTTCAGAGGAAAATATTATACTTTTTAACTCAAATTTGATTTCACAAGTTGCTGGAAATTATGTATATGAAGATTTTACAGACAAAGATCAACTTAATATTAAATTATATTGTGGATTGTTACAAATTAAACTACCAAACATTATATTGAGCAGCTCAAACTAGCTCCACCTTGACTAACTATAACAGTAAAATGACATCATATTTTATAATAATTGAATATCATTATTCTTAAGCAAAGCTTCAAATAAGCTGTCAGATTGCTTTCTTTATGTCTGTGGTATGTTTGCTCTCATTCTTTTCACTTGTGTGATTGAAAACAGCCCTGGAATGCCACATGTTTGTTCTTCATCTATTTTCACAGCTCCAATGTTGACACTCACATCGCCTTGTACGACAGTCTCATCTCTTTTGACACAAGTTCAACCAGGTACTGGAAAAAGAAAAAGATAGAAGCAGCAGATACCAGTATGAAAAAAAGGAAAATAAACCATGACACTAGCAAGTTAGTGCCTCCATCTGATAATCAGAGTTTATTTCCTCTCCAGCTTCAAGGGTGATGAGCCAGAGCTGGCAAAGGAAGATGGAGGCTCAGTGGACGGTCACACCACAGAGAATGGGTATAAAACCAAAAACTTCCTCATTCCTAACAGGGCTGGCAAGAAAATCTATAGTAACAAACTACCACTGTGTTCACTTCAGAGTAATCACAGAATGCGCCACACCTCACTTTCAGGTGCCTGAAACTGCCTTACACAACAGGGTGTCCCAAATTAGTCTTCATTAAATGTGGCAGTGTAGTATAGAGACATGTGTGCATGTGCCAAAGCAGTTGCACTGATTTTCTTTCTTACTGTCTGCAGTGTTGAAGAGGAGCCAGCTACAGCTCTCAGCAACTGTGAACCAATAACAGAGGATCTCCTGGCTCTCAATGATGGGTTTGTTAAAAATATGTTCTTATTGATTGTGCAATTAAGAAATCCTCACATAAGTTATCCACTGAATATTACCCACAAGGTGGCACTGTTGGACTTTGAATGCTCTCCCTCGCCTCTACCTCAACTGGCCTTCTCTTGCTCTGAAATCTCCTCTGACTCCAAAATCCCCCTTCGTTCATCATCTTCTCCACTTCCTCTTCCTCTCCTCTTTTCCGCCTCCGCAGTCCGGAGGAGTCAGCAGAGCCTGTTCCCTCCAGCCCAGGACGCTGGAGTCAGGATCTGCTCAGCGGACTAGACAGGTATAGGAAGAACTCTTTCCCACCCAAGCCCTGAACACAGAGTTATGCAAAGAATTATCCTTTCATCAGTGGAAAATCAATAGCTCCCTTGTCAGTAGCAAGCAAAAGCATTACCTTAACTTCCCTTTCCAGGGTTGGAAAACACACAGCAAAAAAAAAACCCCCCAAAAAAACCTCTGCTCTGTATTTGACTTTTGTGTTTGGTTTCTTTAGTGAGGCAGAACCAGCAAAGACCAGTGGCCCCCTGGATCTCCTGGCTAATGATGTCATTCTAATCAACACAGAGCCACACAGGTGAGAAATAGGTAGACATATGATGGCCTCTGCTCCCCATCCCTCCCTCCTTGTGTACCATTAATTTTTATCACTACAGATGGAGGGAGGGGGGTGGGCGAGAATCTGAGCTCCCTGAGGTGTAAGATTTTTAATAAACCCCATCCGCCTCAAGTTTGATCCATAAATCGGGGCTCCTCTACTCCCAGCATTCTATTTTAACCCCTGCTCCGTGTGAGATGGAAACGAAAGTCGCAGATTCCTGAAGCGACTGAGTAACACTTTGAAACGGGGAGCCACGTCTTATCTGCCGTGCGACTGGAAATAGAAGAGAATGTTCTGTACTGATTAGTATTGCGGCTTTGTTTTGTCTCTGCCAGCCTCAGCACGCAGCGAGAGGAGGAGAAGCAGACAGATGAGACAGCCAAAGCAACACAAAGGTAGAGAGAGATGACAGGCTGCTCTTAAACAATTAACTATCTATGCAGAGCTGTTCCTGCTAAGAAATGCATTCAATTCAGATATGCCTTGTAATGATTTATACTAACTCTACCTGCAACTGTGCTGTGTGTCTCTCTGCCTGTCAGCCCCACAGAGACAGTCACTATAACCACCAAAACTGTGATCGTTACTGACAAAAGGTATGGGAACACATGCACACGCACACACACACACACATACACACACACACACACGTGCACGCACACAGGCAGGCATGCACACAGAAGAAGTCAGTTCTGTACTATATTCAGATGGTTTTCATTCTCGTTATGTAGTTCAGTGGATTTCAGGCTTTTCTAATGGACTGACATTGTAAATAGTGTATGAGAAGAACCACACTAACCTTTACTTGCCCCCTTTTCTCTTCCCATCATGCCATTCATCCGTACCACCCTCTTTACTTTTCTGTCTTGCCTCTGTGCAGTGAAGAGGACAATGCAGATCCCTGGAGCACACATGTGACAACTGCGGTCACTGAATCAAGGTAGTTTATTTACCGCCATGTCACATATGGGTTAGTGCTTTAAGATGTCTGTGTTGCAGTGTAATGTAATGTAATGTATCTAATATATATGTAAATGTGTGTAAAAGAATAGTTTACCCCACTGACACTGAGTGAAAAAAAAAAATCTAATTTGCTTTAAAAAAAAAAATGGATTCATTTGTAAGATACATTCTCATTCCTGTTAAATAGGCATACAAGTTTAATCTTGGTAATAAAATAGTTGTCTGTGAAATATCTGAAAACAGAATTGATAATGTTAAAGATTTGTTTAGTGCAATTGATATTAACTAAAATTAACATTTTAGGTGAAGAAAATGTGAAATACACTGATTTTGCCATTCAGCAGCAGAACAGTCTTTCCATTTGTCAAAGACATCCAGATTCTAATTTTTGATTGAGTCTGGCCCCAAGCTCCTCTGCGTTTCTGTTTACCATTCAAACTGCATTAAATCTTTCCATTATGAGTCAATGTGATCAGAATTCCTCCAACACAAGATGGGCCATGCTGACAATTGAGAGTGAAATCAGTGTGAAATTGTTTTTCAGCTCGGCTGATCCGTTTGATCCATATCCGATAGGGACCACATCCCCTAACAGGTAATCATATTGGTTTGGAGCTGTGACTGTTTTCCAGCCAGCCAGATAGCATCTCGGCATGCATAATGCAGCAGTTTCTGATTATGAGCCACTTTTCTCTATTGCAGCTCGTCTGACCTGCTCCAGCCCCTCACAGATATTTCCATCAACAGGTACCAGGAATGATAATGCAAATTCCTCTTTTTCTATAGTGTAACCTCTGATTGTAGCATGTTGCTACATAACATCCTCTTTACCACTTCTTCACCTCACTTTGAAAGTTATTCCAATAATTATTATTTGTAATCAGCAGCTATCACAATCAGTAGCTATCAATCCATCTTATTAATAGGATTATTATTAGTTCTGTTGGTTTATCATTTCTTTTTTTTATTTCTTCAGTGCATCAGCCACTTCTATGGAGAACAAGGATCCAAGTCCAGAAATAAAGTAAGTTGGTTGCACTTATCTAACTCTTTAAATTAAGCTAAAAATTAAGCAAAATAAGGCAACAACTAACAATAATTTCGAGTATTGATTAATTTGTTTATTATTTTTTAGCAGTAAATTAGAGCTGAAATGATTACAAAGTTAGTCAATTAGAAAGAAAATTAATTAGAAACAATTTTGATAATCCTTTCATCATCATTGGTTCCATTTTTAAATGTGATGCTGCTGCTTTTCTTTCTATTAACTCATTGTATATTAAATACCTTTGGGGATTTGGACTATCACCTATGGTCCAGAGAAGTTGTGATGGGCATTCTTTTTATAGTACCATATACCATATACCATAGATAAAACAAATAGTCGAAAATAGAGAAAATAATCAGCAAATTAATTGATAATGGAAATAATTGTTATTTGCAGCCCAGCAGTAAATTAATTGTTAAGCAAATAAAACATATAAAAATAAAAATATTAAATATAAAAAAAATGTTGTCATTTCCCAGTTGTTATTTTCAGATTATTTAGTTTGACCAACAGTGCAAAAAATATAATTAATTCAATTATAATGTTATGTTATGTTAATGTATAAATTTTATTAAACAGAGAAAAGCAGCAAATTCATACCTTTGATAACCTGGAACTAGAAAATGTTGCTAATTTTGCTTTAAATTACTTGAATGATTTTCAACTAATTTTCTTATCATGTCAGCACTAAAATGAACTTAATATACAGTGTCTTAAATGTTTTTTTTTTCCTTTGTGTTTGACAGTATGAGCAGTAATGGACTGAAATCCCTTGCAGAGGACGTGATCCCCATCAACACTGACACCACAAGGTATTAAACCTAGTGCATAGTTGTGTTAAGAACGTGTGACTGAGAGATGGGGAGGAAAGGAACAGTGTGGGCTTGCAGAAATCAATTTCTCAAACAGCATACGTTACCAGTGTCTGATATGCTTCATCTGTCACAACTCCTGCATCGTCTCTTTCTCTCTCCACTTTGGCTCTTCAGTCTCAGCACTAGGCGGTCATGGGCACGCACATGGGAAACCAGCACACTTCAGCAGACTAACGCAGAGGAGAGGTGATGACACACTTCGATTTACTCTTTCACTTCCACACAATGCGGCCGACTATGTTTCGCTCATCTACATGCACCCATCCTTGTCCATTACGCGCTAAAAGCCTTTCAATGTATGTCCCCTCTCAGCCAAGAACCTGAACCCGAAGGCCAAGCTAAAGATCAACAGACGCTGATCATGTTTGAGAGAAAGTAAGTCATCTTTTTGTTAAAAGCTCCGGGTGCATATCTGCTCCTTTTATTCCCATAACCTCCTTACCTTTCACTACAGTCGAGTAACAAGGCTTTTGCAGCATCTACTCATTGAGCCAGAAGACATTGTGCACTGGTGCTCATGAAAATAGGTCAGATACTGTATATATTTGTTACAACTTTCCCTCACAACTGTCGTAAACAGATCCAGTTCCAGCCTTTTTTTTTGTTTGTTTATTTGTTTCTCCAGCAGTATTGTTGTGTGAGTGTTGCGACTTCGTCATCCTCTCAAGCTACAATGTCATGTCTTTGTTTGTTCTCAAGGTCCACTGAGAATGACTCCCCATGGGACAGGTGGACATCACCCACTGTCTATACTGTCACTACAGGAGAGGAAGAGGAAGAAGAAGAGGCGGAGGAGGAGGAGAAGGAGGAGGAGGCGGAGGAGGATGAGGAGGAGGAAGAAAGGTATCTCTGCTGTGGCTGAGCTCATTAAATGCATATTAAAGCGCTTTTATTTTTTGTACCATTTTAGCAGGATGTGATTATAGCACTTTAAAATTCAGTGGCTGTCAACCATTTAATTGAAAGTGAGCTAAACACAAGTTCCTCACGGCTCACTCAGAGAATAATCAACTTCTTCTTGACTTGTTATTTTTCACTTTAATACTGTCACTGTTTTTTTTTTATTTTATTTTTTTATCTGTGCTGCCAGACTTTATTATAATGCAGGAATGTCCTCTGTTTTGTAGCCCTGAGGATACACAGAAGCAGACAGTCACAACCTTCACCACTATCAGGTTCGAAAAAACTCCTAAAATTTCTTAAGACTCCCATCTTCCGATCAAAACCTCAGCGATTAGAAGGGATGGGGAGCGTGAGAGGCATGTAGGTTAATGTTTGATATTACAATGTGATGGGAGGAGGGCTCAGGATGAGGCAATGCTGCAGTACAAAAGAAAACAGACCACACCTGGTCAATATACCCAGACCCCTCTGGAGCTGTGAGTTAGAAAGATCAGCTTTATGCACTTATAAAAACCGCAGAATTCCTGCTCACTGGATAGCGTCCAACTTATTGGTTTCTACAGCCTACAGTAAAAGTCTAATACAGCTTTCTTTACCTTCCAGGGAGACACACAGTGAACCAGAGCCTGCTATGGATCGGTAAGTTTATGATCTTGTTCGCATCAGACACAGTATAATGCAAGAGTGTCTCCTGAGTGTTATTTTCTACTATTTGGTCGGTTGATTTTCTCTCTTTTGTAAAGACACTTTTCTTTTCACTAGAGATTTTTGTCTTTTATGACGGGCTACTGCATGGAAATTAAATGTTCCTGTTATTCTGAGTGGACTAAATAATTAATTTAATAACATCTATTTAATATCAAACAAACAATATCCTATATTTAGGTCATCTGGGCTTATTTTACACTTTCACCTACACCACATCTGCCTTTGTCTCTGTGTTTGTCGTCTTAGTCAGATGGGTGAGAGATTTAGGCCAAACCCTGTGGGAATGCAGCTGTATCCGCTTAATACTAAACTCTGGATCTCAAGTTACCTGCAACTCCTGTATGAGTCTCCCGTCTGAACTCTGTTACTGAAGCCAAATGACAAGATCTTCTCTCCCACTGTATTTCAATTTGCACTCATTTCCTTCCCTCTAATTATCAGTCTCCAGATGTCAGATTAATGATGTGTATTAGAGATGTCCTTTTGTCAAATCACAGCCCGTTAAACAGCATGCCATTAACAAGCGATGGCAGAAAATGATTATCTCTTGAGTTACATTTGACAGATGTAGAGTCCCTCTGTATAAGCCATCACACTGCTGTCATCAGTGAGTCAAAGCTGAGACTAACACCACTGCACTCTCCTTCTCCAGTTATGAAACCTATTCCAGGACCGTGATAGAAGAAGACCGTCGTGTCCAAACACCAGAACCTGAGACCAAGAAGTGAGGGATTTTACAAACTAGATTTTTGTATAAAGGTGGCAACTAATGTCTTTTTTTTAAGTGTGTATACTAACTCACTCTTTCCTTCACCTGCCTCTGTTCAAGGGGGTTCGTTTATGTGAAAGAGTATGTCAATGCAACAGAGCTGTCCTTGCATAATGCCAAAGATACAAGCGATGGGTAGGACCACTACATTATTTACATAATGATAAAAAAAAAACAGTACTGATTAAAAACACTGCTCTGGTGATGATTTACTTATCGCTCCTGTTTCCACAGTGGATCAGACAATTTGACATCAAGCTCCGTGGATTACTCTTACAGCAGCCCCTCCACTTACTCCAGGTAATAACACATTTCCCTGAACCAGCTATAAGCGTCAGCCCTTTCTCCCCTGACACTTCAACAGCTTTCATCTCTTGCTCTTCAATTGACATTTCAACTGCTTTCAGCGGTTACATGTAACATTGCTTCTTCACTGAATTTTTCTGTTTCTCTTCAACTGGCATTTCTCACACTTTGACTGACACTTCAAGTCCTTTCAGATCTGAGATCTTAAGCTTTGAACAACAAATAAAACTTCCCACAACTTCCACTGTTTGTAACCAATTTACTCTAACTGCTTTCAGTGCTTACACTTTAGTTAACACTTCAACTGATACCTTCTTTCAGTTTATACACATTTCCATATCAGCTGACACTTCCAGCTCAGTTTATCAGTCACACTTCAGATGACAGTTCAACTCCTTTCAGCCTTTTCACTTCAACTTAAAAAGTACACTAAACTTCACTCAACACACTCTCTTAAAATTGTTACTTCAACTTAACTCATTGCTAACACGTCCACTGAAACTTGAACCTATTTTTGTCACTGCCATTTCAGCTACTTTCAGTATTTGTATTGTGACTGTCGCTTCAACTTCACTTTCAACTTCTTTTTTATTTCAAATGCTTCAACTGCAAATTTCCTTCAACAAGCACGAGTACATTTTCCTCAATATATTTTGTACTTTTTGTATTTGCTCTCGTTTCCATAGTGGGTCATATTATTTGATATCAAGCTCTGTTAGTTGCTCTTACAGCTGCTCCTCTACTTAACTCCTTAACAACACATTTCCCTAAACCTGTTTTAAAACCTTTAAGCCCTTTCTCCCACTGCCTTGTTATTTCCCCTTCTGACGAAACTGGATAGGTGTAAGCAGTAGGGCAGAAATTCCACCAAGCCTGCTCATTAGGAGGCTAAGCAGGGACATGAAAGGATTATTTACACTTCTTAAATTCCCTCACACAGGACAGAAAAGGTCACAGGTTATTTAACCAGAAAGAGCTGCAGTTTCACAAGAGCTGTTTCTGCATCACTGGCCAAACTAACTTCAATCGCTCTGTCTTCCCCAGTGGCTCGCTGTCATCCACCTGTACATACTGCGGAGAGCAGGTGGGCAATGATGCCAAGATCACCATTGAGCACCTCAACATCAACTGTCACCCTGCCTGCTTCAAGGTAATTAATCTGTCTGCTCAGATACAATCCCACTGAAGATACATTGTGGCATACTCACATCTCCCTGCAGAAAATTTGCTTTTTTTCACCTCAAGCAATAGTTTGAAATTCTGGTAAATGGGTTTGATCACGTTTTCGGCAAGAGCTGGATGTCACTCTCATGTCTGTACCATAAATGAATGATGAATATAGATAAATGACGTACATCTTAGATTAGCATAAAGACTGTAAACAGGGGTAAACTCTCCATAGTTCAAAAGTTCACTGACCAACAGCTCTAAAGCAAAATACAACATTAAACATGTTATATCTTGTTTGACTATTTCTTAGCCAGGAGCAGCGATTGTCTTCAGTGGTTGCCTGGTAACCTCATGGTGACAAGACTGGCACATATTCACCTGCAAAACCACAACTTTTTGCTTATTGCACTGATAAACAAATGAGATGTAACATGTTAACTGGTGAGCTTTGGAAGTGCTGTTACCTTTTGTTATCTTTAGAGAGAACCAGGCTGGCTATTTCCCCATTTCCAGCCTTTGTGCTAAGCTAAGCTAACAGGCTGTGGGCTACAGCTTCATATTTGACTGATATAAGTGTGATGAACTTTCATAATCACTTTGGTATACTATCAGTCTATAACAAGGTGTAACCAGTAACTTGTGTTTTAACAGCTTAAAACCATTTTCTCTTTCTGTGTTTTGTAAAAATGCAATACTGAATTTCAAGTATAAAAACATTGCTCGGCGCTGTATTTTTTAATTACATTTTCTAATGACATTCTCATACTTTTTCAGTGCGGTGTGTGTAGTAAGCCCATGGGAGACCTTCTCTACAGTATGTTCCTACATGGTGGGAAAGTCCACTGCGAGAGCTGCTACTCCAAATCTTTCGACTGATTAACAAGGCTCTTCAGCCGTCTCTTGTCCTCACCCGCTTCCCTTCGCATTCATTTGCATATAAAGTGAGAACTGTTCTTTCACAAAGTTTGTACGGTGTTCAGTTTGAACTTTTCCGTGGTTCAGGGTGATCAGAGCCTCCTATAGTGAACAATACCATTGCTCAATGTTGATTCTTACATTAGGTTAAATTTTGTAATTTCTCAAACATGTTATACAACTGTGTGTTTTTTTTTTTTTCCCTGGTGGTAATAGTTGTATCTGACTCAGTAGACTATGAAGGATATATCTGTACAACACAGTGAACTGTGAACAGACTAATACTGGCAAATGGGGTATAATATTATAATTTAGTAACAGATGGTATGCAAGAAAATGACTTTGTTACAAAATGTTTACTTCCTTTGTTCTTCTTGATACAAAATAGTGTGTTCACATGTGTGATGCTTTGTTAACAAAATAAAATGATTTATAAGATCCTGGTATAAATATGTGATACAAAGGTAGTGTGCCAATAGACACACAAAATTGCTGTGGAGTCTCCAGCAATTACAGGTCTTAGAAAAGCATTAGTCAAAAATGATTGCACATAAAAATGATCAGAATACAGTTAGAGCAACAGTATAAAATATCGAGCACAGAAATTCTGCAAATGCAGTGGTGGTTTCCCACTGGGAGTTGTGCTTAACTTTACATTTGCCTTTCTCCACTCCTTGGTGAGATAATATTTTCCTTGCATAGTCACTTAAAATAGCTGTGTACATAAATGTGACTTTAGCTAATAACCATCAGCTACCTGCTGAGTAACTGTAGAGAAGCTAATGCAGTTCATTGGCGACTGTCTTGATGGTCTTCACACTCAGTTAGGCAGAGCTCCCTTGGTACAGAGGACACGTCTTTGGCTCTGTCCCAATCCAATGAAAATGTGCCTCCCATGGGAATGTGCATTTCTGGAACAACTGCACTGCATGCAGTTAACGTTAACAATGCAATGCAGAGTAAGGGCAATGATGGCACCTCAGTTATAGTAATAAAACAACGTGAAAATATTAGCATATACCACTCTAAAACATTATTTTCCCATTACTGAACTTGGGATAAAGGACAAAAGTATCACGTCAGCAGAATATAATATCAAAATCTGTTCCAGTATAACTAAACTGCTCATAAGAGTAAAGGAGTTTTGGCTCAGGTGCAAAAATATGAGTCACTTCTGCTTCATTCCCTCATTTAAACTGGGGGGGATGCATAATATGGGACACTCCTGTAATATACATGTGCTCCATCCTCTGTTTGTTTCAAGGCCTGGGTCAGTGTTTTCCTCTGGCTCTGCTCACAGCGATGTTTTGGATGTGCTTCCACAGCAGCGAAGGGTCTGACTCGTTATGTCTTATCAGAGACTCCAGCCCCTCCGCTTGGTCAAGACTCTGCCAGTAATCCTGAGGCCATATTTGCAACCATCTGCAGACAGATATACAAACAGATTAGACCCATCACAGAGGATATTTTAATTAGACAATTAAAATAGGCGGATTTCTCTTCCCTCGAGACATTGTCATTCACATCAAAGTACTGGAAGTAGCAGGATTTAACAACTAGCACTGTGAATAATTTAGGACAAACTCACCCATCATCTGCAGGTAAGTCTTGAATGCCTCCGTACCCAGGGCTGGGCAGGGGGCACCCCATGTGAGAGTTATCTGCCATTTTAGGCTGAGGAGGCGGGTTCTTCTTCGGTGCTTTCCTATATGCTCGTTCTGCTGTCAGTCGTGCATTCTCCTGGTCACACACGTAACATTCAAATCCATTCAGGTAGTTAGGTTTACTCATGTCATTAACCCCCCACTCACGGGTATCTAGAGCCTCCAGCAAGCGAGTGTTGGTGATTCGCCTGGGGTTCTTAAACTCTAAATACTTTGCATACTCATCATCATTCTCATCAAGACGTTTGAGGAAGTCAGCGAGAGCTTTTGGTGAGGGGAAGTTATCTATGATGATCGCAGAGTGGTCGTTGGGCATCCAGTCTACCACCACAGAGGAGCCTCGATAGACAGGCACGCAGCCCTGATGGAGAGGCCGCCACAGCTTCTCCGTCATGTAATCTGGACACAGGCCGTTCTCCAGGGCCAGGTGGAACTTGTAGCGTGCAACAAAATTCATGAATCTGGGTTCCTCGCCGGTAGCGGTGGCCGTGTCCTCCAGATGTTCAGGTAGAGGTTTGTTGTTCAAGCATTTCCCATAAGAGTCCACCTGCAGAGACAGAAATAATACAGGAGGAAGGAGACATATGGGGGGATGGTTAGAAAACATTTGGGAAAAGATTATTAATGAGCGATGACAAACATTTAATGGAATACATTTCTCATAAAACACTGATTAGACATTTCTAATTGACCTTAATATTTCATTCCCTGATGGGAATTCACACACATCACTGAGAGCAATATTTACAAAGCAATTACAGTGGTGTTACTGTTAATGACCTTGAGCTACTGACCTGTGTGCAGGAGTATGTGTGAGTGGAAATGGGGAAAACTTCAATGCCATGTGATCCAGTTGGTAATTAATCTTAAGTGGTCATGGTAGTATTCAAAATAAAGATGTGAAACAAGACAATTTAAAGATGTGTGCTATTTGAGAACAGCTTAGCTTTCAAATATTAGAGGGTGAGATTAAAATGAAATATACACCACTAAATCACTGTGTTCAAATACTTTGTTTTTTTGATCGCATTCCAGCAGACACTGGACGCTTCACTGGCAATATCACAGTCTGCTCTCTGACTGGAATGTTTTATCGCTTGGACAGCACTGCTGCAGCATGTAAAACTATGACTGCCCCTTAGTTGCTATAATTTTAAAATTGAATCTCCATGAACATACTCATTGCCAGTAGTAATATGAATCTCATCACTCATTTGGCATGCATCTTAGTAAACATGGTCCTGGAAGACCTCTGTACCACACCTCGATATACTTCATGAGCTCCTTGACATATCTGTCTCTGTCTGATGGCACATCGCAGTGAGACTGCATGTAAAGCACAGGGGCCATGCCTTCCCTCCTCAGGCGGTTCTTCTCCTGCAATAACACAGCTGCAGGCTCCAGCAAGTAGCCCAGGGAGGGCAGCCACTGCAGGGTCAGAGGATAGTCGGACTCTCTGCGAAATGTGGCAGTGTAGTTGAACAGCCTGACTCCCGGTCCGTGAGAGAGGATGTAGTTATTCATGGGTGACTCTTCATGGAACAGTGCCCAGGTCTGGTGGTGGAGTCGAGGGAGCGGTGCCTCATATGCCCTGAAGTCTGTCCCATAAAAGATGATGGATGCTGTCCGCTTGTACAGCTGGACCTTTCAAGATCAAACTCAAAATTACTGGCAGAACAGCTTGGAATGATAATTATTACTAATGTGTGCATGCATCTCCTCTTTGTCTAAACCATGAGTTTCAATAAAAAGCTTTGTGAGGTTAAATATCTCTGGTACCTTGCGGTTGCTTGTGACTAGGCAGGAGGACGTGGCACAGTCAATGCGTTCAGTGTCACCTGGAAAATGAGGGAACAGTCCCCCGCTCCACCAGAGGATAATGGGCAGCTCCTTGTTGCTGCGCCGGTCACTGTTGCCAGGTCCTCTGTATGAACTGATGGAGGCAAACTCCATCTCTGATAGAGCACTCTGGGGCTGAAAGGCTCCTCGGTCCACTGCATCCAAAGCCTCCAGGGGAAGTTGATCGTCTGGAAAGGAGGCAAAGGAGACCCATACCCAGCACAGGACACCAAACAGTCCCAGACACACACAGGGCACCAGCCTGCCCCTACCTGCCATCTGCAAGGTTGAAAAGAACAGAAAACAAATTTAAGAGACAGGCATTAACTCGGATACAAGCAGTCAACAGTGAAAAGGACAAACCAAACAAAATGATTGTATACGCAGTTTAACATATAAAATCACGGCCTGCGTCATTGCCCGTAACTAAAATTAAAGGCGTACGGATTTAGTTATTGCTTCTGGGAAACCAACTTCGTTTAACAAATACCCTAGCAAGTAAGTCAAACATTTCAGTCATACGTGTCAGTGTTGTCAGAGCATGCATCAATATAGCAACATTTTTCCTACCACTGTCACTGCAGCAAACACATGAAGGTACGTTTCTCTTTATTCTTCAAAAACTTGTATGGCTATTCGCCGAAGAAGTTAGCCTTGAGGGAGTGGAGACAACGGGATGCTCTCTAACAACAGCCAACGATACAGGGGGAATAAAAACAGCTGGACTCTTCTTCTACGTTTCTGGTTTTCTTCTTCTGTGGCTCGTAAACGAACCTAGTGCCCCACAGCGCCTCCCACAGGCGAATTTCTAATAAACATCTGTGAACGCTGGAGCACGTTTTTTTCCGTGTTCAGTTTGGACAAAGTGACATTTATTTTGTCAGCGAATATTAGTGTACTGAAAGTACAACAAATACTTCATAGAAAAAAAAGAAAAGAAAAACAAATCGAAATAATGTCGAAACAGTTTTGAAATATAGTCTCCTATACAAATACATCCCTACATTTAATTCTACAGATGTGAAAAAAAAACAATGACACTAATAAAACGTTACCATGTCATTCTTTCGTTTGCTTTTTCTAATTGGTAATAACTAAATAATGAATGGAAGTTATTTAAAATAATCATCAAAAAAAAAGATTTGTCATTATGATTCCTGTTGTAGATAAGCGTTTAGCTTTACAGTGTTTTTTATGGCAACCGTAGCTTTGTACCTTTATTATTGTTGAATCTGTCTTACTCTGAAGGGTTAAATTCACAGGTATTTCCTTCTGCTTTAAACACTGGTAGAAATCTTACTTAAAGTCCCTGTACATATTAGTATATTGAAGGGCTTCTATACTAACTTTGATGTTTGAGCTTCACTGTGCAGAATGATGTACATTGTCTGACACTAGAAGGCTGTTTTCAAATGCTAGAGGGAAAAGTTTATCTGTGCTCATCTTTTATTTTCTCGATTAGCCTCAGTTTTGGTTCAAACCTTAAAATTATTAAAATAATTTAAAGGAAAAGCAGCAGGTTGAGAAGCTGAAACATGTTATCGTTACATGAAAAAAGTGACTTAAATTATTATAAAAGAGTGGTCAGCTCATTTTCTGTCAGTCAACCTATTGATTAATCGACAAGGCATCATATATTATAGGTTCTATTATACAAAGATTTTAGTTTATAAAGTATAGCTGTCAGATAAATGTGATTTCACCATGAAATGTAGTGAACTAGTATAAGAAAAAGTATAAGTATAAAGTATCATGAAAAGAAAAGACTCAAGTACAAGTAACCTAGATTTGTAGTTTAGTACAGTACTTGATTAAATGTATACTTAGTTACACTCGACAACATTCAGTATGTTGTCATAATTTATGAAAGGTGGTGAACTTGTCGGACTTTAAGACCCGGGTTTGCCTGAGCGGTGTGCACATGTAGCTCGTCGATGGGCGCGCGCACGTCACGACACTCAATCTCAGTCAGATGCAGGGGCGCAGGGCAGACCACGCAACATCAACAACAGGAACAGGGTAAATGAAAATACCTATTTGTTCTGTTTGTAGTGGCTGCATTCATGTATAGATGTATCACCTCACTGCAGTATTTGTTCTTTTGTTGCTTACAACGCTTTTTAAAATAGTTTTTAGTCGCATATGCACTGAGGCTAACGGTTAGCCTGGCTTGGCTGGAATGTCAACAAGCCGTCAGACTAGCCGGATAGCTTGCTAGTTGGCTGCGAGGCATGCTAAGCTGCTACACAGTTGAACAGTTTCATGCCCGTTGCATGAACGTTTTTATTTAGAAGTCTGTTATCTGTTTCGGTTCCTGTTTAACTTCTGTCCTTAAGTACCCTGTGCACAGTTTCACAGACAGCTTCGACGAGGCAGTTTAAAGAGAGTTTAGCCGGCAGCCTGTGTGTTTGTGGTCTGCGCAGGTGCAATGGTCGTTTCCAGAGTCGGTGTTTGATCCTGACTCGCCCTTGTTTTTGTGGCGTAGGACTCAGACACTTTACCTGTTACATGAGTCATCAAACAAATGTTGTCTTAGGCTAATGTTTATGCTCTACTCTATGGCTGGCACCTGTTCATTTCAGTTTAAACAGGCATAGTACTACACAGTCATGAGTCAGAATTACTGTGTCATGTAGTAAACAACAAGGCTGTGGTCGTCTAGCCCAGAATTAGCGTCCTTACTTCAGCCAGAAACCTTTGGCAGACATCTTGGTCATTCACCCCTGTCATTGTGTCCTGAAACTAGTCAACCATTACACATCTCTCATAAGGCTTTCATTTGTTGCTGAAAAAGTTCATTTGAGGTTGAATGGAAATGTTGCTAGAACAGCAGTCTTTTCCCTGAGTAATCTTCACTGAATCATCAAAAAAGTCAAACCCTAGGTGGGTGGATGCGTGCTGAGTTTTTTTTTCTGAAAAATCAGAATCTTTCATTGCATTTTGCCTAATGGTGATCTGTATTTCTCTTTTGATTGTCCAGTAAATATTTGTTTTTGCCTTTATTTCTCTTTCTAGGTTAAATCCACCCTGGTCTGCCACCTGGTGTGGGGGGCTGTAACCCAGTGAGGAGGCCTTTCTGGGTGGGAGGACGCATGATGAGCGGGAAGAGCCTACTACTGAAGGTGATCCTGCTGGGGGATGGTGGAGTGGGCAAGTCCTCCTTGATGAACCGCTATGTCACAGACCGCTTCGACTCCCAGTCCTTTCACACTATTGGTGTGGAGTTCCTCAACCGGGACCTGGAGGTGGATGGGCGCCTGGTGACTCTTCAGATCTGGGACACGGCAGGTCAGGAGCGCTTCAAGTCCCTGCGCACGCCCTTCTACCGAGGCGCCGATTGTTGTCTGCTCACATTTGCTGTGAATGACCTGCAGAGCTTCCAGAACCTTGGCTGCTGGAAGAAGGAGTTCATGTACTACTCAGACGTTAAAGACCCTGAACGGTTCCCTTTTGTGGTGCTTGGCAATAAGGTAGACATGGAGCAGAGGGAGGTGGGGGAGGACGAAGCACGGGCTTGGTGTGAAGAGAACGGCTGCTGTCCTTATTTTGAGACCAGTGCTAAGGATGACACTAATGTCACAGCTGCATTTGAGGCAGCTGTCAGAGAGGTTCTGGCTGCTGAGGACCAGATTGACCATGCACTACTGAGTAGTACTATTGATCTCCATGGCAACCGCAAAACCTCTCGCACATCTTGCTGCTGATTGGTCAGGTGCGAATACACCTTGTCTTAATCTTTCTGGCTGAAACTTGCCTGAGGCAGTCAGATATTGTTTATGGTACACATACTGTAGGTACAAGGTACTGAGAACAGTATCCCCTTAAGATATGGTTAAGATACAGCTGCTCTGAGGAGGGCGGTGTCAAGGACTCATCTGGTGTTTAGATTGTTGAATTATTGCTCTAACCGAGGTACAGACACACTGTAACAGGCACACTCATCCTTTGTACTTTGTCTGCTTTCAGTAGAGTTGCACAAAATATTTTTACCCGGCTTAAGCTTTGTCTGCCTATGCAGGAGTTTTATCAAACAGTGCTTTCAAAGTTATGGTTTTAATCAAAATAATTTAAACTTAAATAAATACAGTGGAAGAGAGACACACCAGTCCTCTATTGAAGAGCACACTCTTTGGCACAGCAACTTGGAGTTGGTCTTGTTACTGCTCAACTTTTTGTCCATGAGCTTATTTCCAGGGTTTTAGAAGGACTGAATACAACATTGCCTTCTCTTTTAATTAGATGTGTTAGCAGTTGTTGGAGAGCTTGATTAAGAATTCCTGGCATCAGTATAATGACCAATACGATTCAAGGTACGAGGACGATAAATATTTGCTGCTCTCAAAAGGAAGATTCGCTTGTCTTCAATGCGAAGGGAATTGTGAGCTTTAATTTTACAGCTCTGACTGTAAGCATTGGGTACGGACTATTGTGGTGCTCTTATTCATTTGATTATTAGATTCATTACCACTGCACTTTTGTGTAGCCGGAGGTATCAGGTGCACGAGCCAGGCATTATCAGATCATATTTATTTCCTGTGATTTATGTACATGGGCCTGTTTTATTATGTAAGGTTCAGTGTTTCTCAAAGTTCAGAAATAATACTGCTGTTGTTGATAAACTGCTGTTTATATTTCTGAGAAGCACATTTCCACCTTCGACTTTTTATCTTTTTAACAGACTTTATTGTCTGATCTTTAGGCTTCTGCGTTTGATCAGGGGCTGATTTAAAATTCTGATGTGTAGATGAGGTTATAATTATTATAATTATTAACATTAATTTAGATAATTATGGCATGTTTGTAATCATGTGTCTGCCTTGTTGATTGCGTGGCAGGCCTTAACATTCCAGTCTTTTAGCTTTGCCTATTCTGAAGGTCTCCTGTCCTTTACTGATACATTACATACACGTGTGCTGTCAGTCTGTCACTCTAGGTCTCACCTGAATATGAAATAGCATGAGCACAAGGATAATGCTGTTACCACTAATGTGTGCATCACCTCTCCTGTCCATTCATACAGTATTGAATGAAACCTACAGCTGAGTATTCTGAAAAGTTGTTGACGTTTACGTGTGTAAATCTGGATGGTACTTTACTTTTATTTCAGTGTTTCTACACACCGGTTTACTTGCCACAGGTGCACTTGTATTTGTCCCTTTGGTTTTTACTTCCGTTGGCCAGAGGGCAGTGTTGTTTGCCTGTGTGCTTTTAGAAAATAATATGCCTCATATTCATTGCTTCAAACTGAGTTTAACATGGTTTAAATTCATTCTTATCAGTATTTTAGTTGCTGCTTGACAAATAATTTATATTGTGTCTCCTCTAAAAACCAAACCTGTTGCATAAATAAGATAAAATGTTTTCATCTTCTCACTGCACAAAGTCGCCATGGTTCTCATTATGGCCCTATGTTCTCATACAGCTTTCTGTTGTGTTAATGGTCTAGTGTAGTCTCTCAGCCTGAGATTGCATTATTTGCCTTTCAAGTCAAAAATTGCATCATATTTCAGTATGCACGCAGATTAATGGTGAACATTACAAGAGTTTCTCTGTGAAAGTGAAACCAATCCAATCAGGTACTGTCATATTTACTTTATTACATGTTTCTTTGTTTTAATGTAGGCCTATAATAACTAGCTTGTTTATGTGATCATGGTTTAAAGTTTTATAAGATGTGTTTGAGTAATGGCACTCTCAGCTGTGAACAGAGTCGGGCATTTCAACAAAATGGAGCTGTTAGCCTACATTAATTCAAAGCAATAATGAGGGCTGAAAGTGTATTATTTGTCAGTGTTAATGCTTTCTGGATTAAGCAGAATACCTTGTCTCTGTATTTACCATTACAGTTAAAATCCTGTCCAGATAATGTAGCCTACCACAGTGTTTACCTGAAATCTAACATCCCCGGGAATGAGTGGGTATTTACAAGCTGGTAGCATAACCCTACAGTATATTGTCCTAATGTTGCTGTCTTATATCACTGCAACCCAGTGTAATGTCAGTATTTTTTTAATGTTGCTGTAATATTTATGAATGTAAAAACTAATTTCTTTGGGCTGTCCATATTAATGGCTTATGTAAATTGCAAAGGGCATTCATTTTATAATAATGTACAAAAATGACAGTGAACGTCTGTTTCACTCTGTGCTCATCCCATGAGTGTGATTTAAGCTGTGTGAAAGTTAAGACTGTTCATCTTGATTATGTGTTGATCTAATGGACAACTTCCCTGTCTCCTCTTTTTGCACTACGGAAGATAAGACTGGTTGTGCCAACATGCTGGCAAAGCGGTGAATACTCTCCAGTGCTTGGCTACAAATAAAACATGCGACATACCAAATGGAGACACAATGTCATCTGTTGTTTTTGTGCCGATGCCTTGAAAATCCATGAAAGTACATGGCTTTCAAAATTACTTTCAAGTCTGAAAACAAAAGGTTTTTTTAAACTATTTTTAAAACTAAAATAGGTCACTCAAATTTACAAAAAACTAAAGTTTTCCACCTTTCTCCACCTTCGCTCACTTAACCATCAGGAACAAAAGCCCCAATATTTGCAGTAATAAGCAGCAATGTTAAAATTAAGCACTAAGATCATGAGTAAAACCGAAGTCTTCCGATTTTACCCCCAATACACACCTTGTTTGAGTTTCATCACACAAGACCTTGAATGTCATTGATTGACCAAGTATGTGTGGGACCCAAGAGACAGTGAGCGCTGTTTATTTCCACTTCATTAAAAAAGAATATCAAGCATGCACTGCAGATTTATTTTCCCTTCATTAAAAAGGATATCAAGCGTGCTCTGCATACTGTGAAATCTGACCGAGGCAGTCTGCCTTTCAAAATAAATGTTTTTAAATCTCTAACTGTCTAAATATTCAGACTGGTCAAATGCAGAACATTATAGGAAGTAAGCACAACATACTGAGATGGTGTGGCTCAGTAAAAAAAAAAAAAAAAAGTGCATTTGTAACATTTTACAACTTAAGATATAACATGCAATTACCTGTATTTTAATGCCAAAAAAATGAAGGGAATCAACTTAATTACTACCAACTTGTAACAAACTGGAGCAAAACAACATAACTTCATGACCAGCTCATAACAGAGAAGCTTATGCAGCAAAACTGGAGGCACTGTCAGGAGATGTCAGAAGTGTATGCAGGGTACGGAGAGCACAGCGTCCCCCCTCTGTCCCTCTGCAGCCTCCCGTATAGGTCATAGCCTCTCCTCTCCTCTTTCGCCCTGTGCCTCAGCCTCCTCAGGTACACCTGGTTCACAGCCAAGCGCAGGGAACAGTGCACCTGTGGACACAAGAGGAGAGAATACAAAACACCTTACAAAACACCTTGGCCCCTAGATATGGCAGGAAGCCAAGGATGGAGCACGAGTTGAACACCATGACACTACACCAGACTCTTTGCTTCCACACAGACTTCAAACAAATATTTTCAGAGGCACTCTTCACAAATACTTCAAAGAATACTCTTTTTATTATCAAATTATACCAACACAAAAAATAATCATCAAACAGCCAGCTGCCACTTGACAAATCCACCACTCACAGCTGGGTAAAGCTTCCACCAAATAGAATAATCTACTCATTATGTTGCAATAGGTTTTGTTAGTAATACCAAAGAGTACAATTAGTAAATACAGCTACAATAAGTAAAAAGAATTATTATACAATAACTACAACAAAATTCCTAAAGAATTAGAGATAAAACAAAGCTGTCCTATCTCTATAAAAGTACCTCAGTCATGCATTAACAGCAGGGGGGAGTCACACCTCAACAATGTGTTTTGCATCTAATAATACGAGGTTACTCAATAAGTTAGCACCTAGTGCTTTTTCCATCTCAAAATTATGAGAAACAATTTCAGACCATTCTAGATCAGATCTAAATAAGTAAGTCCCTTCGTCAGAAAGAAACTAGTCAAGATCATCTAAAATTCCTTCAGTTCCCTCACTCTGAATCCATCGTTTCCATTATTCGGGGGGAGGTGGCGGTCATGCAGCAGCATATGGATGCGTTGTGTGTGTGTGGTTGCCATCCTAGAAGAGCTGCATTGTGGCCTTAGAGAGGTCTAGCCCTCTCTTTGTCCAGGGGAGCCTCTCCCTTGACATGTAATATAACCCTTGGCAGAGGCTCGTAGCGCAGGTGGCCCCCAGAACTGGATCCTTATTGGCTAGCTTTCAAAACGGGCATGACTCCATTGTTGAGGCTTTTCTCCAGCCCGTGAGAAAAGTCCTGAGGTCAGCGTGAGACTGCAAATGCGTGCTTGTCTGCCACCATGGCAACCAGATGTGAGGGATGGTAGCCATGGTAACCTATAATCCCTACTCTCCGTAACAGCTGCATTATAGCTGTACGTGTTGTCAATTGGTGGTTATTTCTTGCATATGTTAATTGATTAGTTGAGTGTTATTATTTGACTGTGATGGGAAGCAGAAATTAATTTTAGACACTAACCTCAACAAGCAACAAAAACAATAATTTACAAATATATTGGTGATGTGGCACTGAAAATAATGAACAACACAGCAGAGAAACTTCACACAAAAAAAACAACAAGAAAAAGAAAAAGGAAATACAAAACAATAATATCCTTATAACAAGGAAAGTAAAAATATAAAGACAAGTTTTTTTTAAAAGTCCATGTGGTGGTCCTGTGCAGATGATGTGGAAAGAGAGAATTGTTGTTGACCCTTTAGACCCCTGTGTTGGTGGTGAAGTAGTGAGAGAGCCGACAGGAAGCTGGTGAGCCTAACACCGTGCACCTATCCCCTTTCTCCCCAGATACCGCAGAACCGCAAAGTTATAGGTGGTTGACACAGTATAGGTCAGCTATGGAAGGAGAAGCAGAGACAGGAAGTGTCAGAACACAAGTGAAGAGAAGAAAACTCCAAACTACAAATAAAAAATAAAAAAATTTGATTAACTGCTAATGGCATTAATTTGGTAGCTGATACCATCCGTATAACAGCCTCTGTAATGGAGCATGTGAGTATAATGGGTACACCATTTGCCTGTCTGGAAAAAACCCACCAGACATTACAGCATTAGTATGATGTTTGTATCAGCTGAGAAAGAGGAACAGAGAGCAATAGTACAAAAGTCATCAGTCATGGAGGTCTGAGATGCCTCGCCGCCTACACTCTGAGCGTCACTAAGTCGCATGAGCCATAACACTATTGTTGTACCCCACTGTGGAAGCGCAGCCAAATTGGCTCCGGCTGAAGCATGATCACTCACCAGAGCCAAGAGAGTGATGCCCGCTCCGGCAAAGGCAGCAATGTAGAGGTCATAGGTCATTTGATACTGAAAGGGAAGAGATTTACATTGGTGGTGATAGCATGTCTACTTCATTTCATGTCAGGCCAGTTGTAGAACGTGACTGCAGAGTCTGAATTATTTCCAGGCGTTTACCTCTCTGGTCTTGCAAACAGTGGACAGAGTCATACCACAAGCTTTCCCTGGCACTGCATTCCATGGCAGGAGCCCTGTTCAAATCAAGCGTAAAGGATAAAGCAGGTGTTACTCTATATTTTATTTTTCTCACTGTTTACAAATCCATGAACAGACCATAATAATAATAATAATAATTTTTCCATTTCCAAAATGTTCAGACTTCCCTAACTTGTCTGTGGCTGTTATCTCTAAGTCCATTGGTTCACACTGAAGATGTAAATCAGGTCCCAAATACATGCTCTCATTTAAAATAAAAATAAAAAGTGATAATGTCCTACAAAAGCTGGGCACTGTAGTAAATCGCCAACGTTACCAAAACATGAGTAAATAGCATTTGTTGGGGACTATTTTCAGCTGAGGATTAATACACATTCGATGAGCTAGTGAGTATTTACAGCAGCAGATGGGTGTATGTGGGACTTACTCAAAAACTACAGTACCCATGTTCATAGTAATGAAGAAACGTGTCACCCAGTGCAACTGTCTGGCTCACTGATGGACAACAATGGAAGTCTATGGGCGCTAGGAATAAGCTTTATCAGTCTTTGGCAACACAGGCAATACTTGTTGAAGGATCAATTCATTGTTGGTTTTTGTCTTTTCATGGGATTTGTAAACAAAAAGACATATAGAATATATAAAACAAAATTAATGTGGGAGGGCAGTAGCTTAGGCTGCCATGAAAGGGTTTCTTGTTACCGTATTGTCTTGCATCTACACACAGCTGGTTGATACTCGCCGGGGTCTCAGTCAGTACGTCGATGGTGTGGCAGGTGGCATCCATGTTGTAGAAGAAGTAGACAGGCAGGGCAGAGAAGGCAAACACCAACAGCCACAGCACAGCCAGTACATATGTCAACACTATAAACTGTACAAGGAGAAAGCAATTCACATTAGCAATATACAAATAAACATTATGGTGCATCATCATAATAAACTGATGCACATAAGTAATCTAAGAGAGTGTTTTTATGAGCAGTGACTCACTTGGTGACCACATTTACTTTTTTCTGATTAGCTTTACTTTACTATCTCACTCTCTGTTCTCCTCCTCTTTGAACCACTCAGTTTTTTTCCCCCTCAACCGCTCAAACACACACTGTATGCTTATCTTTGCATGTCCCCAAAGGTTTTTAGCAGCCTTAAGATTTTCGGCTCAGCACCCACCAGGGAGTGATATGTGTATTAATCCCATCCAATCTCTCCAATCCCCTTTACTTGTCCCACTCTGGGCCCTCTCACCGAGGAGCTGAGGCAGCGGCCACACATGGTGCTCCTGAACTCTCCAAAGGTTTGCTTGGCAACACTGGTGGTGTAGAAGCCCTCAGCCAACAGCACGATGCAGTACAGGAAGAAAAAGGAGGCCAAACCATAGATGACATACTGGAAATATTGAATGCTGAGAGGGAGAGGAAAGGGGAAAAGAAAACAGTCAAAATTCAGGGTTACAGAGAATTCAGATCTTCAAAATAGACACTACAACACCAAAAGAATCCCATGGGGAGGTTAAGAAGATGTCACTCTAATGATGGAAAAGCTAAATTTTACTACTTACATGTAGGCAAGGGTGATGTAGTCCTGAAGGTTACGGGCAAAGTAAGTCTCGATGAGTCTCTCTGTCTCTGTGAGTGCCTGGTGCCCACAACCACAGAAGAGGGCAATGCCAGAGAAACACAGCAGTGTGGCGACCAGGGAGCAGTATGGCACCCCACCCAAACAGCGCATACAGCAGTCATAGCAACCTGTGAGTCACGACATACCATTAAGGTCAGGACACATTATTATCACTAATGCTATATGAAGAGTACACAGAAGTACTCTGCTCCAATGTACAAATGATGCACAGCAGAATATCACTCCTTTCCTGTAAAGGTAACTCTGGTGGTCGCATTTGCCTTGCTTTTGAAGCATCCCTCTGAGATTTTTGCCTCCATCCCAATACAATGAATGTGAAATGGATTTTGCTTGTGCTGCTCCAAACTAGGGGTTGCTACTAAAGAATATTTTCATCATTGATTAAGCTATTATTTTTTGGTCTAATAATCTCCACAAAAAGTGATTAAATGTCTACCGCAGTCTCACACTCTGAGCTCAAGATGACATCTTCGGAAGTCTTGTTTTGTGCGGCCAACAGACCAAAACCCAAAGATATTTTGTTTACAATGAAATAAAACAGAGAAAAGAAAATCCTCAAGCTGGAACCTGGAAATAGTTTTTGCTTGACATTTAACGAAAACAATGTATTGATTATCAAAACTGTTGGACATTAATTTTTCAGTGGATCGATACAGTATATTCAACAACTTCTCCTCTATCCAGAAGCAGTTTCCTTGTTATGCTGGATAATTCACAGAACACACTGTCAACAGTTTTTGTTGTGACTGTTTCTTTAGTAGAAAGTAGCTCCCACAAACAAAAGTGTACAATCAGGTTGGACTAACAGGAACACTGTTGTTTTTTAATGGTGTGGACGGCTTACAAAATTCCATTGAACAGGGGTGATGGCAGAAGTCTGCAGAGATGGATATCCTCAAATCTGAAGCTGAATCTATCTGCATACCTAGATAACACTAGGGGTAGGTGAAGTTTGAACCAACTATTTAAAGAAGATTTGCTACTTTGTACTATGCTACTTCATCACTATGGCTCAAGCTGCAGCTGTAACGTTTAGTTCACTTGGTAAAGCTCTGCATTCTCCCTAATAGTCATGTGCTGCTTGAATGGATGCCAAGGGCAAAGGGCATGGGGATGTGTCTGCTCTGACCCCAGCTCACACCCTGACTCCATTCACCACCCAGCATGGAGAGTGTGAGAAAAAGGGGGAGGACGGAGAGGAGAGACAAAGTGAAAGAGAGAGAGGCTGCTTTTGTGACTGGAGAGACAACAGTCTTTGTCCCACAGCATCATGGGGGTACAAGGGCCACCAATGTCAAGCAAACAAAGACCAGAGGCACCTCTACGCCTGACACACACACACTCATGGACTTCCTTCTGGGCTAGACACAGGAACAAGAAGGAGATAGTGCGGAGGCTGTCTGCACTGGGAGAGGATGGAGGGGGGGAAAAAAAGATAATCTATAAACAAACAATGCAACTGTGTGCATGTGTGCCATTACACGCTTGCATGCATGCATCCACACAGACACACACAATGGAAGCACACTGACTGTGGTTGGTACCATTACAGTAAACACAGATGGCAGGAGGGGCAAATAGATAGCTCTTTAATTGAACACATCTACATGGCAGTGTTGACTGTCTGTGTGTCAGGGAGAGAGAGAGGCAAAACTGTGATCACTGCCATTCAGACAGTACTATAGCATGGAAGAGGGAGTTTAGCCAAAAGCACACAGTTATTTTGAGTATTGTTAAATTAGAAAGGAACATAATTAAAGTAGGGCAAATACACATAGTTACCTCTATGCACACAAAGAATTATAGTCACCACAAGTACAAGTACACAAGTAACAGCGCGCACATAATCCAGAGCTTTGGAGCATCTTACAGTCGCGCCTTCAGATACACCTTGTACCAATTAACTAATTAATGACATCACCAGCCTGAGCAAACAGCTGAAGGATCTGAACCGAGGCAGCCCCCCCCCCCCCCCCCCCCCCCCAGTCTCTCCACTGTGACTCAAATGAAAATACAGGTCTAGTTCTGCTCGAAAATGCAGAGCCCAGGCCAAGTTCGTCTCTTTAAAAATTGAGAAAGATTGCGACCGAAAGCAAATGCGAAGGGGCTCCTCTGAATGTAGCCCTGCCATTTCAAGCATGAAATAAATCTCATCATATCAGTGGAGCATCAGCCGGTGAGTAGCCGACCTCTAAACTGACACACACACACACACAAAAAAAAAAGCTTAATAACTTCTGATGCTCTCTCACAGTCCCATTCTTATCAGCGTGCAATCACATAAAATAAAATACAGATTTGATAATAAGAAGTATCCTATCTGCTAAAGGCTAATACAGTTAGATTCTAGTTGGCAGGAGTTTCTTACCCATGTCTGGAAGGATGCGTTCAGGACTTGTTGGCTACACTGCTGCCTACACTGCAGCTGGTCCGCTGATGATATGCGCAACTTGTCTTCGGCCCCCGTATATCAATCTCAACTCGCTTTCTGTTCCTACAACAATGGACAGACCCGCCGATGACTGCAAGTGCAATCTTAAAGGAACAATGTTGCTTTTCAATTAACTTCAAGGCGGAGAATAATGAGGAGTTCAAGGTTCTTGCGCTTGTAGAAATTTACTTAGTTCATTGTTGACGCATATTTGCATTTAGACAGCAACTTGCAACTTCTTATGCAGATACAGAAGAGGGAAAGTTACATTTTTGCCCCATGGAAAAAATATAACTTTTCCTCTGTGAGTAGTTGGTCATTCAAACCCTAAGGTTTTCAATCCCTGGTTCGCCGAGGCCTTTTGTTTTGTTATTTTCAACCTGAAAAATATAACCAAGTGAAGAGCAGCTCATGTATCATGCAGAGTGGGATTGATCTCATGTCTGTATGTCTAAGAACAGCGAAGGTGATTTGTCTGAGATTAAAACGCCATCAATATTAGCCTGTGGACAGTCAGGTGATGCTCTCCAGACTTAGGAAATTGTCAGATACTATCTGTTTGACTGCAGTCGCTGAGATATGGTACTGAACAGAAAAGATCTGACATCACAGCTGGCGAAACAGATATGTGCTTTATCGTTTATCTCTTAAATGGGCCTATTGAGTCCTGGAATGTTCCTTTTTAAAAGCAAGCTTCAAGTGGCATTCACAGACCATGAATATGTGGAAAGCTCAACTTTTGATAAATTTAGATAGTCTTCATAGCTTCTTTGATTAAAAAAGATCTGGTATGTCAATTAGCCTGGATTGTTATGTCATTTGTGATCATGAAATCCCTGATGTGTATTAGAAACCGTCCACTGGGTATTTGGGTCGGTGCCAGCTGGTTTCCTTGTCCATGTCAGCTCATGCAAACTCTTAACCCCCTATCAAATGTTGAACTTGGGAAAAAAATGAATTGATTGAAATAAAATGTGCTGTGAGTGCAGCAGAGCAGCATGCAGCATGGAAACATCACTGATATCAGAGGCCACCTGACTGTGGCGGAGCGAGAGACTGTCCTCTGATTCATCTCCACCCTCTGGCAAAATACCAGGAATAAAGAGCCAGATTTGGCTTCATCTTTGTCCAGTAGATGGCAGGCTTTCTCCTGCCAAAGCGTTTGCACAGCAGCAGGCACATCAACACTTTTATCCCATAATACTACAATTTTTAGAGAAACATCAGCTTTGTCTGGAACTGTCTCTAAACATGACGCTGTGAAAACCACAGTTTGCCAAGCGGGTCAGAAATGTCTCCATTGAAAAACTCCAATAGGCCTATTCTTTAATATTAATTTGTACATGATGTAATCTAATGGAGCCTGTAATTCCTTATGTAAAGATGCTGTTTAATTTGTAATTTTGTTAAGGGGCTCTTTATTTCCTCTCAGTTAATGTAGTTAGTCTCAAAGTACAATCCTATTAGATTATTTATTTTTCAGCTGCGAGCTCACAAATCCTCAGAGAGACACCACTCATGTTATACAAGCCTTGTTCTCCACTAACCAGATTGTTGTACATAGTGTTTTACAAGCTCTGACTCTTGGCTTTCCTTCTATCCTCTAACAAAGGTGTATCTGAAAAAGATCACTGAATAGCGTATGATACTGTAAAGATTAAAAAAAAAAAAAAAATGTTTTCTAAAACAATTACCCTGCCCTGTTTGTAATTGTGTGTTCACAGATTTGTGAGCATATTTTTCCCTGACTCACTCGTACTTAATGCGTCACTTAACCTGGTTTGATATCTCAATTGTTCCCGAGCCTACAAATGTATCAGTAACACATGAGAGCAAATGCCTTTTGTAAAGATTTCTTTGAACGCAGTATGATTTCACTCCAAACATCTGTCATCAAAACAACAACGCTGTTGGGTTACTGGGTGCAGTACAGTCGGTTTCCTGCCTTTTGGTTGTCATCCAGCGCTGTGGGTGAGAAGCGGTGCTATCGGGTAACAGGTGTGACGCGGTCACTTGAGATGTGCCCTCCCTCTGCCGCCTCTCACCTGTCCACAGTCGCTCCCCGCCTCCTGTGGTTGTCTCAGAGCTGAATTTTCTTCTTGAGAGACTTTCATCACCTCCCCACTGGAGGAACATTAAACCCTTTTGTGTGTCTAAATAGTTTAGATTCCCCATCACTCAGAGTTAGAAATTTGAGAAAGGCCCAATCAACTTAGCAGACCATTACTTCAGCCTTCTTCTGGCTTCAGTGGTCATAATCCCTAAAGATAATGACTGTAATACTGGTATTTAAGCAATGCCTTGCTGTGATAGGCTCTATCTTAGGGTGGGTAATACTGAAGGCATCATGCAATTATGGTGTTCAAAATTTTTCTACAGAAAGTATGTGGAACAAGTCTCCTCTGGAAACTTCAAACACTTTACTTATCAGATCACCTTTTATTTGCCTTTCCGGTAGCTTACAGGGATCTTTATCAGAAAATGGATCGACTTTATTCCCACAGAATTTAGCATTTTTGCTGTTGACAGATGTTTGAACACACTGTGTATCAGAATAATTCAACAAATTTGATAATTAAAATGCAAGAAGCCTTTGACAAATATTCCGAATACATTTATTTCACAGGCTGAATTTATCCTTGACAGTGTGTGAGCGAGGATTATGCACATTGCTTGTTTTATTCTGTTAGTCATCACAGTAATATTTGTCTTTGTGCCTGAACGGAATCTTATTCTCTTCAATGGGCCCCCTCTTGTTCTGTCTTAGACGACTTCTTCTCCTCTGCTTCAGGTATAAAATGACTGTCACCACGAACAAGCATGTGGATGCCAGCATTAAACCCAGGCCTGCTAACAAGGTCAGTTGAGCGGCTTTTGGACTCTCTAGCTCACAAATGGGGGCCCTTGAGGGAGTTTGAACCAAGTCAGGTGTTCCTGCCCAGGTGGGTGGTCTGTCCAAGTGGCAGGGCTCCATGCTGTCATTGACCAACAGATTAACCCACACAGTGCTATAAAGTGGAATTGGTTTCCCCCCATCTCTGACCACAATGAGCAGGTGATGCATTCCCAGGTCCTTCTGTAGAAGTTGCTGAGCTAAGGTGATGTTCCCTGACCTTGAGTCCACCTGGAAGGGGCTGCTGTTTTGCACTGGCTCTGGCGCCACAACGGTGTATGTAATCTCTGAATTCAGCCCTGAGTCCTCATCGATGGCATAGATCTTTGTCACCATGGTGCCTGCCATTGCAGAAGGAGAGACAGTCAGGCATGAGGAGTTGCTGCTTGGAAGGATCACTTTTGGCTGGTTGTCATTGATGTCCTCCACAAAGATAGTTACCCTGGCACTGGATGTCAAAGTGAGCAGGTGCCCATGATTGCTGGCCAGCAGGTACAGTTCATAGCGGTCCTCTGTCTCGCGGTCCAAGCTGGTGGTGGTGCGAAGTGTCCCCTGGGTGTTATCCACAACAAATGGTCCACTGCTGTTTACAACATGCAACTCTGTGTTCCCATTCTCCCCTTCATCTGGGTCTGTCACCCCGACCCTCCCCACCTGGGCGAACGGTGGTACATTCTCAGGGATGAAAAAGATGAAGTGAGGAGTTAGAAAAACGGGTGCATTGTCATTCTGGTCCAGAACACGAACGGTTACTGTGGTCACGGACTCCAAGGGAGGAGAGCCGCTATCTTGTGCAAACACAGTGAGTTTGTGTACCCCCTGCTGTTCCCTATCCAGAGAGGCTGACACACACAGTTGACCTGTCACTGGGTCAATGTTAAAGATGGTAGATGTGTGATTGTCCAGCTTGTAGGTCACCCTACCGTTGTGCCCGCTGTCTGCATCTGAAGCTGAGACCTGCAACAGTGGCATTCCTGGCTCGTTGTTTTCCTCCACCTCCAGCTGGTACTGAGACTGGAGGAAATGTGGAGCATTATCATTGACATCTGCCACCAATACCCGGATAACATGCTTAGAAGGAATGATCACAGACGCCTCACCTGATCTCCTATGCACTACCACAGAAATATGATGTTCCCTTTTCATCTCATAGTCTAGGGGCTTTGATGTGGAAAGTAGATATTTGCCATTCTGTGGGCTCAAAGTGAAAGGCACTTCGCCCTCAATGGCAAGAGATGAGCCTTTAAAGTTGCTGTCACCCTCAAGCTCCAAGACAGCTAAAACAGTGGGGGGTTGGTTCTCTGGTAACACCATAGTCTGGTTTTGATGCTCCGCTATGAACCCGATCTTGATCGTCAGGTCTTGGTTCACCATGGGGAGCACGGATACAGTTACCTGAGTGTCTGCTGGGGGGCAGTGATGACCGCTCGCTAACACTTTCAACACCAGCTCCTCCGAGTTGTCACTACGGAGGTCCTGCGTTAGTCTGATGTACCCAGTGAGGCTGTCGAGACTAAAGAGCTTCTTGGCCCACTCAGAGACTTTGGGACTGAGGGAATAAAGAATGGCAGCGTTCGGGCCTGAATCTGGGTCTGTGGCTCTGACCTGAGCAACCAACATGTTCTTCGGGGAGTCTCCGGGGATGGTGACACTGTGTGGGCTGTCAGAACTAAAGCTTGGACAGTTGTCATTAACATCTGTCACTGTGACTATTAAAGTTGCTGTAGCACTTAAAGGATCTGCGCCGCAGTCGGTGGCCACCAGCGCCATCCGATACTGGTCCTGAGTCTCTCTATCCAGGGCTGTTTGCACAACCAGCATGATGAAAGGCCCATCTGCTTCAACTTTTAAACTGAAAACTCCATCAGAATCTTCTAGGTGGTACAGCAGCTCTCCATTAAGGCCGGCATCCCTGTCCTGAGCCTGGTCATCCAACAAGTAACTGGTGCCTACAGTCACGTCCTCAGACACCTTCAGGTGTATTTCACTGTTTTCAAAATGAGGTGCATTGTCATTGATGTCCTCTATGATCACAGGAAACTGTATAAGGTCTCCCGAGGGCCTCACGATGGCATTGTGTATAATAATGCATTCCTCAGCTTTTGTCTCCTCGGGGCAGAGGGCCTCACGATCCATCTTTTGCTCAGTGGTGTAGAAATTCCCTGTGTTTGTATCCATCCACAGGTACTCCTGGGTCAGCAGCTGGTACGGAGGTGGAAAGTGTCCACTAAGTGACCCGGCCAGAGTACCAGGCTCCTGTTCCTCTGGGACAGAAAACCAGACGGACCCACATATGATCTGCCTAAGATGGAACAAAAGCAGCAGATTCTGACGGAGAAACAAACAAGCAGAAGTATTTTTTATTTTTTTTATATATATATATATATATATAACAGTATTTTTCATGTTTTGGTGGTGATTTTGCAGCCCTATTATTGCCCTTCACTCTGACAGAGTAGTTTTTCCAGGTGGTTTAAACTTCATGCCTCAGTGAGCTCTTTTCAAAGCAGGCAACTGTACAATGAAGGTAATGTGATGCCCCTCACTTATCTCCAACCAATTACACTCACATACAAATAAAACACACACAAAAAAAATCAAAAAGTAAATATCAAAGCATTTACTTGGTGTTACAAATACATGCCATTTGCATATATTTCTACAGTTTAACAAATATTTCATACTGTCATATATTTGATGATTATACACATTGTTTTTCTTTTTAATTTTTAAAGGGTTGTGACTTGGCACCATTGTTCATAAAGCCCAACAGCTGACATTAGGTACATTTATATTTTTTTTGAAACTGCACAGTAAAGAATAACATTCCAGTTATACCCTTTCACTCAATCAGAAACACAGAGACCATAATCCAGTATCACCAGAGTGGATAGTTCTTGCTTTTGACTCACTGACCTGCAATAGTCCAGCCCAGTTCATATTATCAGGAGTCCCATGGCCCATTGCCCTGACACATGTTACCCTAGTTCCCCGGCAGCAAGTGAATGCTGAGGAGAGAGGGAGCAACCTAAACTTGCACAGCTGAAAGCATGATTCATTACATGCCCCTCCCACAACACTTACCTTGTGTGTCAGACTGACAAGTCACAGGAACAACAGGTTTACCTGCATGAGCTGAACAAATGTTTTTGGAACAACTCATGCATTGCTGAAGAATAAAAAAGGAAGCCTGAGGATTATATATATCTTGCCTCTAAACTATACAGGAAAGGATTAATGTGCCAATACCTGATGTGTTTACACACCTATTTTTATTGACACACCTGTCGCCTGTTTTATTCTCCTCTGTCCTGTTTATAACCCTAGAGATCAAATTAATATAATTAACATCAATGAGAGTGTTAGCAATGTTAAAAGGTTCTTGGGGGATGTAAACTGGTAGTTTCTTCATTAGGTAAACTTCATTGGGGAAGTCAATTTTAGAGGTATATTTCAGAGGTAAATATTTTAGCCCACTCTTTACAGAACTTCATTTCATGCTTCTTTACTTTTTGCTTAACTCAAAGTTTGAACTAAGGACCTTTTACTTGTAATGCAGTATTTTAAACTGTCTAAGTTTTACTTGACTACCACTACCACTGGTAAACCAAGGCTACTTGACTGAAAATTGCATGATATAGCCCAAAGACATGCACATCTGCTTTTGGGAGAAGGAATCACACTTGGGGGACCTCTATCGACAGAGTAAAGTACTGCACCGACTACAGCAGAATTATAGGCTCCTCTTTAAAGCTTTAGTTTTCTGACATTTGGAGAAGGAGCTTTTTTTTTTGTTTTGTTTTTTTTTGTTTTTTTATTCAAGTAGGCTAGGCTTCATTTCCTGGCTACTATGCAACCAGGGGCTTGGGTATAAATTGATCGAATCAAAAATGTAAGTAAATAAAAATATCCAAAAAGACTGCATTAATTGTAAGATGATACAAAGTCTTTACGTGAATCGATCGTCAGAGTTTGAATTCTTCAATAAAGCTTATTATCTTTGAGGTCCTTTTTTTTTTTAAATAAAACCCCTTTGTTGCCGACTGTTTGTGCCAAAAACATGATAAATCTATAATGAATACTAAACGGGGGAAATCAACTTTTAAAGTCTACACAAGTTTTTTTTTTTTGTTTTGTTTTGTTTTTTTTTAATTTGAAGACATGGAACAAAAATGTAAGCCTCAACCGGAGTTGCATAACGGCTTATTACTGTCTGTCTCATTTGCGTCTGGGTTTCTTTTCAACTTTCCGCCCACTTTTTTCCACTTAGAGCAAAACCTCTGAGGTTTTCTCTTGCTCCGTGAGCTGATTGGCTGCTGCGATCCGCTAGTTGAGCGGGTCTGGAGGACTTTTATAATAAAACTACAGTGCTGCCTGTCAGCTTTAAACCGCTCCGAACCCTGACACGCAGCACAGGCTTGCCGGCGTTTTACTCCTCTGTTCCAGCATGTCTTCACACATTACCACAGGTGAGTGCTACGGCGGCTTGAACCATTAGTTTTAAATGATGATACCGCTGATGATGATGATTATAGGCCTATAAGAAACAACTACCACCAGTATAATGCTTCCCAGAGAGGCTGTGACATATATTTCACTCTTTTTAAAATTTCACACTCGCTTAATCCTTGTTAATATATCTCATGGGGTTGTTGCCAATGAAAGCCACAGTGAGCAAGTGAGCAGGTTTAAAGCCTGCTATACTTTATTTATACACGTTTCTACCTCCATGTTCTCCTATTTGTTGGTATATTTAGAGCACATGTTTGTATTTTCTATACAACCCCCCCCCCATTTTTTTATTTTTATTTCTGTCATATCTTGAATGATGTATTCTGTGATAACTTACCAAACACTGAAGTTTTTGAATATATGAATACATATATTCTTTCTGTATCCTACTACATTTTGCTAAAGCCTCCCCTGAGCCTATTTCTCAGGAGACTGTTAAAGTTCACCTTAGCCTATTGAAATGACTGTGATATAACTGTGGGTAAACTGAAGGTCTGTTGATGCTGCATGTTATTTTATAGTTGTGCATTTATTCAAGGAATGGCCAAAAGTGTAGTTTAATTGTAGCCTAGAGCACAACATTTAGATTTAAACTGTAATAATTTTGCATCATAGTTTGCAGACCAGTTGTTTTATATGCCTCATGGGCTGTTAAGTTTATTTTCACACATCAAGTTATCTGACACAGCCCACTGACATAAACTTTAAGAGTAGGCTTTTTCTTTTAGCTTTTATTTAATTTCCTTTTCACCCACACAGTATTTGTAATAAGTATATTTCTCTTACAGGAAAATGTCCTAGATGACTGACAAATGATTGTTTTATTTCAAAAATATTTTAAATCCCCTGAACTAAACCAGGGCTTTTAAAGATGATTTGACCTTGATGTATAAATATATATATTTTTCATTCGTATCACAGAGTAATTTACTGCCTGTCAATCCTCAATTGTGCTTTCTGAAATAACCTTAGATGATCTGACCATTTTCTCTCAGTGAAGTAATGTGATTTCTTTCCAACTGCTGTCACATTTTCCGCAGACTTGGAGCAAGAACTGGGCGAGTTGCTTCAGGAGTTCCAGGATGTGGTGGAGGAGCTGAAGGCCCCTCCGCAAAGCAAACCACATGCTTACCAGCGAGTCCTGCAGGAAGCCAAAAGTCGCACGGGGCTTGGGGACGACAGCGGAGTGGAGGACTCTGATTACAGTGAGTAATAGACGAACAGGGACACTGTGATTAAGATGTAATGTTTTTTTAAAAAAAGAAAAGCATAGGGAAGGAAAGACTGCATCATTTATTGATGAATAAGGTCGTATGAAGGCCCCATGGGTGGCAGTGGAGCCCCTTTATCAGCCCAAACAACTGCCGCTTGACACTTTTAATTTGCATGAAACTAGCGGTCACATCCCTGTACACTTCTATTAAAGTGGATGTTTTGCTCATGACAATAGCTCTGTACTGGAATGAACTGCAATTATGGATAACCCATCTTTTGTAATTGTCTTTTTTTTTTTTTTTTCCTTTATTTGTTGTTGCCGCTGTTGTGTGTTTGTTGACGGTTAGGAGATAAAAGAAGAAAGTGTATTTCTCTACTCCCATGTGTCGTCATTATTGAAAGTATTTTGGCCCCCTAATGTTTCAACAGGCAAGCTGCTTTCAAAAGCTGACACATGGGAGCCGCTAACAGCGAACAGGCGTTTACCTTCACTTTACTGCACGTTATTATCATTATGTGCAAGTCCTGCATTGTATTACAATTACTGTCATTGTTGTTGTTCATCATTTGCATGGGCTGGCCTTAGTGCTTGTCTTCTGTTTATTATCTCCACTCACTCCCTCCTTGCACCCCCCCACCCCCCTCTCCTCCCCACCCCTCAGGCAGCGAAGCTTCTTTGGGAAACAGTTTGAACACCAGCGAGGAGGAGCTTCACACAGCAGGAATAACGCTGGCACCGAAAGGTACTAGAGGCTTCCATCACCCTATCTCTATCCAAGATAGCCCTCGTTCTTACAGTGATCACTATCACTTTTGCTCTGATCACTATCACAGCCACACAAAAACTCTACATTAGGCCCAGAGCTCTTTTGTTTTTACACAACAAAGCGCCTGCCGCTGTGACTGTCACGTCTCAGCCCCCCTCTTTTCCACGTCTCCTGCAGAGGTTGTTTGTGATGTTATGTGGTGGTGAGAGTGGCTCAGGTGTGTGTGTGTGTGTGTGTGTGTGTGTGTGTGTGTGTGTGTGTGTGTATGTAAATGAATGGGAGCTACAGTATGTTGTTGCATACCGATGCACTGACTACTCGTAAATCTCAATGGATGGAAACAATAAGTTGACCAGGTGTCATTCACTCTGTGTTTATCCAGAGTACCTTACCTTACATATGTACAGCAGAGATCCTGGTGGGATCCATCAAACTGTCCAGGTTTTACAGCTTTATCTCCATTTGTAGAAAAGAAGCTGAAAATGTTTTGGCCAGTCCAAAAGCAGCTTGGTTCATATGTAATTCTGGGACTTAGATTAGTTTTCAGCTTTTGGTCCAAAGGAAATACCACTGAACTGAGCTGCATTTCTCCACAAAAATGTTCCATTGCTGTTTTTTTTTCCTATAGTTTCTCAAATTCCACTTCTTTCTGTCCTCTCTCTGCAGCCAAGCTGGGAGACACAAGGGAACTTGAGAGTTTTATCGACATGTTGGACCGGGAACTTGCTGGTGTGTATTTAAGGGAATTACACCCACTATCACTCAATCTTTTCTTTATTCCTTTTGTACTTAAGCTGACAAGCCAGCCGGCTGCAGTGTGTCATGGTGGCGGAGACGCTGACGGAGTGCATGTTTTGTTGCACATTGAAAAACAATGTGCATACTAGTAGCCGCCTTGTTTCTACCCTGTACTACACACCCCCCCCCCCCCCCCCCCCCCCGTTTATCTCTGAGCACCTCTTGTGTGTAAATGCCATGTCTGGGGACTCAGGTGGACTATCTACTCGCCCTTTAGTGATAATAGCATACTTGACTACATAAGCATTATGATCCTGCTATCAGCTCTAAAGCAGTGGTGTTTCAGAGGCCCGTGAACACCTATGTGTCCCTGCACACACACACAAACCAGAACCAAGAACAAAACATGCATTCTGTGCTATCTGTGGTCTCAGCACAGAGAGAATTAATGTTATAAATTAATTGTAACTGCCTCTGTATCTTTACAAGGCTTACTTATTAGTCTGTGCATGTTTGTGTGAGTGTTAATATGCCCGTGTGCTTTTTCTCTTATTCTGGCTGTCTGAGCTTTTGTAGTTTTCTCTCTCCCTCTCTTGCAGAGATGTGAACAGAGAGAGATAGCGAGCCACAAAGAGGGGAGGGGGGGGGGACAGAAACAGGCCGGGGGCGACATGGCTGGCTACTGCCGAGCAGACAGGCAGATCTACACCAGAGCAGATCTGAGGGAGTAAATGCTCCCCTGGCTGCTCCAGGGGAAAAGGTTACCATCAGAAATTAAAAGGGCACTCCATTCCAAAATGCAAGAACACCCTCAGACCCCTGGCAACGATGGGCTCAGCCAGCAAGATGACGTCCCTGCAGGATCAGATCCAAGATGTGTAACATATTCTTGAAACTAGACAAAGCTTCCATCTGTCCGGGCATATGAAAAAACGCTGCCTAGAGTACAGAAAGCATGTTTATGCCACGTTTGAAATTCCCATAAGTACTATGCTAGTAAACGGCCCTAAATTGTCAGTGCCATATTTTTTTTTAAAGGAGGCTGATCTTTGTCTTGTTCACAATTACAGTTGGCACTTTAGGTTTTAACTAATTTCAAGTCCAAGGGGTTCAGATCTGCTGTGTAATATCAAATACCATTTTTTTTTAATGCTGATGTTTCCAGTGTACAGTTCTTGTGAATATTCTTTTTTTTAATATAAATTGTTGTACAGATCAATGCACATATAAATAAAGCAAAATTTTGATTTTATTTTGTACTACAATTCATTTTTTGTTTAATAGATTTAATCTGGTTCCAGATTCATCCGACACACAAACATAGTGTTCGTGTGTCGGATGAATTTGGAAGAAAATACCAGAACCAGAAACACAGTCTTTGTGTGTAGGATCGATGTTGAAAGTTTGTCACTTTTCTTGAAAAAAAAAAAAATACTCCTAACTGTAGTGACAACAAAATATATTCAGTGTTCCTGCACCTTCACTATCCCCTAAACTGACTGTTGCTAGTGTCACAGCACATGTCTCGGGAGCCCTTCACCCATTCTTCTTCGTTTGTTCCTGTGCTTCCTGTATGTCCGTTCTGGTTTTACTTTGAGTTTCACTTCTGCTACTAAAATCAGGAAACACACATTTAGCCTAGACACCATGTGAAGTCGGCTTAAAAGGGAAATGCGTCAGTTGTGCTGTGAGAAACAATGCTCATTTAGACTTTGTGCTGTAATTCTTTTGTGTGGGCTGTGAATCCACTGTAACTTATTACCACAAATCCAAGCTTTGAACTGGAGGAAGGAAATTGTTCTGCTTTGTTTGTGTTTCTGTAAAAGAACATCTTAGCTGTTACCTCGCTGTGACTTTTCCATGTGCTGTCATTTCACTGTAGCACAGGTCTACCATGTGTCATCCATTTACAAGTGTTTCCTCCCTGTTGTCAAAGCAACACAGCTTAGAGAAACAGACAAGTGGTTAGGTGAATGTTGTGGTTGTAACATATAATTTCTCACTTGTGACTTGTGGTTTTACAGTGACTGGCATCAGCAGTATAATCCAGTTGAAGTAGGCAAAATTATTTTTACATCTGAAGAATCAGGGACTACAAGCAACAGTGAAATATTTATATGCACTGGTTATTGTAATCACACATGAGATTCATTTTTTCAGGGCGGTTAAAATCATGGGAAAGTTTAGCCTCCTTGGAAACAGAAAGGTCAAGGATCAGCAGTTTATTGAATTTTTTTTTTTTTTTTCTCCTTAAAAATCTCTGGTTGATACAACCCTCCTTCCATACCACTGGCCCCGGTGATATATTATGGATAGACTTCGTGGGTGGACCTGACTATTGACACCATGTCAGTGGCCAAGGGAAGGAAGGTTGGACATTTAAGATACTGCTCCTTGTCTGTTTATGTCTCATTAAAAGACACTTTATTCAGAAAGTTCAGCTGTGCTCTGAACTCCAGAGCCAACTATTTAACCCTGCTGACCGGGACGAGAGCTGGCGCTGGTTTGGGGGGAGAGGGAGAGAAGTGTATAGTGGTGAGAGCAAATGAGCTCAAAATGTGACATTACTGTAAAGCACAGACGGATAATGGGAGCAGGAAGAGACCAAAAGGGAAAATGAATGTGTTCAAACAATGGGGAAATGCACAGGGGGGGTATAGAGTAACCTGCTCCTCCTGTGTTGTCTGTTCCACTTAGAGAAAGGCGAGGATGACTGATTGAGGCCACAGCTGTTACAGGATAGTAACTAACAAAGTTTTACTTTGACATGATGGAACTTCCCTCAAATGAAGGGCACATCCTGTTCTCAGAGACTGAAGGTGAGGAACTGCAACAATGCAGGAAATGTGACGGTGTATTGCAGATGAAACCAAAAGGCATTTGATAAGAATTCCCACTTTGTGGTTTTGTAATGGTGTGTTTCAGATCTGTAGCTCTGTATCTGGTCTGGTTATTGACATTGTTGCCACACTTACCTGCTCTAATCCACGCTGTCATTTCATCGTACACGAAAAGTCAGCGGAAGCTAATTATGCTGTATGATTTTTATTAGATTGCTCTTCAGTGGGATCTGATGTAATATATCAGTTTGTCTTATGGGAACACCTCCCCATTGTTTATCTGCTAATTACTATGAGGCCGGTGTTTGATTGGCAGCACACTAAAGTAGGAGGCCAATATGTTAGCCAGTCGCCTTGTTTAGATAACTGACAGAGTAAGTGATGAATTAACTGAATTCATTAGCTGATAAATGAAAATGAATTGATGTTATGATGAGACAGTGAATGGTCTTGAGAGATGAAGACATAATAAATATCATGTTGTGCCTCTCACGGCCGTCACCTATAGACTCAGGCACCTTGGTAATAAATGTCACATAGACTTAAAATCTCTGCACACAATCCTGGTTTGTTTTAAGCTAGTTAGCAAGCTAATGAAGATGTAATTGAGTATAGCAGAAAGGAGACACTTGTTATTATCAGACAATGAGTAAATGAAGCAGAGATATGGCCTGTGAAGTGAGGCTATCGTGGCCGAGATGAGTGCAGCATGCAGAGCACGCAGTCTTCTGTCATCTGCCTGATGAGAGACCGGAGCAACGCCTCTCCCCTGAGAGCTCCCCAAATGGTCCAGGCTAACAAAGCTCTCCCAAGGAATTAGCTGGCTCAACCACCCAACACACACACACACACGCACACACTCACACACCCGACCAACTTACCCACCCAAACACACACACACACACACTGAATTGTCAAGTTCTGACTGGGTCTTACATAACAGGTCAGTCCCTGAGCCCGGATCAAGGACTCAGATCACTGCTTTGTTATTCTTGCAGAACTCACAAAAGGCAGAGCGATGTGCTTGAACCATAAAAGGACTTGTTGGTGTGTTGTGAAATACTGTCATCTCATATGGCACTCTCTTGAAATAGTCAGCTGGGTCACGTAAAACCATTCCTGAGTTACTGTGAAGAAAGAGGACTGTAAACACTGATCTGATATGTACTGGCGCTAAAGACTGAATACAACAGTACAGCATGGTTCTAGGAGTGGCAATGTCATTTAAGGGTTAGTTGGACCATTACTTTCATTCAGACTGAAATATCTCAACCATTGCCATGAAATGTGGGACAGGGATTCATGGCTCTCAGAGGATAAATCCTAATGACTTTGACCCCGCTGACCTTTCCCCTTGCGCCACCATGAGGTTGATATGAATGGTTTTAAGTGAAATGTCTTGAAAACTATTGGATGGATTGCCATGAAATTTGGAACAGACATTCACGTGCCTCTCAGGGTGGACTCTAATGACCCTGGAGATCTCTTTACTTACCTTAGTTACCTGAAAGATCCAATACATCATCAGCCTCACCTTTACTTTGTGTTTTGCGCTAATTAACAAATGTTAGCTAAGATGGTATAACAAACATTATACCTGCTAGACATCAGCATATTAGCAATGTCAAATACTGATGATAGCGTTTAACTCATAGCACTGCTGTATCTTTGACAGTGTCACAGAGCTGCAAGCATGGCTGTAGACGCTTGGTCTTGTTTTAGCCTTGAGGAATGTTTGTATTTTACTTGTACACTAATTGAAGAGTTTATCTTAATGATTCAAACTCTGCACATTTTAAAATGAACTTATCATATCTGAGCATATTGGCCTGCTTTCCTGCTGTAAAATTACTGATGTAAACAAAAGTTAAACAGCATCAGAACACATTAATAACTTCATATGCTGCTTGGGTTTTAAAAGTGGAATAGATTCTTAATCATGCAATATTTAACTTACTCAGTAGGAAAAAAAATCCCTACTACCTCATTTGATCTAAGTAGTTCAGTGGAAACATTTTAAAGGCCAATTTGGATTTTTGTGGGTACTGTCACATAAAACCCAAGCCTCCACCTATAGCCATGGTGATTTCCTGTGTTGCTCTCTGACTGCTCAGACGCTGTACAGGGACAGGAAACCAGTGTAATTCCTTTCTGAGGATTTCATTCCCAAGGAATGTGAATCATCCAGTCTTCCCTGGACTTCAAATGAGCCATTACATCACTGCTGACTGGGGATTTCTTGACGCCACTTCACCCTTCCTCTTTCAACTCAGACAGGCAATTTACTTGAATTCATTACTGAAACTCAAGCAAACAACACAAAACATATCAGAAAACTGAAAAAAATTGTTACAACTCCATTCCTCATTTATGGAGAGTGTCCGTATTTTAAATAACGTCCAATTCAAGCTCTCGTTATCAATTGAACACTGGTGAGAAAAGGGAGCAAAAACAAGCTGTGAGAAGATGTGGATCTGAGAATGGAAGTGGCAGGGAACATAGTTTTAGCAAATGCCATGGGCTACCCAGTGGGCAGGAAAAACTGTGTACCTTATTGTAATGTAGCAAGCTGGTGAGCTGTCACTCACACAAGGAGGTCTCACTGCATCTTTACTGCTGTGAAAATGTTTCCAGTAGCTTCAGCAGAGTGCACAGAAACAAATATGGACAATTTTTAATATCAAAGAGTAGGCTTTAGAGTTGCCCGTGGTACCCAGAATGCATCGCTGCTGAGTTTTCTATGTATTTTGGTGGTGTGAAACATTTTTTATGGCTGGGATGAGACTTCTTTCTAACTGATTTGCTGAGATATTCATACCACAACTCATAATATCTGACAGTGAAGCAGAAACTTTAAATCTGTTTAAAGTAGGAGTATGTGGAAAATATATGTTTGTATTATGCGTAAACACTAGAGGCAAATGGACCCGCATATTGAGATACGGTGGAATTCAGATTAGATTCCCATCAGCAAAACTCTTGCATCTTTTAAAAAGAATTTTGTGAATGCGTCATAAGGTCAGATGTTTATTAAATTTTATGATTAAGTATTAACAATATCCTGTTAAAAATACCAATCAAAAATCTTTTCAATTTGTTAGAAAAATAGGGGAAATCACTGTGCAGCACTAACATTTAGGCATCACTGACAAATGAATGCCTCTGCCTCTCGGGGCTAAAATAGGCTTAACTTCAAAGGATGTTTCCAGTATTTCACAGAAAAAAAAAATGGTGCAGATATTTTTTTTTTTTTTTTTTTAGAGTAAGCTCAGATATTGAAATCAGACTCACAGTGTATTTGATCTGAAAGATCTGTGAAAAGCCTGGTAGTCTGGATTAGCACCACAGATCAAATTGGCGCCACAGAAAGTCATTTTAATGTGATCTAAGTGATAAGATACTTTCGGGAAGTCCTCTGGGAGTCTTTTGTAGTCTCTACCAGAGCGGCATAGGCCGGCGAGTTCAGACACCAAAGGTCCACTGACGCAACCTTTCCCTGCCACCAGTAACCCACATCTGAGAAAGGCATTAGTGGACTGCCATCTGATGGTGAACTCCAGCTGATGCAACTGAGAGATAGCGCCGGGCCTGGCCTCAGCTGGCGAGGACCGACTTTGCAAAATAGCTCTGAATCTACAAGATAATGCTGTGAACGATGAGAGCAGTTGGAGCAGAAACGAAACTTCCTTGAAGTTGTGAATCTTGCCATGAAACTTCTTCTCTCACCCCCTTTCCCACCCGACCATTAGAACCGGACCAACTAGTAGGAAAAATTAGCCGTCAAGTAGCATCTCATGGTAACAGGGTTTTCTGGACAGGAAACAGGATAGATACTCTGTAGAGGCTTGAAATGTGCTTGTTGCCTGCTGTTGTTACTTCCCTCACACACACTGGGAGTGTACGGGCTTTAGTCTCAGCAGCCTCAGTGGGTTCTCCAGGCCATCCATCTTAGAGAGGGCAGATCATTATGTAGTCGACAGGCAGCTTTAGGCCGGGGGCAGGTGGGACTGCTTGTACTAGATGAACCGTAGGCTGCTACTGTTCTTTACTGGACCTCCATAAAAACCAAACCATCCCCTTTTACTGTTGAATAGTACATCACACTTGAGCTTGTTCTATTCTTGGAATACTGCCACAGTTTGTTGCACCCAAAGCTGCATTTCAAGGATCACGCTGGTGTTATTTAATCTTTTTTATTTTTACCAACAAAGCCCATTAAAGACCAAAAACAGCCTTGAATTTATCCTTCTAACAAGTGTGTCTGTGCAGCCACAGCTTGGAGCTTATGCCCCTGTGCCACAGAACTCATCGTCATCCAATAACCATTAAAAGCACATAAAACAGCCATACCATTGGGTGATCTACCTCTAGTTTATTCTGACACAACTCTGCAGCAGCATTTTTCTCCGCACAGTAGCTCCATGTTGGGCAGATATCGCTGAGCATGCTGGGGGATGTGGCTCCTTGCTCCGCTAATTTGAAGAGCTATGAGGAAAGAGCTACACTGTCTGTGTGCATTGTAATTAAAGAATATGTCACCCAGTGCACCAGCCTGGCTCTTGTTTGGCTCTTTTCTCTCTATTTTAAATAGTTTTTGGACGAAAAAGAGTTGAGCAGCACACAGGCATATGCTACATCTGGCTGTGGCTCCACAGGCAGCACTTGTTAGCAGGATGAATTCATTGTTTGGTTTCGGTCCGTTTGTGGGATTTGTTGATAATAATAAAAAAAAAAGATAAAATATGGCAGCTTTATCCTTTAATGCAAAAGCTGTGTGATTTTTGGAGGAACAGAGCACTCAAATATAGCACTCACAAAGATGCTCTCTTGGATTGGGATGCTCTCCCTATAATCATTTTGTAGGATGAAAAATATACAAAACACTATTATCAGCACCATGCTTCTCGCCCACTGAAAATGGATGTCATGTTCTATATTCATGAGAACCACAATAAGATACAGAAAGAATAGATATTTATTTTGATTACTCCAGTTTGCGCGATTATAAATACATTCTATGGACATAAACATAGAAGTAACAGGGCATCTTTAGTAATCTGTACAATGACACTGAGATAACAGAGATTTATCATGATGTATTTGGGCTCAAACACCATCGGTTTTGTTGATTTCAGTTCTAGTTTGTGGTGAAAAATATGTTACAGTATCTGGGTTTGATGTCACCACAAAAGCTCCAGTGCATGATGCTCCTTTTTTTTTTTTTTAGGAAAACCTAAAAAAATATGCCAGTGATTTGTCCGATGCTCTGCGGATACAAAATAAAATCGTCAGGAGTGCGTTTTTCACATGGAAATAATAGTTTATTGATGTTTTGACAAACGCAGTATGATTTCCCTTTAGAGAAAAACAGGCTTTTTAAATTTAAAGAACAAGAGTTTTGGTTCAGTGGCTGGTTCCACTCTGCTTCCCAATAGGTAACATTCATTAGCTTCTTAGTCAGCAGAGGAACTCGGCAATTCAAGAAAATTAGACCTTAAATGATTGGAAATGAGCGAGTTGCTCAGATTATGGCACGTATAAAATATAGGAAAGAGAAAATGGGCAAGTCATGTCTGTGTGAGACAGAGGTAGAGCTGCTCAGATTGCATTTTGTGTGAGGGAGGACAAAAAAAAAAAAAAAAAACTGCATTAAAGAAGAAGTAGAAGAAGAAAGGAGCAAAGATGGATGAGACACAGGAAGAGAGAGATGAGGGTGAGGAAGAGGGTGAGAGGAAATATAGGTAACAACACGCTCGCCACGGTAGAAATAAAATTCTCAATATCTGCACGCACATAGACTTACTGCACACACACGGACCAACACCCCCGGCATCCCCCTCCCCTCCAACAACCCCCCCCCCACCACTACCACCACACACACACACACACACACACACACACACACACACACACACCTGCAGCGCTCTCCCAGCGGGTGGCACTGTGTAATTTGGCACATCCATTTCCTAGGCTGAGTTTGTATTCAGTGCTGTCGAGGCAGTCACAAACCCCATCGGGGTATTCTAGCCAGCGTTTGAATGATGTCACTTTCGGAACACACTCACTGAACTGCAAACAAATCTCGACTGTACAAAAAGTGTCTCGCTCATAACTGTCCCATTTTTTCTTCTGGTGGTGATTCTTTCCAACTGAAGTTTGGACTAATTTCATCGAACCTTCAGGTGACTGATTGCAGAGGGAGTTTGACCCCGTTTTCTCTCGCTGCATCGCACCACTGCAGTTTCCATGGTCTTTCCCTTTGGTCTGGCACTTAATTATGCGGCTCTTCACAGGGCAATGTATCCCAAACCGGGTCCCCGAGGCCACCAGGTCTACCCCTGCCAATACTCAGCGACATCTGCTCTGCTTTAACAGCATATGGGAAAATTACATGGCAAAAAACAAGTTGCCCTCCCATGACATTTCTTCCCTTTGATAGTTCACTCTCAACTCCACCACTCAATTTTTAGCCCTGTGCCACTGTGTGTGCGTGTGTGTTGGAGCCATATGGAAACTGACCTCCCACCACGGCGGACGGATCAGACGAGGGAACAGTTGACTTTGAATCTTTGATCTTCTGGATTAAAGGGTCATTTGAATAGAAATCATCAAGGTGCATCAGGTGCACTCATGTCCTTCATTAGCAGACAGACTTTGCTCATAGTAAACAACGTATCAATAATTAATGGAGCGGAGTTTTAGTTTGTGGTGCATTAAAGCAGCATTACAAATTACAGTTAAACCTGCATTAATTGATATTCATCACCCTTTAAGTTAATGTGGCAAACTTATTAAGCAAACGGTTGCTAATTTACACATCCAGTAGACACAGAGGATCATTAGACTTTAGACATTTATAAGTAGAGATTTTTTTTTTTTTTGCTGCCTGCTGCGTCTGGAAACAACGTCCTGAGAGCAGAAAGAAAACATTAAAGTTGTACTGTATAATGTGCTGAAACATGCTAAAATGCTCCGTAGAGCTCAGGTGGAGTGTAGCAACGGGTGATAATTATCTGTGGGTTTGTCCTTTGAGTGACTTTCACATATAAGTAGTCATTTGATTCATTGTTATATAAAAATATTGACCACAGCGGGTTTAAAAACTGCAACAGCTACTTGCCAGTCAGTCTGAATAATCCACAGACCTCGCTGTGAAGTTTTTATTGGAATTACTTTCAAATAAGAGTAACAAGGATGTTTCCTTTTTTTATTATTATTTATTTTTAAGTGTCATAGTTCATTGCTGTGAGCACCACAAATTAAACTCCATTCACTTGTATTGTACCGGGAAAGCAGAAATCTCAAGGTCCGAACTGAAACTTTCTGCATGGTTAGATGCCACAATAGGTATGTTGAAAAAAAAATGGTTTTAAGTAATTTAAGGGCATATTTCAAAAAGGGCTCACGGGAGAATTTCAAAAATATCCTTGCTCATCAAAATGCCATCGACGCTCTAATGCCTGTTCATTTTCTGCCACACAACAAGGTTCTGCTGATATTATTGCCACTGAAACAAATCGGACCATTTGCATAGTCTACTCCTTACATAAGCACATCCACAGACATTATTAAATGTTTCTGTATGTATGAGACAGCTCCAGGTAGAGAGAGGCCAACTGCTTGTTTCTTTAGTGGATGCGGCACAGTTGAAGACTGTGGCTGATTAAGAGGTGAGCCCCATATAAGGCAGAATGAGCAACAACAAGATGACTCATATAGATCAGTCTCCAAGCAATTTCCCTCAAATAACCCCTTCTCTCTTTCTGCCACTGGCAGGATCGGTGATGAGCTGACCAGAATGTGCTTCTCGCTCTGCTGCGTCTCCAATCATTAAATACCAGGGGAAGTTGTAATGGGATACTTCATAAAAATGTTGCGGTCTATGTGCGTGAAATGTCTAAGAATTGCAACACTGATCTAGGATCACTGGTCAGGTCGCATTACTGCAAGTCGCTTGTAACGCAGGAGACAGTCTGCGCTACGCCAAGATGCTTAATGAAAATTGTCAGTTTTACTTGCAGAATCAATAACTCCAGTTTCTCCCAGAGAATAACATATAATAGGATGCAATGTGAGTACATCAAGGCAATCTTTTCACAATCTCCCATTGCTGCAGCACTACTTTGCATGAATTACAGTAAAATCTGGAGTTATGCACGATAGGCCCCAAGCTGTTAGCCTGTTTTTCTCAAAGGTTTCAGCGAGAGAAAAGGAGAGAGGGAGGAGGGGGAGGAGAGAAGAGGTAAAGAGGAAGTCCTAGGGGGAGACTTGCACTTGCTGCAAGAATATTTCTTCTTTAACTCATTCAAAATGGAAATAATAAAAAGTCATAAAAGGGAGGAAAAGAACTTTGATCAAGAGAGAAAAAAAAGTTTAGTGAAACTTTATATTCTTCATTTTTTACAGTTTTAATTTGGCACATGGCACAATCAGCATGTATGCATCTGGTATACATAAATAAATATTAAATATTTTATACATAAATATACATATAGAGCTCTTACAAAGACACCTAGAGCTGTCTTGGCTTGGGATGTTTCAAATGACGACAATACATAGAAATTATTTGTGTTGGTGCTTTTCAGTCTGAACAGTGTTTTAATTATTTTGTAAGTGGGAGCGATATCTCCATAGAAGCCCTATACATATATGTATGTATGCCCATATTTATATATATATTCAAAGAAATACAAGTGTGCACTGATGTAGGTTTATTCAGTGCAAACAGGCCACTGTCTGCTTTCGAAGAGGAACTCTTACAAAGTCAATGGAATCATGTCAGTTAGTTCAGTTGAATCTTTAGCTATTTTTTTCTCTTACACGTAAAATAATAGATTTATTCTGTAATCTTTAAGCAAAATTAGACATATAGAACTTTGAAAATAACAAAAGTGCTATTTCGCAAAGACAGACACCCAGAGACGCAGCAGAAACACTACTGGTGGAGAACCAAAATCAACAACATGAGAAAATACTCAGCCCTCCCCCCCGCTCCATCACCCCCCCTCCCCCTCCCCCCAAAAAACCACATTATACAAACTACAAACAAAAAAACAGGTGCACGGACACACACACACACACACACACACTCACACACACTCGCACACATTCACACGCTTTCTTTCGCGCACATACAGACTCACTCACTCACTACTCTTGCATTTGCAAGTTTCCGAGCGTGTGTCTCTTCCTTTATCTCAGCCTCTTAACCGCTCTTGCACGCAAAGGAATGAGAAATCATTTTCACATGCACACAAACACACAGGTGCTCTAAGCAGCATGTGTACGTGCACACTTTGTGGAGATAATATCAGATAGCTTAACAGATAAATTGGCTGTAAAAGATGCACTTTTTTTCTTAACAAAACAATCACAGTAACATAGTATTTATCTCTGCCTTCTCATCTCCCAGCAAGAGCTGTCCCGGACAAATCATTTCTATACGAGCTAAAAAAAAAAAAAAAAAGATAACACCATTTGTGTGGGTGTTGTTGTGTTGGTACGCAACAGAAAGAAAAAAAAATGTGTTGCCCAAAATGGGTTTAAAATCTCTACATCTGCATATCCTCTGGTTCCCATCCTGGATTCAGTCTCTCATCTTTGAGTCTCATCTGCTTGTAACACACTCCACTTGGAAGAGTCTCAGGGAATAGAAATAATGACAAAAAAGAACAAGCTTTGTAAGGCATTGAAAAGTAAAACAAAACAAAGAAGCAATTAAAAACATTTCGCAAATATTGACGTAGAGGCCATTGTTCTAGATGTGTCTCCCGCAGGAGGAAGGGATGGGAAATAAAAAGCACTTTTCTTTGTTTTTGTTATGAATTCAAGAAAAAAAGTGTTGATATCTCCTCAGTTTGCTTAAAAAGGCTTTTAAAATGATTATTTTAGAAAAAAACACTGCAGAAAGACCCCCTCCCCCCGATCAGGAGAAGGGAAGCAGTTTGATTTTGGCAGCTCTGCACAACTTGACATCCATAGAGAGCTCTCAGCAACTCTCCTCGTTGTAAAAGTCTAGTTAAATCTCTTCACGTTTTAATCCGACTCCTGCCCTTCCCCTCCCCTCCCCCTCGCAGCCCCCCCCCTCCCTGTGATATTTATAAAACACAATCCTCTCCTCCGTTCGTTCCTCCTCCTGCTCCTCCTCCTCCACCACCGCCGACGCTGCCGCTCTCCCCCCTCCCACCCCCCCTTCCCGCCTGCGCCGGCTGCCCCTGGCCTCCTTAAAGCTATACGCGGGTGGTTGAGTGGGAGTGCGGCAGGCCGGTGGAGTTGAAGCCGGTTGTGAAGGTGTTGTAGGGGTGCAGGTTGGGCATGCCCACCAGGGAATTGGGGATCATGGTGATGGTGTTGGGGGTCATGAGGGGGATGTCGTCCGGAGACCGCCGCAGAGTGAGCGTGTAGTCGGGCAGCGAGGCCAAACGAAGTGCCCCCTCGTTGCTGTTCCCCGCCTCGCACTCATGGTGCGTCTGGTTCATCTGCAGCGACATGATCTCCTCCTCGGGCGCATGGTGGCCAATGTCGTTGGAGGTGGTCTGGCGCTGTGGGCTGGGCTGCCCGTGGCTGGAGTCCTGCCGCCGCTTGTCCTTGCGGTAATAGAGGGCTGCGAAAGCCAGCACGTTGAGGAACAGCAGCGAGGCTCCGACGGCGATGGTGACGCTGAGCTCTGTGGAATAATCCCGCGGATTCTCCACCACCAGCGGTCCCGTCTCCTCGTCGTCGCTCCAAGAGTCTTTGTCCTCGCTGTTGTAGGCCGGGGACATGGGAGGCCGCTTGGTGTTGAACGGCCAGGAGGTTTTCCCGTTGGGCCTCTTGGTGGACAGGGTGTTCTGCGTGGTCTCTGGCGGGGGCACTTTGGTGGTGGTGGAGGTGTAGTGGAACATGTCGTGGAGGTTGTACAGGTGGGGCACTAGGTGTTTCCAAAAGGCCACTTTGGTGGCGCGGTAGTGGTCGCGCACACGTGGCTTCAGGCCGATGTGAAGGTACAGCTGGTCCTGGGGGTTGTACTTGGACCAGGCCACCTCTTCAAAGCGGTTGGCCTTGGTGTGGATGAACTTGGTGTCTTGGGGAACCGGTTTGTTGGGATCCCTACAGACAGAGAAGATACAGAAGTGATAGTGTTAAATTAGCTTTTGAGGGTACCTTTAATTATTCATGCTCCAGCATTCATGTGGGGAAAGGAAGCACATAAAAATACTAAAAAGAAAACATAACAGTATCAGTCACAGCTTATATCTTGGCGTGAAAGGAGTTCTACCACTACTGGAGAATTTTTTGATCTTGCTTGGCGAAACCCACAACAGCAAACGCACAAACCCACAGCAGCAACCAACAGACTGCAGTTAATAATTGATCCAGGTGTGGTACGTATCACACTTTCTGTGGCTGCATCAACTGACATCGATTCCTCCTATTTATTTTCCCAACACTACACACACTTACATTTCTATTCCTACCACAAGACCTCGATGCAGCAGGACCCAGTCCCTCGCCCCTCTCGGCTACCTCTCTGTGGGCATAATGCGTCTGTCTGTCTCATACCCCCCCCCCCCCCCCCCCCCCCATGCCCCGGATGCTGTTCTTATTTCACTTCTGATGCAGCCCACCCACAAAAACCAGGGCAGAGGCTTTTAAAGTAAACACATATGAATAAGTCAGCAGGCTTTAGGGCTCGCGTCAGGAGGCATCTTGTTGTTGATAATCCAACGCTGGTGGAGCCCCTCCGCTAATTGCTCAGGGAAGGCAGCACAGTGTGCATTGGCATCCAGTGTACTGATGTAAAGTGGACCATATTAATCAAGACACTAAGAGGGAACTGCAGAGCTGTGTGTGTGTGTGTGTGTGTGTGTGTGTGTGTGTGTGTTTGGATATAAGGATGTTTGTGAGTATGAGACTGAAAGTGAGAGACAAAGGGGAAGTGTGAGAGTGTGGGAGACAGAGACAGAGAGAGAGAGAGAGAGAGAGAGAGAGAGAGTTTTCCAGATGCAGTACCTCTTTTGATCCACAGAGTTCACTGTTCCACTTTTCAGTTTCTGCCACATTTCTTCAACACCGGATGGCCAACCATTTCAATTACAGTGAAGCTATTGATTTATTGAATAAATTAACATATAGCAATCTCCCACAATCACACAACTCCTTGTAGCGCTGTTGCCGTACAATTTCAGGAGTGGGAGTTGTGTGGTCCATGGTATTGCTTTTGCTGATGAAATGACTCATTGTGGAAGAACCTGAAGAATAAGCTCTGCAGCCTTGAAAACACAATAATTGACGCTGGAGCAGAGGAGTTAAAGCCGCGTTGTTGCAAAGAGGCAAGGATCTTAGCGACATTTCTCTAAATGTCATGAAATATCCCTTTGCGGGTCTGATTGCAATGTCAGTGGCAAGCAAAGTTCAAATTTAGTTGGGGATTTAGGGATATGGCGGCTACAGTGTTTTTTTGGCACGAGCTGAAAAACCTCCAAACACAGCCAAGAGAATTAAAAGCCATGCCAGAAGAATTCACCCTCCATCCTCTCTCCTGTTCGTTTCTCTGCTGTCAATTTTTCTTTTTCAGGTCAGTGCTTCTGGGAGAGGTGAGAGAGGAAGAGAGAGAGGGAGAAAGAGAGAGAGGGAGAGAGAGAGCGAGAGAGAGAGGTAAAGCAAATTGAGATGGCTTGAGCTGAATCCCTGGACCTGGGCCGGTGTCAGCAGAGCAGCCCGTAAATAACCTCTTTTATTAGGCCCGTAATGATCCCCAATGAATATTGACAGCCAGACTATGATGACTTTGTAGCTGAATATCAGTAATTAAGTTTCAAAGGAGCGGGTGGTGGAGGTAAGGTCATATTGATCTCCCTGTGTGCAACATGCCAGAGAACAGGACGTCAATGAAGCAGCCTGAGACATGGTTGTCTACAGTCTCTGTGCTTCATGAATTCTCACAGCAGTCCTGTGCGTGCTGTCAAACACGACCCCCCCCCCCCCCCCCCCCCCCCACACACACACACACACATATATACATACACGCACATGACAGCAATGATGGAGGTAGAGTAATTTCTTCTGATGGGAATTACGAGCGTTCCCACAACGCTGCGAAGGCTTTTTATTTAGGAGGGTCAATTTGCAGAATTGTGATAGCAAAAATATTGAAAAGGTACTTAGGTAGATCTTCCAAAACAATCGGTGTGTGCAGGCAGTAAGGGAGCGACGGTGCAGAGGAGTTAGAAAAGCTCTTTGGTGGCTGGCTGGCTGGTTCAGTGCAAGTGAAGATGAATAATTTAGGGAACACAAAGAAATCAATGTGGCATCTTTAGTTAATTTGATTTGCCGCATTAGAGAACAACTGGCTGCCTTATCTAATTACACACACATATGCTTGGGTAATTGTTGCAAAGTCAATAGTAAACAGGCTACATTCCTTTGAACAATTTCTACCACTGCTGCTCAACTTTGGGCTGCTTTCTGGCTTTGAAGTCCTGCCCTGAGCTGCAGAGTCAGGGCGGGAGTGATCCGAGTTCAGTCTCTGCTCCTCTGTGCGGTGAAGGCTACTAGGTTACCCAGCTCTATTTGCACTGAAGCTTTGCTGGGTGCCGTGTGATGAAATGTAGTCAGATCTACTTCATAATGCTTCCCGAGTCCTGTGCCGCTGTGTTTTGCACATGGTGAAAATAGTGCTATAGCCTGTGCTTAAGTTTTCTGCAGGTGGCAATCTGTCTCAGTTCTGTGTGGAAATTACAAGTGGTTCACTGTATAGCAGCTGTACAGTATGATCCAATACAATAGTCTGATAATGAATACTGCCAGAGTGAAGCTGATGATATGCATTTTTTGTTGAAAAAACCTTCCAGACAGATGTTATTTTGTCTTCCCCTTATATGAATATGAGGATAAAATAAAACTAAATAACTAGTAGCAAAGAACACAGTCTATATTTGCAGTCACAGTCACATGCAGTGCCCCAAATCCATATGATTCCAAGGAGCTTTTTTAATACATTATGTGTTCAACCTACAAAAATGACAATATAGGTATACTTAAAACAGACAGATGCAAGCTAAATACTAGGGCTGAACCTATGGCCAAGTGCAATATCCAGATCACAGGAGCTGCAATTTTTTTGATAGAAGTCAAATTTTCCACAACATATCATAAATGAAGCATTGTGGTGCTACAGAGATGCCTCAGCCTAAAAATCATATTCTCCAGACATACAAAGATCACATCATCGTAATTTTTACATTTATTTCAGGAGCAAAAATGACCATTCCAACTGAAATCGTGACTATCGCATTCGTGATATGATTTTTCTTTGATGATATTCAGCCCCACTACATACGGTGGATTTTTGGCTGTGATGCTGACATACATTATGGATGGATGGTGGCGAAACAGCTCAAAGATATTGGAAAACAAAAACAACGCATTAAATATTAGGAAAAACACCTGATGTCTCTTTGTGAAGTTTAATCAGCAGTGACGATCGAAAGGAGCAAAGTTTGATTGACAGCAACGCCACACATATTGTATTATTTCTTGGTATATTGACATGTTTGTATACTAGCTTCTAAAACAGTATATTATGATAATTAGTGACATTATCTACTGTATACAATTAATATGTACGATGGGTTTAAGGTGCAGTCTCACAGTCTTACACACACGACAAAATATGAGCTGCTCATAATAATACTGTGTTCACCCTTTGTAGATAATAAATAAATAAACTTTCAAGCTGTTCTACCTTTACTATCCAGAACGTCATCATCTCTACAGTGAGCACCATGAGTGTGTGAACAGAGATATTTTCGTTTGGCTCCGTGCTCTTATTAGTTTGTATGTGAAACAATTTAATGACTATAAAGTCAGCTGAGACTAGTCACAGTTGAATACTCAAAGATACAGACGAAACAAAATAGAATTAAATAGGCAGGAAAGAGAAACTTGACGATAAGATATCAACAGTCTGCTGATCTTGATGGGCCACATACCTTTAGAAGTCACAGAAAGTAAAGACTTTCCATTAGAGATAAAGGAGGGAAAAAAATTGAAAACACTTATTGAACATTATCTTAACCTGTCAGGAAACTTCTCGGAGGCTGATATGAGGGGTGGGGGTTGGGGCGGTGGGGGGGTGGGGTGGGGGGTGTACAAAAAAAAAATGAATTGCTTTGCCTGTTCATTTGATGTGCCTGAATTGCCTCAAATTAAAGATGACACTCTGCGCTTGAACCTTTGTGCTCATCGTATCATTTCACATTTAAATATTATGACAGTCCGGTGATAAAACGCTGAACAGTACATTGTTGTCCAAACACTTCCAGAGCTCGTTCTATGTGTTCAGCTCTATAGCAAACGCCTCGTGGTGACTTGTATGAACAGCTCTGGCATTGTGTGATGTTTGTGGTCCTGTTGGGCTCTCAGAGCTCCCCTGCATTAGCTGATAGCCTGCCTCCTGTCAGACCTCCCACTTAATCCGGATGGTCATTGGAGCTGTGGCTGGACTCCCAGGCAGAGGAGAGGGATTATTACACCCATAAAAGCAGGCGTTTTAATGGCCTTTCAGATTTCCTCGGATGTGTTCATATGGCTGTGGTACTATAAACCATCGCCTTCATCTCCTCCTCAGTCCCTCCCTCCGCTCATGATGACCCGCTGACCCCTGCAAACCTTGGTCTGCCATGCGTGTTTAAGTGCTCCCGTGTGTTTGTGTCTGTGATCGACTGGGAGTTTGTATGTGTGTGTGTGTGTGTGTGTGTGTTTGTATTTGTGACACATCATGGTGTAATGACCTCTGGGGCCACGCAATCGCAGAACTTGAACACAGGACATGTCACATTTCACAAAGCCGTACATGGAGTGTGGTGATGATGACGAGCCACTCCAGACTGAATTAAGAAAAAAAGCCTTTTGTTAAGTGTTTGACAGCTCTTCCTCTATAAGACGCTGCGCCTCCTGCATGGCAGACACCACACTCAGCTCTACCTACACATGTGGCAGAACAGGGCCTGAGCTCATTACCTATTCCAAGCCCTATCTGCAAGCACCGATGTAAAAGGTAGATAAGGGGTGGGGGGTGGGGGGTGGGGGGTGGGGGGTGGGGGGTGGGGGGGGGTGAATATCACTTTCTTTCTTTTTTTCATTTCCCATGTTACCTCCTTCCCCTTTTCATCCTGATGTAATTTGAAGCGCTTGAATGATCATAGACCTAGCCATCACCAAATCTGAAAAGACACGTTTAGGTGCCCTAAGGCAGAAGACAAGAATCTATTTTCACTACACTCAAGGTCTCTGAATCCTCAGCGGAGTATAGTTTCTCAATATAAAACAAGGTACATGCATTAATTCAGTGATCCACTGATGCTCATTTTGCTAAGCTGCCAAAATATGCAAAGTTGAATCCTGTTTTTTTTTTTTTTTTTTTTTTTTCAGTTGTTACTGTTGTGTAACAAATTCATCCCCTGCAGTTGTTTATCTACTTACTAGGTAACACAAAGTAAGCAGCTAATTGTAATTTGCACTCTGACAGAAGGTTCCCAAAACCCTTTAAATTTTTTAATAAATAAAAATCTAATTCTGTTTGCAGACTTTGTCTTGGCAAGACGTAGGGGGGCAACTTCAGCACTGAGTGGGCAAATTGTCAGGCTGTGCTCTTTTACCCTTCATGTGGCTGCATGCTGGGGCAGAGGGCTGAGTGATGCGTGGTTCATATTTAATGGCAGCCTTCGGTTCAGCAGGCTAAATGATGCAGGGCGAGGCGCTGTGACTTTGGGGCGTGCAGAAGTGTTGGAGGACACAGCGCTCGGACCGCTCCTTATTATGGATGCTATTGATTTGTTTGATTAGCTGAGTGGCAGCAAACAAAATACCTCCCTCCTCCTCTCGCACCTTCCCTCGATTTCCTTTCTCTCCCTGTTAACCAATTAGCAGCTTTCTACCACTTCTAAATCTCTCATATTAATTACTTAACATTAATATTAGCCTATTAGAATTCATCCCCGTTTTAATCTGACAACCACTTACTTATGGATGTACACATGCGGATCTACTTCCTCTTCACCTCCTCCCCCTGCTGTCGTCCTCATTACATTCAGCGCACGGCATGGACACCGATCAATGGCATCCAGGCCCCTTAACAAGCCACACCACTTCCTTACCTTCTCTAATGCAAATCAGGATATTGGCTACAAATCTCCTATCAAGTGAGTGCCTATTTAATGGAGTAGGTAGGTGGCTGTTTGGGGCTGTGCTATTCTGCAATGCCGAGCATTCACAGACTCCTTGTGCAGGTTGAGTTGGCCTTAACGAAGGAAACCAAAGGGAACGGGGAATAATCCAGGGAGAAAGGACAAGGAGGGGGATCAGAGATGAGTGATGTAACTACTAGACAGCTGGGGTAAGAAAAAGGCTGAAACAGTGTGTGAATGAGGTCAGATGGGAGAAAGAGTTGATGTATACTTGTCGTTAACTCTGCAGAGGAGGGGTGTTCGATTGACAAGCGGATGGAAAACAAAACAAACAAAAAAAAAATCAACTGGCAGAGTTGTGAATCAAAGTGCTGGCTGTTAAACTTCACTATAGACACACTGTAGTTACTCCTATCTTCATTTGTTTGGTCGGCAGATGCTGTCACTAAAGACAACGCAATCAATACTGCATAATTTAGCTCATGTTGTGAATGTAATACATGAGTAGCCTTTCTGTTTTTGTGTAGAATAATGAGAGAGAGAGAGAGGAGGATGGAAGAGCGGTGGAGGAGAATGAGGGAAAAAAAAAAAACAAAGAATCAGCACATGACAACGCTCTGCTCTTTAACTACCTAGCCAGGCCCAGCACAGCATGTGGCGCAGCTCACACACTGAACAGGGGAAATGAGCACCAGCCAGCAGGGGAAAAAAAAAAAAAAAACAAGAAGCGGGAAGATGGACCAACATATTTACAGCACTAATGATATATAATGATTGATCTTTTCTGGGCTTTTCATCACTCTGTCTTTTCTGAGGTGCTCTGCCAGTGTGTCCGCTGTGCTGCTGTGCTGTGTTGTGTTGCTGTGCTATACGGTTTGTGTTTGAGAAGGTTCGGAAGTCTGGCAAAAGAAAGTTTTGGAGAAACTGTGCCGAAGAAGCTGTTGTGGCAATAAAGCGCAAGCCAATTTTGCCTGTCAATAGTAAAACAAATGTTGCAGCCAGAAAAATAACTCTGAGCTGAGTAAATCCCCCGCCTCTGAAACATCCCTAACTCTCAGGAAAGAACAGCCTCGTAGTGTAAACACACACTCTTACAATCGCACTCGCACACACATGCGCACACACATGCGCACACACACACTAAGAAGATTTGACAGCGTGCACTCTCTGTATGCTTTTATGCTTCACTGACACTGATGGAGAAAAAAAAAAAAAAAAAGCGCATGGGCAGGGATTTGCCCTGTAAAGATGACACATGAGAGCTAGAGACAGGAAGAGCTTTTGGGGGGGGGGGGGGCTGCTATGATACACACTGTTGACATGCAGCCCAAGTGTCTTAACATCATGTCACACGTGTTTCTACAACTGATTTAGAGACCGAGGCAGGAAGTGCAATCTGGGTCAGTTCATTACGAACATCTGGAAGGGGAGCGAGAGCTGCTTTGCAGATATAGGGAAGAGGGCTGTTGGACAGGCCACGAAGGCGAAGGCAATACAACTGGGTCTTAATTAAAAGGATGTTCTCTATAGCCAGACTGTGTTGGGTGGTGTTGAAGGAGAGATCTTTATCCCCTAGTGTGGTTTGAATGAGGAGGATGGACTTAAGAATCTATGGGAAATATATAACATCTTCAACCCCCCCTGAAGAGTTTATGGTAGATTCCTTTACTTGGGCTGGAGTAAAATTATCCTTTGGACCAGCACACTGAGTTTTCTATTATCCTGGGATCTAATCCCAGGCTCTTTACCATCTGAGTGCCTAATTGTGGTCTGACTGTAATCCCCTTGTCTGGAGTTCTGCCAAGGCAACACACTATAGGGTGGATACTATATGTAACAGGGCAAACATGGCTCTAGAAGCAGTTCCCACCCTCCCACCACTCTGCTTGATCAATCAGTGATGTGGAGATCTAAAAAACTGATATCTGATCAGCAGTAAAGAGCAATTTGTTGTTTCGACTTCGGCTGCTTCAAGGGTAATGACCAGGTTAGGGTTACAGCAAGCTCATTGTCCATGGCTCTGTGTTGAATCTGAGTGGTTTATAGGTAACACGGGGAAGGCTGTCGTCGTCTGTCAGAATTAATTTCACTGACATGGCAAGATCCAAGTTCAGAGTGATTCAGTACATAAGCACCGTGCGTTGTTACCTTCAGGCCTCAAACTTTTCTCATTAAAATTAAACACAACCTCTCTTTTTATAACAGCTGATAATTTTCTTGGAAGGACAAGTAGTCAATTCCATCTGTATCTACAAATTGCAGCTTTGTATGTGTTGACACAAGATGGCTGCCAGGCAGAGGAGACAGCTGTTTAGTCCGAGCATCACTGATGGACCTCAGTGCTTTCCTTGAGAAGGCAAAACAGCCGACATCAGTCCATCTGCACTAGTCTGCCATTAGCAGTTCAAGGATCTAGCAGAGGCGGCGGCCTGGGGCCCATCCTATCAGCCAGACGACTGGATGTAAATGCCACCTGATTGGACAGCAGATGATATAGAGACAGATAAAAAAAACAGAACAAGATTTCAGACTGCATCCCATTCAGGATGGGATCAATACCTCTCTGGTAACAGGGATTGTCAAATTAAATTTCGGTTGTTAGAAATGATTACTAGTAGTCATACAAAATGGCCAGGCTTTGTGATGGGTGGGGGTGAAATTGAGCATGGTGGGGAGCGGGAGTCACCCAGGGCACGAGTGATCGACTGGGTCCAGGCCGAGGGAATCGATACCGCCGAGGGCAAGAGTTTGATATGCCTCCCTGATAAGTCTCTGTGTCTTTTGGGCCTCGGCATAATAGAGCATGGATAGTATTTCCAGCCACACACACACACACACGCACACACACACACACACAGAAGTATACAGAGAGGCAGACTGCCACGCACACATACTCAGCCCAAACAGTCAGCCAAGCACGAATAGCACGGCACACATTCTGGAGGAACATTTAATCTTCCTCAGATTCAATATGTTTCAGGTTTTCAGACTGAGACCCAGCAAGTCCAGGCAAAAAACACCCCTGAAAAAAAAATGTCTCTGCTGAAAAATGTCTTTTCTGTCCCATACTATGCATTGTAAGGCCTCCATTTTCCTGCTGCTTCTTTTTCTGTAGTACAGAAGTACTTTAAATAGGACAGAGATAGGACGTTTCTATGTTACTTCCTATTAATAACTTAGCAAGTTTGTAATTGTGTGATCACTGGTTTTACTAATGTGAAAGTGCTGCTGTTTAATTCATTTAAAATATTAGCAAGTGATATGTGTGAATATGTTGTGTTGCTACTATTGTTAGACCCATGATACAAACAGCTGTCTCATCCTAACTGCGATCGGGGATGGATACCAAGGACCTGTTTTACATTGGTACTGGTTCCTGATTGGTCAGATCTGTAATATTGATAGGATCCTGCAGCAGCTCAGTATCTGAACATCAGTCATTCATTCATTTAATGTTTGGCATTTCCTACTGTTAATGTAGTCTGAAGAGTGAGCTATCTGTAACAAACCGAAATAGAAACAAAGCTAATCCTATGTGTGTAACAGCTGTGGGCAACAACAATCAGTGCAGCGAGTCATTTCCCCACCACCAGCTGGAGTTAGAAGCAGCGCCATCACCCAGAACAACTCAAGAGGTCGACTTCAAGTCAGGTGAAACAACTCCACAGCACTGACAGTTAAAACTGTTTTGATACTAACGCTAATACGGTAGCATGGTCAAAATCAAGAAACTCTGCTTTTAAGTGTAAGCCATTTATTTTCAAATTCTTCCTTACTTCTGATATGTCATGTGTTTTTGAAGCAAATAGCTACTTGTGCGCATGTATCGGATGGCTGCTAAAATCATACATTTTAATCTCATCAATATTAAGAAAGGAGTACCAATTAGAATAAGAAGGATTGGTATTGATCAAATCCAAATGATACTCATTCTTAATTGGTATAAGTAATGAAAAATAAGTTAGTCATTGTACTCACCCAGTCTTGGCAAAGTTGGTCCAGTATGTCATCACCACAGCACTGAGCATGACATCGTTCTTTGAAAAGTTGCAGGGGAAAAGGTCAGTGGGACCAATCATAGGAATTCCAAAAACATAGGGCACCTCGTCCCCGTGGGCGGCGTCTGACCAGGCGGGCTTCATCAGGCTCTGGCAGTGGTGGTAAAAGGCGTAAAAGTAGGTGGGCGAGCCATAGCGAGCGTGGAGATCAGCCGTCACCACCGATGGCTCTACCCACTGGTGATCGGTGAACAGAGCCACCAGCGTCTTGCGCCTGGTCTCTGGATTGTCTCTGTCTGCCCAGTCTGTGTACATGAACTTAATGGTTTCCCTCAGTGTGTCCTTGCCCTCCGGGTACCCGTACAGGCTGTCCACAAAGTCCGAGACGGAGAAATCAAAATCATTCCCAGACACGCCATCCTCTGAATCCACCACGTTCTCCACAAACCGCAGTCCTTCGCCCTGGTTGACCCCCAGCATGATGTCGTAGTTGAGGAACTCGCCCTGCTCCATCAGGATCTCAGGGTCATCGGGGATAACATCGCCGTCTATTACAGGTCCAAAGGCCACGTGGTACCTCGCTGGTTGTATGTCCTGCTCCACCAGCTCCCTGGAGCTCTTCTTCCTCAGACAGTCCACCATGTCTAAGGTGTCCAGGACATTACAGCCCACCTTCTCCGCAAGGAGACGCGTATACTTGACCGGCTGGTAGTTCACCGCCCAGCTGGAGAGGGCTGACCCGCTTTGAATGATGGCTCTGTGGAACAGACCTGCACAAGGACACAGGAAGAAGAGACAGGGTGATGTTCAGTGTGTCGTTATATTATGGAGGATAATTCACTTATGTCTTATAGTACATGATAGTTGTTAATTTCGTTGCTGCCATGATCAAAAGGGGGCTGTCAGCTACACGGTTGATAAGAATAACAAAGGCCAGACAGTACAAGTCCTTGTTGCCACACAGAACAATAATGGAATCATGGCTGTGATAATGAATGTGCAGATGGCCTGGTCTCACAGACAGCTCGCAGACAGAGGAGGGAATAAGCTCTCTGTCTGTCATTTTCCCTCCTTCCATCCATTTCTATACGCTCGCTCGGTAATAGTCCCTGTATGTTTGTCTGGAGCAGATGCTGCCAGTGGGTCTCTGTAGCCTTTGTTGCAAACAGTGGATACATCAAACCTGGCAAAGCAAACTATACCATACTATACATACTATACATACTATACCATACCAAGCATCAATTCCTTTCCCTGTATGAAATGAAAAAAGAGTCCAATTTAAGTGTTCTTGAATACATGAACCCTGTGCCCTGCTCCTGTTAATGTACTTTTCAAGGTATCTGAAATTGGATGAACCTCAAACACTGCAATTATACACACGGGTTCTCCTTGCAGTCATCACACACACACACACACACACACACACACACACACACACACACACACACACACACACACACACACACACACACACACACACACAGTACATCTGCATCAGTTATGCCTCGTGTAAGTAAAAAGTCTTTCTTTTTCTTTTTTTTTACCTGAAAGATCACTAAATTCTTCAGGAGTTTGTGGGTGGATTGCTTTAAATAAAACTCGACTCCTACTCCCTACATTTGCACAGGGAATGGAGCTGCACATATTCACCTGGCAATACAATGCAACATGGTGGAACACAATGAAAGGAGGCCAAACTGAACAGAAGACCACGGTTTCCTGCTTGTGATGTACAGAAATAGACACATGTTGCACTGAGAGTCAACAGGCCACCTGAATCTACATAGGTGTGTGTGTGTGTGTGTGTGTGTGTGTGTGTGTGTGTGTGTGTGTGTGTTGTGTGTGTGTGGGTGGGTGGGTGGGTGGGTGGGTGGGGGTGGAGATGGTTCAGAAACCAAGCCGAACAAATCTACAAGTCTGATGGGGTGCTCTCACAAACTAAATTACATTTCAATTCCAGTGCTATATGAAGGAAATCAAAAATGACTTTTCACCACAAGGAACAGATCCCAAATAACAAACATAATTTCATCAGAAATAATTGAATCACATCCCCTTTTGAAAAAAAAAATAAAATAAAAAAATAAAAAATTCTCCTTACAGACAGTAATGTGAAGGTGACATGACATCCTTTCTCTGGGGTAGGCCTTCTTCACACCATCGCCGATACCTAGCTATCTCTGCGTTGACAGCACCACTCATCCGTCCATCTGATATGAATTCACAAGTGCTGTTTTACCAATCTCAGAGAAAATCAGAGGCGAAGCTCCTACCACTTGACCACGCTGCTTTATTGCTCATGGCACTATCACTGCCAGAGTCGAGGGAATCCACTGAACTCATAATATTGAAAACCATGGCGGATGAAACGCTCCCAGAATGGCATGCATAAATAAAAAAAAAAAAAAAAAAAAAAAAAAAAAAAAAAAAAGTCATTAGATGATTCAACATTAAAGCCACAAAGACCAGCAGAGACACATGCAAGCAGGCACTCTCGGTTTGTGATATTTCAGCGTCAGTGTGGGTGGCTGTGTTGAAGTCTTTGTGTTTATGAGGTAAACAGCAGAGTTAAGTGCCAGATATATCACTTTGGTAGTCTTAATCAGAGGCGGCGGGGGGCTTATTTCTTCTTGGCGAAGATGAAGTGTTTATTTACAGAGCTATTTACATTTATTTGTTCGCAAGTAGTAAGTAGAATTAATGTGTCTGGGTGAGTGAACTGTGAAATGTTTCTGTGGTGAGTGTGTTTACTAGTATAAGCCACAATTTTTGTATTTCAACAATGATTTTTGGGCCTGAAAGCTGTCTACAGTGACGATTTCAATAAATGTCTGAATATAAGTTTTTGATTTAGCCTCAGTGCAGGAAATCCTGTTTGTTTTTCTGTGTCTCTGCAGCATGGGCCTCTTTTCTACGTGGATGAGACTAGTAGCTCTCTGTGGCATTGCCCTGACGCTGCCCCTTTGAGCTGTCCTGTGGTTGTGCGTCTCTGCAGGACGGTGGCCTGTGCCGTGTCCCAGGGAGCGGAAACAGATGTCGAGGGTTTCACCCACTTGAAAGCATTAGAGGAGCAGCCGTAAGATGAAAGATGGCCGCTCTGACGCGGGGGGGGGGGGGGGGGGGGGGGGGCGAAGGGGGGTGGTGGTGGTGGCGGCGGCTGGGGCTTAATCCTACCATCCCTCCCTTCTCCTCCTCCTCTTCCCTCCCGTCCCCTCCCCTCACTCTTTAGTGGTATTGCCTCTCTTCACATCTCAACTCGGATTGCGCTGTGCAAACAGAGCCAGTCATGGTGCAGGGAGTCTGTCCTGAATCCCAATGCCGCCAGCAATGGCACAGCCACTTTCTAAACGTCTTTGATCAGAAGTTGCTCTAGGAAAACGTTTGCCAGCAGAGCAGTTCCTGTGATTGCCAAGGCAATTTGACAGACATACGTATATCAAATCCGTTTGTCGTAATTGAGGAGAGCGGCTTGAATGCGACCAGGCTTGCTCCCCGTGTCTGCCTGTGCACCCAAACCCACAGATGGTCCAGCTGCTGAGAAGGCTGCAGCCAGGTTGACACTACTTGATTTATTTCCCCGCTTTGGCTGATGAAAGGGTGGAAGAGTGACCGAGGCTTTACCATTGTTTGTTGAGAAACATATAAATCCAGCGCACATGAGCTGTCACTGGACCGATAAATATGTATTAGAGCTGTGTGTGATGAGCCCCACTGAGGAAGGAAGCTCACTGGGGAAGGTCAGAGAAAGAGTAGAGAAGAGCACAGGCTCCATCACCCACTGAGGGAATCCACTAATTATCCACACTGGGAGGTGTAGCCAATATGTGTGTGTGTTTGTGTGTGTGTGTGTGTGTGTGTGTGTGTCAGTGAGCCCACGTGTATTTGTGTTGACTTTGATTGATAAGCAGCAGCAATGATGAATAGAGCGGCAGACGACAGGCATCATCATGATGGGGGTTAACCATTTGTGACACTGTTTTCTCTTCAGTATCTACTCTGACGACTGCGAAGTGAACATTTCCTCACTCAATATCCAGACGAATTAAAGAGGAAGGGCACGATGCAACACCACCAACATGTGTGTCACATTCATATCTAGCATGTTTTTTTACTTTGTAAGAGCAACAGATAGCCCTATCATTATCTGCCTGTGTTTGACATGCGAGAACCCGACACCAAAACTGTGAGCAGATCCATCAAACCATAGCGTTGCTGGCAGATTGAGGTCACGCTGAATTATGACTGGAGCTCCGAGGTAATCACTCATTGGGCCCCTGCTAAAGTGCTGTCGCGCCGCTCTGCAGCCGCCTCTGTGCTGCTGTTCGCCGACCTCGACTGTGCTGCCCCCTCACTAGACACCTGTTAAACGGGCATTCGGTTCAGGCCCTGGATTGTGGAGTGGCGGAGTGGCTTTTGGGGGTGGGGTGGGGGGAGCTTGACCTTGGGGGTTTGATGACCACTATTTACACAAACACACACACACACACACACACACACACACACACACACACACACACACACACACACACAGGCTCAAACAAACACACATAAGTTTAAGCCATGTTTTGACAACCGTGACACGGATGAACTGGTGATATTAACGAGCCGATGCTGTGTCATCGGAGAGACAGCAACATGACGTGGCTGCGCTTTGGATCGCCCGCTTGCTGTATTACGTGGCAAACACGGGCATGTGTGAGTGTTCAGTCCGTGCTAATGGACGAGGATTTTCTGTTGGTGATGATGCTGGTAAGCGCCATAAATGACTGTACTTTGTAATCTGGAACAGCTGGCAAAAATCACAGAATCACACAATCATCAGTCTGGCCCTGAGATACATGTGACTGTAAAATGCATCCTGCAAAACCACTGCAACCTTAACAATGTCATCCAAATAAAAAAAACAAAACTTAGCGAATACAACGTTAATGAGACGTCTCATCAGATGACCTTGAAAGTTTGGATTGGCCGAGTGTCATTCTGTAGGTTAGTAATTCATTTTCTCAACAATATTTCCAAATGACTTTAAGAGCTAATAGGGGTGAAAATATGTAAAGCAGCAAAATCTTATCTAAATTCTTCTCATATGCATAAAAGCCATCGCAAGAGAGAAGTAACGTGGCCACAGGGACATGTCTTTTTCTCTCTCCTTTTTTCTCTCCCTCAACTCCTTCTAGATCTTGTACTTGCTTCTTCCCCGCCTTCAATCTTTCCTCTGCTCTGTTTTTTTCTGTGTCTCTCTCTATCGCACTCTCCCTGTCTCTTTTTCTGAGGGACCATGGTGAGTCCCTCCCTGCTGATTATTAGACATAAGCCTGCGTTCAGCGGTGCCTGAATCCTCTGAGCCATCTTACCTCCACCATCTCTTCAATGTAAGCAAATCTCCACAGACCCGTGGACTATGCAGAGCCCCCTCTGTTGCAAACATTTCTCTCTCTCTACAGTCAAACTAGGCTAGCGCTCAGTTGGACACACTCAATAAATGTTGCGCTGCCTCTCTTGCTGCATTTCAGTCAGCCTCTTATTTTATTTCTCTCTCTCTCTCTCAGTGCTGCTTTTTTCTCACCACTCGTCTACTTGCAAGGATCCACAGTGTTTTTGTAAATGATGAAGATATGAGAAGTCGTTTATTCCCATCTGAAATATTTAAAGCCAGCCAAAGAGATGAATACTTATAACATTTGCCTAATTGTGCATTCTTGGCCACTTGCAGTCTCATAACACAGGGTTAAAGCTGCTGTCTCCATGGCTACAGCCTACAGTACCACAGGCTGCATCCACTTAAACACAAGTGCCTCTGGTCTGATCATGCATTAGTCCATGGATAATTTCACAGTGGTCTGGCAGCCCTGAAACAACACCTACATTGTTTTTTCTTTTCCATTAAAATTTCCCGCCTGATATTGAACTTGTCAACTTCAAAATGCTGACGGAATCAGGAAAAGGGTAAGCCGTAGATTTCTGACACATGTAGTGTCATTGAGTACACTTCCTGGATTCCCTCGGGCCACAGCGAGATACTTTAAGTTAAAGCAGAGAGGCATCCAGGCAGTGTGTGAGCATGAGTGTGTGTGTAATCAAAGTGAAAGTTATGTGCAGTGCTTGTTTGCTTAAACATTAAAAATGAAACATGACACGAAACAGTCCTAAATAAGACGTGCTACTTATGATTCATTGCATGCATGATTTGTTTTCTTGCTCTTTCATGGCTGCAACTATTCTTGTTACCTGGCTTCGCATGTTTCCTCTAAACCAGATTTACTCTGGACTGATTTGGTAACAGACGATCCAACAGGATAGCTGCCAAAGAACATGCATCTTCCTCCCAGAAACCGACTGCTTTGTTTCTGCATGGATCAGAACACAAAAGTGCACCGTTTTTATAATTTCTACAAACCCTCAGACTGTCTTCCATCCCAGGAGGTGTTGTGGCAATATTTAAGTGAAGAGCAGTGGAGCTTTGAAAGAGAAGGACTGCCCTCTTCATGTTTCATCGTGTCCATATGCAGTGTCTAAGGGGCCAGTGTTTTCATCTATCAGTGTGAGACATGCTTCATGCCAGCCCTATATAATGTTGTTTGAAGCTTTTGGTCTTCTGTTCCAGCCTCTGTAGAGACTGCCTGCTTGCCTGCAGGCTGTGGCTTAGGCCAGATAAAGAGTTTGATCCATGAGGGTGGATGGAGGGAAGAGAGAGGGAAGCAGAACAGATGAGACACAGAAGAGAGGGGAAGAAAGACAAAAAAAAAAAAAAAACAGGATGGGAAGAGGAGGAGAGACAAGAGGAAGGCAGAGGAAATATGAAGGTATGAGTGAAGGAGAGGATAGGAAATGGGAAATAGCAGGAGGCAAAAGCGGAGGAGGTGAGAGGAGGATAAAAATGACCCCATTGACAGGCTGTACCCAGGTTCCAGGATCGATGTGCATCTGAGCCCGGCGAGTGTGATATCTCCTACTAATCACGACGTGACATCCACTGGTCAATACCACACACTCCAGGCCTCATCATCGCACGCACCCTGGCTCTCCTCCGTCTGCACGCACAGCACCACGGGGCCACCGCTCCTCCGTCAAGTCATCAATCCGGCTGCTAATCACAGGCATGCGCAGCGCACCTGAGTCAAACAATATGTTGTGGACTAATTCTCCGGTTTTATTTCGCTCCAGGATTGGGGCTTGGGTTGGGTTTACTATACCGGGACGCTTCAGATTAGTTTGTGTCGTCGTTTGTAGTAAAGCAGATTAAACTGAAATCTCAAATACTTCACTGCGATTGTCTAGAAGTTTTTGGTGCTTCTGTGTTGTATTGTCCAATACTGCAAATTGGATCTGGAACTCTTAGCAGGATAACGCTGCTATTTCTTTGAAAATCCTTTGTGATCCAGTTATGGAGCCCACAGACAGAAGCACAAGCATAAATATGCTTGTACCCACTCACTAAAAACCATCTTACGACACAGGACTTGCCACTGCCAGGAAAGTGTGTGGACGAGTGTTTGATGGATGAACGAACCAAAGGGTAGGCTCTTTTTTGTGTAGCTGACATTTGGTGACTGAGAAAGCCTTGCACTATGTTCTCTGAAAATTCTATGAAAGAAAATACTATTCATGCCATATCTCTGAATAAAAACATTGTGCGTACGAGTGTTCCAAGTCGGATTCATCAAACTCTCATAACTGCACAAACTCGCCCGTGAATTGCTCCTTTCAGACTGATGAATACTGGCTGTTCAAGAGGAAGCGCACGTTCATGATATTGGATCATTAGCATAATCAACACTCCTAAAATTGCCAATCAAAATTTAGTCAGAGTCAGTAGTCGTATCAGATGACCCAAAACAATTAGCAAATGTTATCAGTGCATCTGTCAGTGATGTGTCTTTGGAGCAGTACTGTGCGATGACAGAGGTAAATAGGAAATGGTTCAGGCATCTTTAACTAAGATGCTAAATTACATCTTTCTAAAGCACAGCTGTCCATTACTGATATGCAAGACAGTGAAGGGGATGACAATCACTCAGAGATATTAGACCAGAGAACATTGCAGCCTACAGTAGGTGATGATACTGGACAGAGATCTGCATAAAGACCCCGAGGCAGCGAGAGGAGTGAGAGAATTTTCCAAATAACTACTGAGCTGTATAAGCTGCTCTGATAAAACATGCCAGTAAAAATACTCAAATCTGAAAAATGTCTGAGTGAATTGGCAAGTCATGATGATGAAGATGAAGATGATATGGTGCACACAGAATATTCATTTTGCATTTTGTATTTTTAATGAAATCAATTTCAAATATCATATTTAACTTCAAATTCTTTCAGATTAGTGTGTGTTTCCCTGTGTTTTCCCCCATGGAAAAGAAGAATGGCGCTCGCGCTGTTCGTGGCTCGTACGACAGGCCTGTACCACTTATGAATTTGGTTTGCTTCAGAAAATTGTATACAAGAAAATTGGTGAACGCCACAAACTCTCTCATTCCTCTTAAGAATGAATCTGTCTGTACAACTGCTTCTTGCATGAGGCCCATTGTTATCAAGAAAAGTTCTCGTCCAAGATAGGAAAGTTTCAACAAAGGAAATCACTTAAAAATTTTCTATTATTGTTAATCTTACATCCCCTTTACTGCACTTCTGATTCATTCAGCTCTGTCCCGTGTTTTTCGGGACATTATCTGTGCATTCTCATGACTACACGTGCACATACTGAATTGATTTCTGTCCTTCTCTCCTCTCGCAGCCTCCCTGCCAAACCAAGAGAAACAGAGAGCCTGCACGGTGAATTTTTCCATTTGCACTCATGCATGTGTCACTAATGCTGCAGCCTCTGAAAAGCAGAGAATGCTATCTCTGTGTCCTTCTATTGCTAGCTCTCTTTGTGCTCTGGCATGCGAGGCGGATTTCACCCAGCTCACTCCACACTGCTGCAGTGCCTAGATTGGCCTGATAGCTGTGTACGAACAACACCAACACACACTGTCAGCGAGCCTTGACTCGCCGTCGACGTGGAAATGGGAAGAATAATGAGTTATTACAGGGTTATCTGTGTGTATCTCCATGTCATGACTGTGTAAGCGGCTCTGCTAATCTCATTAGATGAGACAAGTTGTTAAAGATGTTTTCTGATTTCCTCTCTCTTCTCCTACTGTGTCCACAAATAGATTTCAGATCAGTGTGCTGAGAGGAAATGATTAGTGCTTTTAGCTCCCACAGAAACTGGTGCGCAAGTGGCTGCTGTGTAGTAACAGTGAACAACATCTGACTCCTGTTGTTTCTAAATATATGCACCATGTTTTACACCGCATCTGCATTGTATGGCAGACCCAAAGCTCGGTACGTTTTTATATATATGCAGTGAGCGGTGACAGCCGGAGACAAAGAGTGCACTGGCTTCAAGGAAGCAAAGCTCCATAAGTACAAATCAGATGTAAAATACATCTAGCATGGGAGGGTCAAAGATATAAGTCACACACAAATATGACAATTCAGCCATGAAATGTGGACGGATGGGAAGCTTCTATTCTTGGCGACATCTTGCCTGTGACAGCCAGATGGGATAGCTGAAACTCATTTTTGGGCCAAGGAAAGCCACGGAGAGGGCGCAGTTGCATTTGTGACAGACAAATTATCGCAAGGGGTGTACACCCCCCTGAGGGGAATCAGAGGGATTCAGAGCAAAGACGGAAAGAAAGAGTGACAGAGGGAGAGAGGGAGAGAGGGGGAGAGATAGAGAGAGAGAGAGAGAGAGAGAGAGAGAGAGAGACCTCAGCCTAAGTGCCTAAGTCTTGCAGAAACAAATTAGCTGTGAGCTTTAGGGGTATGGGAGGTGAAACTGAGATGGATACGCACATCCCAGCTAAAAGCAGGAGGTGGGTGGAAGCTTACTGCTTACCCTAGCCCTTTTCACAGTCTTCCAGTATAGCAGCTCACTAGCTTACAAGCCTTTGAGTCTGGTTCAGAAAAGGATATGTGCCCGATTACATCTGATTGTGGCTCACACACAATAACAAACAATGTGCATGGTGTTATTCACACACACACAAGCACACACGGCATAAACATGTTGGCTTAGCTGCACATGTGCATCCTCTAAATATCAACTGTCTCTCCCGGGAAGTCCAATCCTACTCTGTCTTACACAGAAAATGCCTTCGGGCAATGTGTAATATTATATACAACCCACCTACATAAAAGATACGAGCATGTGCACACACACACACACATACACACACTAACGCATGCACGCACTCATATAATTCGGGAAGCTCATTAAGAGCCACACACAGAGCACCTAGTAGGCAGCAACCTTTTTTCTCTGACCAAGAACATCAACAACTCTTTTAATCTAAACCACCATTAATGAACCAGAACCAGAGGAGATGTTAAAAAAAAAATACTCCCCTCGATGCACTGTAATTCCTGCACCCCACTTGAAATTATAGTGCTCTTCCTATTAGAGAGACTCCCCCTATTACCGATCCCTTTTAGGGTCAGTGGTCACACCAGCAGCAGCAGCAGCATCCGAGCTGATTAACTATTGTACCAGGCATGAACGTGCCAGGCTGGGCGCGGGCTCCAGCAGCGTAAACATATTCTTCTAGCTGTGCCTATGTCACTCTGTGTGTTCCTCTCTCACAGAGTCTGACACCACTGTTCTCTGCTCTGCCCATTGTGCCAGTAGCCCTGCAGCCAGGAGCCACACAAGCTCGGTCTAATTCAAGGCGGCACACCATGCAAACAGCAGACAAAAATAGGATGGATATGCGGCGCCCTCGCCTCGCCCTCATTCTTGGGCACACATTAAAGATTGAGAGCGAAACTGGGGGTCTGGGATGGGACGGCGCGACGAACGTGATCCCAGGACCTGAGTGTGGAATTACCTGCTCTGAGGAAAGCTGCTGTGTTTGTGTGTGTGTGTGTGCATGCTTCCATATGTGCATCTGTGCTTGCTTGTGTATGAGTGGCCTGTATGCTGTGTGCTGAGAGAAACACAGTGGAGAGATAGCAGCACTGTTACAACAGCCCATCCCTGGAGAGCACAATCTCTGTCCCCCCTCCCGCCTCATGCTTCATACTGTAAACTCCCATTGAGTCAATTACAGTGGCAGACTCTTTAGCCAACGTGACCACTTACTGTAAGTGGACGTCGAGACAATTGGGTTATGACATGTTCTGCCTTAAAAAAAAAAAAAAAAGGCTTGGAAAGCTTCCACTGGCAACAGCGGCTCCCTGAATATCTCCTTGAACAAATCAAGTCAACTGGAAATCCCAACAATTAAGAGCTATTTGTGCAGCCTATCAGAACTCAGCATTCGGCCACTGAGCATCGATCTGCTGCAAAAGTAATCTAAATCAATCCATTCAAATGTTTTTTATTGTGATTAGGAAATAAACTGAGTTGCTGAGATGTTGACTTTCGTAATAGAGATTAAAAATGTGGTGACCAAAGGGTTCATCAATCTGAGGAACTTCATTTCTGCCTCCAACAAAAGTGTGCTGACTACACATTTATCTGCTCCACAAACTAGAAAATATATCTTAGCAAGACAAACAGACAGACGTATGGATGAACTAAGCTGCCGACATCTATTCTCATTCTGTCAGAGAAGGGGGGGGGGGGGGTCATGGGAGGACACGAGAGGAGGGGAAAAAAAAGAAAGAAGAAAAAAAAAAGTGAGAAGACTCTTAAAATTCCTCAGTGGGTGCTTTTGTCCCTGGAGAGTATTCAAGGCAGGCAAAGGCTCTCTGCATAGGAAAATTGCACTCGGCATGCTAACTGTGACTTTGCATTCATTGTGAGGAAGACACAGGCATCTCAATGCACTTGGTGACTCATGCAACCATTTCATCTCCAATGTGCGCTGTTCTTGAGCTCAATGCAAACGCTTTGAAATTATTGCAGCTGAATTCAATTTCTTAACACCAAAAGATATTTCTATATGGGCTGGAAAAAATACTTCTCATTCTCACTGGAATTGTAGACAACTATTTCTTTTCTGGTGTAGGTTTGTCAGATGTATCCAACAACAATTTCATTTCTATTGAATTTAAGACAATAAGAAAATCTAAAATAACTGTGTTTTATTTCTAAGGGGCCGTTGGCGGTTGCAGTTTCGTCAGTTTTTATTTTGAGGAGGGATTTAAGCCCATGGGGTGGAGAAACAACTACATCCTGAGAGCTAGTCCACGGCTAAGAAGATTCGATGGCTTTCGGAACAGTTTGCTCAAAGCATTTTCATTTAACTGTATTTTGTGCAGCTCTGCCACCCTTCTATAGGGTCATATTGGCTTATGATGCTCGGCAACTGTGAGTAAATATAAGCCTGTGTATTAGATTTGGGGCCCGAGATGAAATCTAATTTCTGTGAGCTCAGTGAGAGAGATTGCCTGCTGATACACATCCACACATCCAAGGCCACATCTGGCAGGCCCGATCAAATATACATGAACCTCAGGAGATCATGATATGGCTGCACTCCCATTATTTCCTCAAGTCCACAACACATTTTTTGTTCCATGTAAGGTGTTTGATAGTGACACTGACATTTACTTTGATATTTACTCACTTTGCGCAGATAAACACGACGTGACATCCATCTTTTGTATTAGTGTTTGGCAACGCCTTGGTTACTGTCCAATCTCATGCGGATACCATTTAAGAAGTGAATATTGTAATGAAGGCAATAAAGCATGGAGATGACTTGGCTGATATTGAGAAGTGACAGTTAATTTCAGTCATTGGTGTAGCCAGCTGATAACAGATTGATAGTGTCACAAAACGTAATGGACAAGTAATTAATATCTATTGTGCAGTCTCCATTTGGAACACTAATGCATCATATTGAATTTCAGATGAAACAAAAAAAAAAAACAAAAAAAAAACAGAGTGACAGAAAACATCTCAATGTCTGGCGCCGTGTCAACCTCATTTCAGACCGGCCCGGCCTAATAACAACGACTATATACATCCCCTTTTCACAGCCGCACTCCAGCCAGATTTCAATTTTGGCAGGACAGAATGCAGTGTATTTTTACCTCCGGTCCTTCCTGTCAAGCTCTGAAAAGGCCAAATGGGTAGTGGTGGACAGTTTCTTCACCACCTCAATACCCAAAATTGTGTTGGCTGCTTACAGTGGAGTGGTGGTGCAGGGGAGTAAAACGCAGAGTGACAGGCCGAGGTCTTGGCACAAGGGCAGAGAGCTGTGAGCTGAGCTATGGTGAGGAACAGTGCGTCCCCGCCCTGGCAGCCTCATTCACTATTTATTTGTGTGTGTGTCTCTCTCTCTGTTTGTGTGTTTGTGTGTGTGTGTGCATTCGTGTGTGTGAGCATGGTGCCCGTGCTCGCAGTCGTCATTCTATTTGCTTATGTTGTGCGGGTCCTGGTGCGTATACACACGCCTGCATTCTGGTGAACTTTCCGTGCTGCTTGTGGAGCTGTGTGACCGCCTCGCTGAGGTAAGAAAGGCATTCAATAGTTGCCTTTCCGCCTCAGCGGTCACTCTTCAGATTATCAGTCTTTTACATTCAAACCAAGCAGTAGGCAGTGGAGGAGAGAAAAAAAAAAGAAAAAAAAAAAGGAAAGAAATAATATTATGGTCGTGTGAAAGACTGCACACTTTCCTTTTTCATGTTTTTGTCCTCTTTTCCATGGTAACATGCTTTTCACTGCAATCTGTCCGCTCTCATATCTTCCCCTATATTCTCCTCTCTCTGTTTTGTCTCTTGCTGCCAGTGCCAGTAGGCACACAGCTGTAGCCACATGAAATCCCCCGGCGTGGGAGAGTATGTGGTCTTACATGTACACATGGACTGTGTGTGTATGTGTGTGTGTGTGTGTGTGTATTTGTGTGTATATGTTTGCATGTGTGTAGTGCTGAGCTGAGGTGAGCTGGGCAATGGGGTGTGTGTGTGTGTGTGTTTGTTTACGCTGGCTAACCTTTAACGACAGTCAATCCCATGGGTCTGGACCTGCTATAGCCAGAGCTCTGTGTGTGTGTGTGTGTGTGTGTGTGTGTGTGCGTGTGTGTGCGTGTGTTGTGTGTTCAGAATGTGCATGCCGGTATTTGTGCACGTACATACATATTTAAGCAGTATCGATGCAAGTCTGCGGAGTTGACTTATGTGTGTGTACGTGCGCGCTGAGTGTGCTCGTCTATCAGTTAGGCTGCATGCTGGCACGTTCCACTTTCTCAATGTCAAGCTAACACATATTCAGCAGCAACTAACGTCACAACACTTGACACATATCTCACCCACAGACATTCTTTTCCAGCACACATTCATCGGTAAGCCTATTGTCATTACTATAGAATGTGTCATTGTCAGCTTTCATCATCACATAAAGAAATGACACACAGGTCTGGTCTGAGTCACACAGATTAGAAATTTAAACTTGAGTTCTTTCTGTGGCTCTCAAGTTTGAAAATCTTAACAAATCATCGTGATTACAAGCTTCTCCCCAGATAAATATATATAGAGAGCATTCGGGGTAGGTGGGTACTGACACTGGGTCTGTACAATTTATTGCAATAGACTTTTTTTCACAGTAGACATTTTGACATGTCACAGCAGGAAAAGCAGGTGTAAATACTAAAGTTAATGATGGCTGAATTCATTTAGCTGCTTCGGTTTCACCGTCCTGGTATTGTGCCTGCTGGATCACTGTCACACTGTCATGGCTTACTGTGACACTTGAATAGAAGAGAATATTGTTAATGTTATTAGTAACACCTGCACTTTCCGGCAATGACAGTTAAAATGTTTGCTGTATTGTAGTCTGTTGATTTCCATATAGAAAAGATCTAGACACAATATGTTTGCACATTTTGTTTCAGGTTTAATGAGAATGTGCGGAGCTGTTTGGTTACGTCTGTGCAAATATCCTTTATTTTACATCTCCACCAAATTAAATAATAAATTGTTCACAAAAACAAACAAACAAAAATAATTGTACCTGTATAGGCAATTGATGAGATACAGTCCAACTGTTGTTAATGAGAATAAGGTAAAGTTATGATATTATGTTGATCTGTTATTACCATACTGGCCGGATTTGTTTTTGTACAGAAAAGGGGAGGTCATCTTAAATTTGTAGATGACATATATATATATATATATATATATATATAAAAACTCTGACAGTCACACAGACTCTGTGCTGTCCCTGTCTCACCCTCTGTCACTTTGACTGGTGTAGAAAAGAGGAGCAGTGGTTTCTGTGTGTGTGTGTGTGTGTGTGTGTGTGTGTGTGTGTGTGTGTGTGTGTGTGTGTGTGTGTGTGTGTGTGTGTGTGTGTGTGTGTGTGTGTGTGTGAGCTGATGATCGTTAATATCTTGATTAATGCTGGCTGGCTAAATGGCAAGATTGATGAACTCTTCCTAACTTACTCGCTTTACGCAGGGCTTTCAACCAAATTACAGGGTCTTCATTCACGGATGGATGAGAAGTTCTACAGTGCTACAGACGAACTCTTAACAATTACTGAACTAAACATACTGTAGCAACAGACCCGTCTCCACTGACAACGACTGATGTGAACAGTTTTTTTTTTGTTTTTAGACAAAGCTACAAAGTGGACATTAAGTTGGGATTGTTTTGTCAAACCAGATAGTTTCTTTCATTTTTACTGCTTTTGATTTAAATAACAATTAAAAAAACCCTCAATTTTAATGTATTTTAATGCATTTTATTTTCATTTAAATGTGAAAAACAGGAGAAGACAGTATGGATAAAACCCTACCACAGTATGTAGTTATATACAGTCATTTATATTTCATGTGATATAATATGTTGACAGAGTAAATTGACAAACTGTTTTGAAATAAAATTGCCCGACATGAATATCCGTAATTTATCAAATTAAATACCTGACAAATCAATGTACCTCACCACATGCACAAATTATATAAAAAAGTGAAAGTGTTCCTTTGCATCTATGACAGTTCATCTCTCAGCATGATATTATATTATCATTATATTCATCATCCTTAATTGAAAAGCTGGAGGATATATAAATGTGTCTACTCCGTTTTATTCAGAACGCGTCTTGTGTTTATAAATGGCTGTTTTGCACAAGGGGGCACTGTCTTATTATGATTGTTGTTTTATGTTTGACCAATAAGTTATTATAATACACAGGTGAGAATAATTCACATTCTGTGTACACCACTCCTGAGCACATTTCCACACGACAGCAGAGTCTACGCTTGCTGTCATTTACTGTAAATAGCTTGGAGCATATCAGTTCTACCACACATTGATTTCCGTCAGTCTCCCCGCATGTTGGAGAAATGTTTGCAACTGGCCTGTGTAAATTCAGAGAAGCACTTTCATGGTAACATGTTTTCCTGTTTGAATTTTAATCAAACATGGGCCACTCTTTTTCAGCCAGGGATGTGTTTTGGCTTTGACAGGGGTGCAGTGTTTTTGGCTCTGATCTGTAGCTGTTCCCATGAACGCCATCAGATATTCACAGTGCCATCTCTGATGTCGCAGTTTTCCATCCTCCTCGCCAGCTTCATCAGTTTTGACACAGAGAAACAGACTTGTGCTTTTGGGTTCCTGACAAATTACGGCAGCACAATCGACAGTGTTTGAATAATTTTACATGTAGCGCTCAGGGGAAATTTGACAAAAAAACAAAACAAACAACAACAACAACAACAAGAAAAAAAAAACCACAGAAAACTAACCCTGTCTCTCTTCAGGGTTTGTAGCAAAAGGCATCATCTGTCTGTCCTCTGGGAGTTTGTAATCTTGTTACTCTCTGAGATCTTTCTGTATCTCAAGTGAGGAGCATGTTTTGGTATCACAGATGCTGGTGGCTGTCTCCAAGGAGAACTCAGGTACATATGCGCCCCCTTTCTTTCCCAGGAGGTCAGAGTCAGAGGTCAAGGTGGGCTAGATAGGTAGTTGATCCACAGAGGGGCGGCTTATTCCATCCTGCTCTTTAATAGAGACCGGAGGGAGAGGAGGAGTGGTCGAAGCTGGTAGGAATATAGCACAGTGGCGCTGTTTCCCATCGAGTCTCCCTCCCCTCTCCTAATGAGCATTCTATTAGCAGCTAGGGGACGGATTTAGGCAGTTAGGCATACGGAGAAGGCTGGCTAACAATGCAAGTGGTTAGCTAAACAGCTGTTCTCTCTTTCTTCTGCCACCTCCCATCCCCGGCTAATGAAGCCCTCACCGATGAGCAGGAGTCCCGGGACATGCCGGAGAAAAGCCACAGATACCCAGGCAGGGGATCTCAATCACTCACAGGCCTCATAAAAAAGTCTGCGTGGAGGATAGCTTCACCGATAGGACAAGCAACGCTCCAATTAGATAGTGGCTCTAAGGGAAACCCTAAGAATAGCACATCGGGCAAGCACAGACATTTTTATGAGCACTCTGTGCTGCTCTGTGTGTTTGGAAAGTAAACACTCCTTTGCATTGTTTTTCTGACTGGAAAACGGCAGAAGCCATGATGTCTTTCATAATGGATAATAAGCAGATCTCTGTGATGATTTTTGTGAAATGTTGCACCACTACATTTCATTATCCTACACAGTGTGAGTAGTTTTCACAGTGGCGGACATCGATCAAGATTAGCGGCCTGTCATATGGGTTTGTCAACATCTGAAATACCATGGAGGATGCATGCTCTCCGAACAGCCTTCGCTTAAACAAGGAGAAATGCTTCAGGAGCGATGGCTATTTTTCATTTTATAAAAACATGATGCTGCATTATATCTGGCTAAGGAAAAGCAGTGTTTGATTCGGTTAAATGTTGAGTCTGTCAAAGTCTTGACTATTTGCTGAAGCCCCGGTCGCCTTCTCATGATATATGGTTAATATTTCCTTTGCGAGTGTCTTTTTTTTTCCTTTGTTGAGCAGTCACTCAGACACACGAGCAGCTGTCAAGGCTGCAGCTTGCTTTAAATGAAGGACTGGTCTGAATGTGGGTCTGCAGCACAGCTCAGGTGGGAGGAAAGTCTCCACTTATATTCTGCAGCAATTAGCCAGGTGTGCTTAGGTGTGAAAATAGGCTAGGAGTCTTCCTTATTCACACAGCTACTCCAGCCACTGTGTTGAGTACTAAATTGCTCATAATGAACATATTTGAGGAAAAACTTTCATTTAAGTGATTGCTTTGATCTGTGTTTGTTAGCTTGTGGATAACGTAGGTGTTGCGTCGGGAGTTTTTTTTTTTTTTTACTCATTGCTCTTCTTATGCTTCATCTAACAGACAGAAGCCTAAACAGATAGAAGGTTTCTGATCGGCTCCATTGCTGCACTTTGTCAGCAAACACTTCCTCTGCACTTCCTGCAGCTGCTTCACAATAAAAGCCTTCCAGCTGTTCAGGGGGTATAATCAATTTTCCAGCCAAAACCCTTGTTGTTGTTGCTTGATTGCTGTATCAATCCGTATCAATCACATGAGTCTGTTTTGGTTTGAAACAATGAAACCCCTGTGTGTTGACCCATGCGTAGACTTCCTCTGTAATTATATCATGTCTAAAAATGATTGTGGTGATGGTATAAGCTTTTGTTTGTCTGTTCATTGTCTTTCAGTGAAATTACTCTGCTTATAAACTCATCTAGCTGAACTCTAACATTCTCCATTTTCACAATAATTATTTCAAAATGAAATCTTTACAGAAAAATTATGGATTTGTAAAATAAAAGGTTAAGATTTTATTTCTCAACAAGAACAGGCTGTTTCAAAGCATCTCCATGCTCAAAGAAATAAAACTGTGGTGTAGAGATACTGAATATTTTCTTTCTTTCTTCCTTTAATGGAATAAACGTATAAAATAGCCATCATTTATATATTAAACTCCCTCCAGGTCACAAAACACCCCAAAAACTAAATATAAGATCCTCACATCAGTTTCCTTAGTAGCTACAGCCCTGGTGTCTCTGCTTCAGATTGTGTAGTTGCCAGAGTTAGAAATGTTGAAGTCCCACACATGAGGGCTTTAAGGTGCCCCAGGAGGGCTTTCTCTGTTAAGTGGCTGCGCCAAGTGTTGTATCTCTAAGGTCAGCCACTCTGGACTAATCTTGTAATATTTTTAACACTGTAAAAGCGGGGCATTCTTGTTGAATTTCTTTGCAAACAGATGATAGGAGAAATCTTCTATTTGACTAGGAAAAACAGTGCACCAACCTCCAACAGTAACCCCCGAGCTGCACATGTGCATTATTTTTCCTATTTAAAATCCGCCACCTCTCTATGTCAGACAGCTTCTCACACCGCCTTCAATTTAGCTTGTCTGGAAAAAAAGGTGTGAATGATTCACTGTCACATGGTGGTTGGATGACATGTTTTACACGCTAGTTTGTCAAAAGCATGCAGAAGGCTTGCATCTGTGATAACCAAATGAAATGCAGATGCTATTTTCTATTCAGGTCCAAGTCATACTTCAGTCTTGTCTGTCAGTCTGCAGCAACAGGTCGCCTCTCAGCCCAGATATTAGCCAAATATGAACACTGGAAGTTGATGTATGCAGGGGAAGGAAATTGTCCTCAAGTTGTGAAATAGCACATTGGCAATATTGTTCTCTAACAGTTGCATTCGATTTGGTGAGTCACTCTCTTTTACCACTGAAAAGGATCTATAGCTTATGTTACCTCTCTAAGCTAAAAATCTATTACAGCCTCGCAGGCCTGAGAGCTAAAGATTTAGTCTTTTTGTCAGGTTGCACAATGTTGGCCCTTTATAGTAGAGGTTTCTGCTTGTCAGCATGTTTGCTGAAGTTCCTCTCATTGGGGATTTCATTGTGCTCAGACGATGCAAATTTCACAGCTAAGGCTAATGCATTTGCACTGACTGCAACTGAATGTCCTGGTAGGCAGGCTACAGCTTGTGACTGCATGTGCACATATTCTCAACCTCACACACACACAAACACACACACACACACACACACACACACACACACACACACACACACACACACACACACACACACAGACAGACAGTGGACAGTTTAGATATACACTTACAGTGCATTATGTTGGTGATAGGGTTCCAGATGGCATACATAACTTCCATTCTCTGTATCACATTGTTATAGGCTCTCACCAAGCAAATAACACCAGCTTGGTCCTACAGAAAAGTAATTGGACTGATGTTTTTCCTATGCAACACTTCTTATCACACATTGAAAAAACAATTTCCCTTCCAAATCATTCTGTCTGTAAGCAGAAGACTGTAGCAAGCCGGCTCTATGTAAACAGAATGATATATTCCTGGATGCCTATAATCATGCGGTAAACAAGTCTTTTTCCTCTCCGTGCAGATGAAGCGGTTATACCAAAATTAAGTGAGCACAAAGTCGTACATTTGCTATTTCAAAAACAACTTGGAAGTGTCTAAAGCATCACGTGAAACAGTTTGAAACACCTGGTAATGTTCCCTTCCCGCTGCAGAAGATGTTTATAAATCACGTGTTATGCAAACCTGTGAAATGGTTGAGGAATGAACTGGAGCTCTCAAGCATGGCGTGGCTTCGTAGCGGCTCCGCAGTATCCGTCTGTTATTCATGCAGAGGCACTGAGTGCTTTTCTCTCAGCAGAGATAAACAGATGCACTGGCACTGAAGGACTGACCTAGCTAGCCGCAGAGGTGAGCTGTCAGCAACAACAAGCACAGTGCTCGTGGTCATCACCAAAGGGCAAAGTTCAGCTAATTACACTGTAGTTGTTCATCTGGCAGACAAACACCGAAACAACAATCCATTTAACAACACACGCTTCAACATCTAGCCAGCCATGTTGCCTGGTGTGGAATGGCTAATGAGTAAACACTTATACAGTCATGGGTAAAAAAAAAAAAAAAAGAAAAAAAAAAGAAAATGTGCAGTGAAGACAAAAAGAGAAAACAAACAGTGCAAAAGAAGAGATGGATGGAAATAATGAAATGTGAAAATAGCGTAAGGGAAACTAGTGAGGCGGTCGAAGAAATTGGGCCAATATGTGTGGAACAAGAGGGAATAAAGGGAGGGTGAGAGAGTGAGAGGGAGGGAGCGATAGAGAAGGTGTGAGAGGAGGAGGGAGGTCAGTAGAGATGTGGAGATGGGCGGAGGAGGAGGGGGAGAGATGAGCCCCCAGTGCTCAGCTGTCAGTGCTTCCTCTGCAGGTGGGGCAGGAGGAGTGCCAAGTCCCTCTCTCCCACTCAAACAGACACCCATGCATCGCTCTATAATGGATGCTTTACACTGGTGCCAGAGAGAGAAAGAGCGAGGCAGAGAGAGGGAGACATGGTGAGAAGACGAAAAGAGAGACATGGGGGAGGGTGGGTACTGGAAAAAGAAAGACACTGCTATGAGGAACAGGGAAAAGGAGCTGAAGAAAATGCCTCGGAGATTAAGGCGGTGGAGACGAGGCAAGTGTAATGGGGAAATGGACGGATGGACGGAAAGACAGACAGACAGACAGACAGACAGACAGACAGACACAGACAGACAGACAGACGGACAGAGACAGACAGACAAGAACTTCCATCAAGTCATTATACCAATCAGGAGAGGAAACAGACGAGACAGTCTGGCAGCAATAGGATGCAGCTATTGGGCTAATTGATCTAAAGCCTAACAGGATCAAACAATGGCGGGGCACAGCCAGGAGCTGCAGCCACCATTCCCCCCTCTACCATGACTGACTGTCACTGTCCATTAGGAAGTGTATGAATGCGCCCTTGACAATGATTTATCAAGAATGATTCATAGATGGCATCTACCTGAACTAATGACTTGCCAGCCTCTTCACCGGGGATTGCAGGTCATCAACAGATGACATATTCTGTAGTCACCTCGTTCATCAGCTACGATTAGATTCCAAAAGCAATCTCAGCGATACATCACCAGATGGATCTCATTGTATTGTCTTGGAGAATATTGCTGAGACAGCCCGTGTGTGCCACATGTCGCTCAAGCTGCCGAAGCCCACTGGTACAGTTGTGGATCTGGGGCTACAGGCATATGCATCGCACCGAGCTATTACTTCGGTTGATGGAGGCAAGGATTTACTAAAGTACTCAATTATCCCCTGCTTCTTTCTCTGACCTGCTGCTCGGCTCTTTAACACCTATAACTCCATGCTTTATAGGCTCAACTACCTGCTGCAAGCAGAGACAGACTGATGGCTGGACTACCTGAATGAACTGCCTTCACCGTTTTCGGGCCATTTGTCAATTCTTCATTCCTCTGCTCTCTTCTGGCTAGGGATAGGTAAAGCTGCGTCCCTCTGATGGACAGCCCAGCTGGATATTATTTTCAAGAATGTTACCTCAACCTGGCTATTTGACCTCAGTGAAGTCATCTTTATCCTAATAACACCCCTCCCACCTCAAATTACTCTGCAGGGCTGCCTTTTTTTCTCCTGCTCAATAAAACTTTGGCTTCATTTTCTCTTTGCAACACTGAGTAGTGAACAGAGAAAAAAAACCTATTTGCTGACTGAATTAGCCAATTTCCAATTTCTTCCAAGTTCAAAAGAGAGTAATACCTTTTAAGTTGGTGTGTAATCCTCTATCTTTGTTTTTTTTATTCTTCTGCTGTACAAAGCCAAAGACACTGCCATTCAAAGTGATGGAAAAATACCACATAGGCTACTTGTTAAAATCTGTTTGCTTTTTCCACACAATGACGACCAGAGTATATGGCAGACAACAAAGCTGAGTAGTCAGCGTAAATAAATACAAGCATTCTTGTTCTGCAGAGATGGCATCCCCCTGGTTTAATTATCGCTCTTGTCAATCGAGGTGGAAGAATACGGCACCTGACAAGGCGTGTCCCCATTCTCTCATCTCGCATAGGCCTTTTTCACACCCTGAGATGCACAGACACCCTTCAGCAAACAGCCAAATCAAACCTTGAGATGGAGGCACTCTATTGCCCCAAACACCCAGGTAACTTTACAGTGTCGAGCTGCTGAATGCTTTTGACACCTCAGAAATGGGGTCTATTCAACTTCGACAATTGTCCCTGGTTTTTCTCAAGCACAAAGCATTTGCACAACAATGGCAGCTGCATCGCGTATGAATAACATCCCAGGGATGTGGTTATGCAGCTATCTTTCCCGGTGACTCCAATTCACATTCCAGCTCTTGCAAGGTGCCTTTATTAATGCGTAAACTCCAGAGGCGATGGATGGCTGCTTCAGGATGCCGGAGCCCACAGAAATGAAGTTGACACTGAGTGTGGATGGATCGTACATCCAGATCTGTACGGTGAGAGCTTCGTACAGGGACATTATGGGGTGGGGGTATGCAGGCCTGTAGGCCATTCCACAAGGAAAGCCTCCCATGGGTCTCGTTTCAGAGAGGAAACCCACACGTGTTGTTTTCAAAGGTCACAGCCAGATGTAACATTACAGCAAAAGCAGTGATGTAGTGCAACACTCGCACACTCTTCATCTATGTGGCCTGCTGGCCTCTTTCTCCATTCTGTGAGACAGGGTAATTTGGAGTAACATTTGTAGTAGGCTTAGATTATGTGTTGATATTTCAAGATACAGCAATGAAGTGCACAAGTTCTCAAGTGCAACACATCCTCACAAATTCCCAGCAGCAGTGCTACAACAGAGTTTGTGTTGTTCCCTCTGAGGACAGCTACCAGCCTGCATGTACATGGTAAATGACTGTCAGAGCAGAGGTTAGGTGCTCATGGCAACGCAGGCTTTGAATCCCACAACGGGAGCACTGTATCAGCATGATTGACAGAGGCAGATTGATTTGAGGCCCAATAAACATTGTTGTCAGTCTTATTTCCTTCCTCTATAGGTCCACGAGTTAAATACATGCCCAAAGCAGCACAGGAGTCATTTGCAGTGGAATCACCAGAGGCCCCAGACAAGATCTTACAAGGAGGTCTGCTCCCTCACCTTCACCTGTCTCAGGTGAAGTCATGCAGGTGGAGTCACTCTGAATGTCATTAGCCCTTCAAATATTAAGCACTTCCAATACATTTGTTAAAATGGCTGAGAATAATTCAGCTCTCCATTGAGGATGAAGTGTAGAAAGTAAGTCTGACACATGTTTAAGGCTGCACCTAATCATTATTTACAATTAATCTGCCCATCAAATATTAGAGAATACTACAAAAAAAAATATCAACGCAATTTCCATAAAGCCAAAGTTTGCATATTCAGATTGCTTGTATTGACTAACCAGCCACCCTAAACCCATAGATATTATCATAGAATATAAATATTAATATTTGTGGATTTGGAATCATTCTTGCTTAAATTATTTTCTGATTATCAAAATAGTTGTTAATTAAAGTTTACTGATTAATAAGCTAATTGTGTTAGCTCAACACATATTGTAAACATTACACAGTAGTGCTCACAGTAATATGCACTAACACTGCTTTGTATGAAACAATGTATGTATATAAAGAATCAAGTATCTCAACTGTATACTACATATGGAACTAGAGCATAGGACATAAGTTTCTAAAAAATAAAAATAGACCAAAATGAATAAAAATGACTGAATTAATTAAAGGTTTGCTTTATCTTTACTTTATCTAAATGTGTAACGCCAGCCAGATAGTGAAGCAAATTTAGGATTAATGAAGCAACTGACATGATATTATGAAATAAGCTGATATTTCACAATGATTCTACTTGAGGTCAATTTTCTGCATAAAGCAATGATTTAATTTATTACAAATTTTTACCATTATTGGTACTACTTACTTGTTGCCTTTGTATAATCAGTATTATTTCTATATGAAATATTTGTTTTATTTACACGACATAGGAAGCGGTGCTGGTGGGGATAAAAAGGTGTTTTAACTGAAGCACTGACCATTACAGATGTTTCAAAAAAAAAAAAAAAATTTGTATTCATTAAATCAAGTCTTAAAATTTAAGACCCAATTTATCCATTGGATTAAACTTTCATCAACACATTTTATCATTTAACCTACTAATCCTCTATAAGCACAGATCTAAATTTCTGGGTTATAATGTACAGTAATAAAATCCTGCCAAATTCACTGAGATGTGTGTGTCATTTTAGTGTCGGTTATTTGCCCCTTTTGCCTTCAGATGATTCACCGACTGTACACACTTGACCATACTTGATCATAAAGGACATGGCAGCTTGTGTCTCAGTGTAATCATTACATCACACTCAAGTCGCTCTAACAGAAGCCCTAGTTTCCCAAGCAATCAGCCGAAGGAAATTGTACAGTAATACATCAGTTCCTATGACTTCCAAGTCACATCCTTTCCAGGACTACATGAATCATAAATTCTCGTCAGAAAATCCACAGCAAGGAGTTCACCATGAAGAGCAGCCATTAATAAAGTTAATATTTCAGGTTTGATTTGAGAAGGATGTCCTGCCACGCCATTTGATTTTTTCAATCTCTCTGATCCTCTATTTCTACACATCCCACGATGCTTTCTTTCACTTAATTACCACCTATGCTATCCTTCACACTAAATGGATTCAAAAACTTGTTACCCTTTCCTGAAAACCGAGTAGCTGCCACACTGCCCTCTTAGTACTCATGGTTCAAGGGGTTTCACTGTTTGCTAGGTGGTGTCTTGCATTAAAAAGCCTTGGTTCTCATTGCACCGACGTAATAAAACCCAAGCATTTAACATGCACATTTACGGTCCTCAATAACCCAGAAGTCTTAATAAAAATGAAAGCTGACATTGGCATGAGGGATCCTCCACACTAGCTGTCTTTAATGTCCAAGACGTTCCATTAAAAGGGGAGCACTTCCTCAGAAGCGGAGCTTTTATCCTGATTGCTTACAGGAAGAGAGGAAAAAAAAAAAAAAAAAGAAACCAAATGACCTTCAGCGCCTCTACAGCTAGCCCTTCCCTCATGTGTGCTTCGTGGATAGACGCCCCTGCGTGCACATACGTGGACAGCTGGGAAACGCACACCGATGCAGACACATGTGTGTGGATACACAGTGTGTTTGGACTCTCTTATGTACACGCATTAAGAGGGATATATGTACGAATGCACATCTGAGTCATTGGCTACTTTGTATTCAGTTCACGTGCAGAAAGAAGCCATCTCACTTTTTAAATCATAATGATTATTAGGAGATAGAGAAAAAGCCAAATCTGCATGTACAATTATAGCCTGTGCGATGCCAGATAGATAATACATGGGACTGGCTAATGTCCTTGCTTCAGAACTTCTTCAGCCGTTTTCCGTTTGAAGCTAGAGAAAAAGACGATGGGGACAGAGATTTCCCTCTGTGGGAACACAACTATTGAGCTACATTTAATAAGCTGGTCAAAAACACTCTCCTGCCGAGAGAGACTGTGCTTTTAATGACCATTCTGCTTCCAAAGTCTCAGATGTGCAGCTAGATTGCTTGCCACATAGCAGACAAGGCAGCCATCTTATTAATAGCCACGCACCACACATGCTGCAGACTTGGGACCAGAAACCCAGAGAGGCAAGAAAGGGAGAGAGACACACACTGGCACATGGAGAGAAAGCATGTGTCTTTTTCATGCTTTTACTATACGTGAAAGCAGGGAGACAGATGGATGCAGTGAGGAGGAGATTAGATGGAGGAGGCAGGGCAAGGATCGGGGTCTAAAAAATCCAGCCCTCACGAGAGGACGTCCAGGCCAGCCTCCACACAGGCCAGGAGGGGGAGGCTATGTGATGGATGTACCCTGTGACTGGAGCCCTCGGCACGCCCACATGGAGACGCCACCAAGGCCAGGCCAGAGGAGCAAGCAATCAAAGAGAGAGGCCGGAGGGCTAGGATGATATAGGAGGATCCAGCTTATTAAATAGGCTTCAGGAGGAGCATGGAGCATCTGAAGTAAGTTGTCACTCTGCCACCAACAGGCATAAAAGGAGTCTCTGTTAGATGGAGAGTCTATGCACTGTAGGCAGTGATGACAGACTGTGTACAGTAAGAGTGGGAATACTGTCATTAAATACACCGACACACCAGGGAGCTCCAGAACAGTGTGTCACTGCTGATTTACTTTCTCTTTTTTTTTTTTTTTTTTTTTTTTTACCTGGGCCTCGCTTTCCTGCGTCTGAGCAGTAGGTGAAGGGAAATGTTTGTGTGCAAGACTGTTTGTGCACGTGCGCATGCAGAAATGTGATTTTATATCCCATGTTATAATATCCCACCTTATTCTACTCCAGAACTCACACATTCAATGTGACACTGCTGCCTCTATTTCTAGGGAGAGTGTATGAATTTTCATTTGTGAGCGAAGTCTTAATAAAAAGTCAAATCAGGATAGGAGGGAGGAGCCATCACGGATTGTTTACAATTCTGTTTCCTGACTTAATTTCCATTCGGAGTGCAGAGTAGGAAACTCAATATAAGGCACTTTTCCTCTGATGCAACAGTCTGCTAACATGGATAGAAAATCATTACACAAATCCATTACCAGAGGCGACCTGAAACCAGGTGTGCTCATGCCACAGTGTATAATTCATTTGATTATAGATTTTTACTTCAATTTTACCGCTTTGCGAATCGAGACACTTTGATTCCTTTCTTGTTTACTGCGTTGTCTTGGCAACAAGAGCATCCTACCAGTTTTCACTTCAACGGTTACGACTATAGGAGAGGAGGAGCAGATTACAGCGGAGGTTGTGAAAGCAGGTGCAAAAAGACATTTCTTCACTTGGATTTCCTGTCACATCCCGCAGCCCACTCCAGTCCTAAACTTTATATAATTACAACAATCTGTGCACCGAGAGAGACTGTGTGAAATCTGATTGCCATTGGTAACATTCACAGCGAGAATCTTGGCGTGATAGAAGGCTTCCTGTTTCAATTTCCTAGGATCCCTCAAGTTTTACTGGCTCTTTTTTTTATCCCATCAGTGGGGCATACATTTCCATTCAGGGGAAAAAACAGACCCGGTAATATCCAATTTACTGGAAGGCAGAGGAGATGGTTTCACTGGCAGTATAATAACATGCTACATGGAGCGTAGCATTATGGAGTATGAATAAAAAAGGCATTTATAGTAAAAATTCAATCGAAAAGCAGTCATCATTCATCGGAGGAAATCAAGGCAATTAGTAACACTTTAATGCAAATTGGAGAAAGCAAAACAAATCACAAATCCCTGGCACTGTAATGGGGCCCAGAGAAGAACAGCTCAAATGACCTCTTTCGAATGTTGGTCTGTGAATCAAAAATCCAGGAACAAAGATTTTATTCTGCCTGGTGACAAGAAGAAGAATTGTGTGTTAGTGTGTGCAGTGTTTGCGGCTATGCCACTTAATAGTTCCTTGACCACAATATTGCCTAAGACCAATCTCCCCTCTAGCGCAACAGTGATTTCTTTAATGCAGTTCACTTCCTTGTAATGTGCAGTAAAAAGCCCCGTGTTACGATTCCAGCCATGTGTGTCCAAAGCACGACAGTTTGTGGCTTGTTAACACGCTCAACAAGCAGCCTATGGGAGTGTGGCTGAATGTAAAGATTTCTCATTTGGAATATTACCACAACATAAACAATGTGGAAAAACATAAACATGGCTGTACAGCGGCACCTCCGTATCCTCACAGCCTGTTGTGTGCGCAACGCTGCAATCAGTTACACGCAAGAAAACAGCCAGGTTTTTTTTTAAAGGGATGGACGAATACGTGAACGACTGCAATAATTCCAGGTTAAGGATTATGCGGTGTCCATTTGGCTCTGCAGGGTGCAGTTGGAGGCTCACATTCACGGCTGGAGCTCAAAGCAACACTTCATTCACATGAGCCAAAGCACTTCCGGCAAGAACCTACGTATAAGCGGTCGGGATCCATCTTAATTCAATGATGCATTAGAGGAGCATGAGTATGAGGGATGTTTATCGCATGTCCAAGTGAAGCGCATTTAGTATGGAAGACATGGCAAACGTGGGCAGTAAATCATCATGAAGTAGAATTAAGGAAGCCAGCAGATAAACAACATTGCTTACAAAGGGAAGAGTGTGTGTGCACTGTCATTTAGCATGACTTTGGCTGCCACTAAAAAGCTCCCTCTGGTACACCCTGTCCTTTTTTATCTTGCTTTACAAAGACACATTACACCTGCATGTCTATTTCTGACATACATGATACTAGCAAACCAGCAGAGTACGTCAAGACCCACATGTGGGCTGAAACGTGCCGTGGAGTTTCAATTTCCCCATGGGATTGAACGTCACAGTGATTTAAATGCAAACACCTGCCTCTTAAAACATTTGCTATGCTGCACAGTACAGTAGAATACATTACCCAATAACTTGTGACCTGCACCGCCAGTTTCTAATATCAAGCAGCCTACACACCAGCAGGCATGAGCTCCACAGCTGTATTACCCATCCCCCGCCCCCGCTCTTCCCTGCTGTGCTCTACCTTCAGAGTGGTGGGAGAGGGTGAGCAGGCTGACGCAAGAAGCGCCGATCCCAGAACCGAACACAGTGATGCGGTTGGAGTCTCCGCCGAAGAAGCCGATGTTCTCGCTGATCCACCTTAAAGCCTGGATCTGGTCCAGGAGCCCGTAGTTCCCTTTAGCAGCCTGGTCACCAGTACTGAGGAAGCCTGCAAGACAAATAAACAGATAACAGATAACAAACTCACACAGAGAAAGCCAATCAAACAAATAACATCGCTCTATGAGCCTCCAACTAAGACAGACAAGGAGGTGGTCTGCAACTTGCACATGCAGCAGTTATGTATACAGCTAGTTATTTTTCATGTGCACCTGCAACACTAAAGGTTACCCGCAATGGCTTGACCCCACCCCGATTTTGTCCGAAGAACCGCCACGTCAGGTGACAGCAGAGGTGAAATCATGACTTATTAGACGACATGGCTGTTGGTAAAATAGGAGCGTGCGTGACCACATGTCATTTGCACCTTATGGGAAATCAATGGCATGTCTCCACGGGTGTGCATCTATCATCAGATATATTGAGCAGCCCTGATGAAAATACGAATCTATGAAAACTCTGCGGACACAGAGAGAGAGAGAGAGAGAGAGAGAGAGAAACAGAGAAAGACTTGATAACAAGATTTACAATCATGTTTGATGCTGCAAACACCTCCATATGGACTGCGACCTCATTACATTTCCTATCAGAGTTACCATCTTCCTCTGACAGTGTCTGGACTCTCTCTCTCTCACACACTCTGTAGAGCCACATACTTTCAGTCTAAACATTCACAACAGGCACTATCCGGGCACATTTTCCTCCGTGTAATCTGCTATATGATGCCTGAGTTGGACAGTGAGCCTCTCTTGGGTACATCAGAGCTCATGTTAACACACCACCCTCTCCCAGCTGCTCTCCAGGGCCTAAGCCCAGCTGAATGATGGGTAATCGAGAGTCGCGGGAGAAGATCAAAGGCAAGCAATCCCTGAAGTCCCCACGGTGGATTCAGTGTCCATCAAACCCCTGAACATGCATACGAGGTGACAGCTAGGAGACATGCGTGGAAACCAAGACCCCTCACTCCCTAGTGGCGATATCGGCAAACACTTCACAAGCAATAAATGTGTTGGTGGTGAGTGTTCGCAAGCCTCCAGTGATGGTCCTTCAGCATTGTTTCTAACATCTATTTCATGGTCTATGCCTCCATATAATGATGAGCTCTCTGTGTTTAAGTCCTAAGGGGGTAAAAGGGAATAGTTTTGATATCAGCAATGCAAAAAAAAAAAAAAAAAAAAAGACAGAAAAAAGATCAAATCCATGTTTCTGGACTCAGGTCAGAACAGTGATGCTCGCTTTAGATAAACACAGATTAGAAAGCAGCTGCTCCAGGCTCATTAGCTGTTTATGTGTATGTATGTATGAAGAGGATGCGTTTTTCTCTCTTTGTGTGATTCAGAGACTATAGAGGGCACAACCTCCTGCCCCACCCCCAACAAGCACACCTTCCTCGCCCCAAGTGCCTGTTGGCAGCAACAAAGAGGGTGGGCAGGGGAAAGGCCAGGCCTGATCATCGATAGGAGAGAGGCAGTGGCACAGGAAGCAAAGCAGGAGACAAATGGATCAACAGATGGTCTCCTTCAGACGCATCCCTGAGGATGACAGAGCAGCAGGGCACATGCAGAGAGAGAGAGAGAGAGAGAGAGAGCGAAAGAGACAGGCAGAGGAACAGAGACAGACACAGGCAGAGAGGAAAAAGGAGCACTCCAATTGAAGAGCTTTTTCTTTTTCTCTTGCGGCTGCTCCTCGCGTTCCGTCATAACTAAAGGACAACAGCTTTTACAACCCTCGCCCCGGTGCTGTGGGGAGAGAGGAGACGTGACTCTCCCAGAATAACCCTCATTTGCGAAATGGTTCACACTTCACCAAGTGTATGTCAGATGGGTTAAGAAATGTCAGGAGACTGGCATGTAAAAGGGGTTCTGTGCAACTGTTAGTCTAATTGAAAAGATATAGTAAACATTATCCATTTGGCACTGTAATATGAGGCATTACTTAATGACAAAATGTAAATCATTAGAGTTGGATCCCCAGCTGGCAGAATAAAACACTGCTCAGTGCTCTAGTCTGTTGTGACTTTTTGTTTAGCTGCGTTGATTCCTCTGCATCTATAAATGAAACTGGTCATTAAAATGTAGACGTGGAATCCAATCTCTCAGACAAGACATGCTGCAGGCACCATTTAAAAATACATCTAATATAGCTGCTGGTTACGTTTTAATTGGAAAGGTGACAGAAAGTATTTTCTTTGGAAAGCAATTAAGATAGCCAAATAATTGTTTTTATGTATGGTTATATTTATACTTATGGCGATCTGTCCGTCGTTATGTATATGCTCTGAAGGTGTTTTTTGTTTGGATATTTCTTTATGTCTATCACCTATGCATCACCTCCGGACTTTAAGAAAAATATTCTATTAACTTCACACACACTCTGATTACTTGACACATAATGCACCATATAGTTTGGCTTTGTCTCAGACTTGAGATATCTAAATTTCTCCTTTCAAACCAAGGATTAGGTTATAGATTTCCAGATCTAGCAGATGATCCCCGTCTGATCAGGACTGCGTGGGCTTTGGCTGCACATGAACTGTGATGTGGAGCGTTCACAGCTCACACCTACACAGGACCTTGGGATTCTAGGCTGCAGCTCTGTGCCTCTGAACTACTTGGTCAGGCTGGTTATGTGCTTGACTGCACAACTCCACCTGACATTCAACAGATTCTCAGTACATAGCATGTGCTGCTTTACAATACGCATTTAATTCTAAACGGTAATCACATAATATCCATCTTTGTTAGCTGCCTGAATTCAAATCAATATGCAAATTCTCTTTTAAATGATCTGACCAATTAACTTTGGCACAAACAGTATACACAATTACCGAGTCCCAATCAAGTTAATTCAACAAACATATAATCATTAAATAGTAAATAGTTCAAGTCGATCTGGTACTTTGAAAGTAAAGTGCATACAAATTAATTTGAAGTCATTTAATTTTCTCTGACATTATTAATCTTTCCTGCTGTGAGTTCTGTTACAAACTGTAGATTAAATGTGGGATATTTTTCAATTCAGTCTCAATAACCGAGGCAAATCTTTATATCTACAGCTTTAATACAAATGTCACATATGGTTTGCCTGATGCTTTTTTCTCTTAAAAAAAAATAAAAATAACAAGACTCTGTTTTGTATGACAAGCGCAAGCGGTTCAGTGGAAAATATTTTGTTTAGACGAAGGACGCAGACTATCAAGAGAAAGAAAAAATGCCCTGAAGTTGTACTACACTGGAGAAAAGGAATCATATAGCTGATTTTTATGCAAGCCAACCTTCTTAAACCACGTATGCCAAATTAAAAATATATTTAATACGATACTGTTTAGAAAACTATATATAAGCACCATTTGTAAAAGGTCATGTCAACAAATAAAATCTCAGACGGTTGAAACAAAGATTTCCATGTATGGAAACGAACCTGTCTTCACATGTCAGCTGGATTAGACGTGGAATTAGCATGAGTGTTCCTTATTCACTGCAAACAGACTGTATGAGTTAATAACAGTGATTCTGTGCTCTTTCTCCGCATGTTAGAACTGTAATTTGTCCTGACTGATTACATGATGTGTTTTTGTATCGTGTCTCAAAGCTGTTCTTCCTTGACAGTGATGTGGTGCACTTCTGCTGTATGAAGAGCTGGTATTTTCTCCTTGTGGCAGCACAGAGTCAGAGATTCAGTCGTGATCTCAGTCGGAGTGGTAGCGGCGACCGCGGTCTGGGTGCAGCTGGGTCAGGTCGCACCTGTCACCTTGCATCGTCCTTGCCGGACTTAACATTGTGTGTGTGTGTGCAGTGCAGCTCCCCCTGCGAGGAACTTAGCCGCCCTTGTCGCTTTAACATGATCAGAGGGTCAGTTAATGTATACAGCATGACAGAGTCCCCTCTCTGCAGTGTTTGAGCTTCAGCCACTGTGCCGGAAGCAGTATGCGAGCGGCAGACAGTGATGTTCAGAGACCAGGAGATCACCACTGAAATCTAGCACCTCTCCATCTCCACACATTTTCACACACCAGCCGCAATCATTGCAGCACCTGAACATCAGGTATCAGGCGAAAGAGAGTTTATCCCCCCCCCACCCCACCCCCCCCAAAAAAAGCCATCGCTGAGCGTGATGGCACATAATGCATTTTGTGGCTTGATCATATTTTGTCAATAAGCAAACGCCACTATCTCAGTCTAAACTGAGCATCTCTGCTTCCTCCTGGGCGCCAACAGTGATTTCCTTTAGCCCTGCCTCTCACCATTGATATTTCTCTATTGATTATGATTTAAATGTCTGTTTCCTATACGGTGGGCTATAACTCACAGAGTAGCGGAAGGAGGTGATGATAATGATCGCTCCAACCCTAGACATCTCTCTTAGCCTGGTCTCCCAGATAATGGAATGTGTGTAAAGTAATGGCGGAGAATGAGAAGGGGGCGAGGAAGGGTAAGGGGGATGGCAAAAGCTTGTTATTGAGCTGGAGAGTGAGCTTACACATGGACAGATGGAGGGAACGGATAGGGAGGTGTAGAGGAACAGAGGAGGAGGAGGAGGAGACAGAGGATGGGAATAACAGCGGTGACGTAATAGAGGGAAAGTTTTTCGGTTTTCTATTGGATTCATTCTCGCTTTTTGCTTCGCCTTTTCCCTGTTTCTTTCTCCCTCTCATCCTCTTCCCTCTTTGGGGCTGCCGGTTAACAAGGCAGTCTGTGTCCAAACTCTCCTTTGGTACTTCCCCCCGTCTCCCTCTATCTTTTCTCCCCCCTTCTCTTCTCTCGGGAAATAAAGGCCCACACAGTCGCAGCCTTGACAGCCTCCCCTAAGAATCCCCCACTACAAAAGAGCTCCAACTTCCCCCCCAGCCAGGCCGGGGCTGAATGGGAGCCTCTGGGGTGTGGATGAGAAGCAGAGGAAAGGGGCCACCCTCCACACAGCCACATAAAGGGCCTGTGTGTCAGGCTCACGATGAGCAAGGGACATACCCAGCGGTCCATCCTGCACACAGGGAGTCATTCCCACAAGATTTATCATTTTCCTTCTCATTTTTTATTATTTTTCTTCAGAGGGGGGTGGGGGTGGTGAGAGTGGGTCAGCAAGCTGACAAGAGTCAAAAAAAAGGGTGAAGGGATTGGGGGCGTGGGCCTGAATGAAGGTGACTGCCACATGGATCAGTGTACAGCCACTGTTAACAGCTCGCTGCCCAATAGCATGGCTGGAGCGCGGTCTGATCTGAGAGCAGGAGGGCGAGAGAAATAGAGAATCAAGGAGAGCGAGCGAATGAGAAAGAGAAGGGGAGAAGTGCAGGCAAGCACAAGAAAGCCTCTTTATGGCAGTCTGAACACTGAAAGCCATTTACCCAACACCACATCCTTGTTCCCGGTGGAAGAGAAAATATAAATAAAAAAAACTTCCTCATTGTAATCCTTATAAAATGACTAGTTTCATATGAATGGATATAAGATGATTGCAGAATCAGTCATGATTGCAGAATCAAATGGTGAAAGGGAATTTATGTATGAGCCCCTGATTCCTGCTGGCCTCATCACGAATCAATAATTAAAGCAAATATCAGATCGCCTTGAATGGCAACAATATCATCTGATGTTTCAGGGGCCTGCCCCTCGACACTGGTCGACTTCAAACTGAATAATAACATGCTCAGAAAACTGCAGGTCTGTGCTGCAAATGGGAACCGATGACGGACAGAAACCTGAACGCTGTGGCTTGAGTATTAGTCTTAGACACTCTGCGTCTATCATGACACAAATAGACGCAGAGTGTGCAACATGAAGCAACACTGCTGCTATATTGTGCGCTGAAAGGTGGTTGAAGAGTTTGGTGCATGATGCTGAAGATAGAGCATTGTGCATACAGTACTGTGCTGCTTTGTACAGACTGAGCCACTCAAATGGAAAATGTGGTTTGTGTGCAACAAAGCACTCAAAACAGAAAAAACAATATATAAAAAAAAAAAAAGAAAAAAAAACACAACAAAATGTCAGGAGAGGAAAATCTGCACTGCACAAACACCAAAGCTCATCTGACACATATCTGAGACCCTAAAACCCAGATCTGTTACAGACAGACAAGAGTCTGTTACAGCAGACGGGGATGAAAAGCAGACACTGTAAGTCAGAGCTGGTGGTGCACGTGGCAGCTGCTGGCCATCCTGCATGTGACTTCGGGGCCGCTTAATCTGATTGTGAGATGTGTCCTGGTGGTCAGGCGACACTATTCAAGAGCTCTGGTGAACAGCAGCCCTGGCAGCAACTACAAATGAGCAGTTTGCATATGTATGACCCCTGGCATCTGAATGCCACTCAATCAATCACACATCGGCTACAGCGGCTGTCGGCTTTGTTGCTCCCCTTCGCCTCTCTCTCTCTCTCTCCCTCTCTCGCTCTCTCCCCTACCCTCCCCTCCACCGTCTCTCCCTTTTGCTGGTTCTCACTGTCATGTCTCCTGTCTCCCTGTGCTGTCTTTCTCTGTTCTCCATATATGCCTCCATCTTTTTAAGCCTCTACCTATTACCTTCTCTCTTCTCCGTGTCTCTCAGCATCGTTTCCTTTCGCTGAATAGCACAGACAGTGGGTTCTCAAAGACAGCGAAATGCTTTTTACATTAAGGGAAGCTTTGCATCTCACAGCTGGTGCGGAGGCGAGCCTGCGTGCTCCCACAGAGGCAGAGGGAGAGATTGCTGCTGGGGAGTCACAACTGTGAGGTTAAGCAGCACTTTGGTTCCACTTGGAGGAACATGCATCGTAGGGAGAAATCTTCGTGAACAATAATTTGCCTTTACTTAAGTCTCACATTTAAAAAAAAGAAAGAAAAGAAAAGCATTTTTCTTACAGTATATCCACCATCCTTTGTTCAAATAAAACAACACTGCGTGTAGGGTGCTCTGTCTCACTCTTTAGCCTGTGGCTGCACAAGTTCAAAGGCATGGTGTGAAACATGACATCAAGCCGGGGTGATGTAATTTGAGGGCGTGGCGAGAAAGATTAGCTCCGCCCAGCTCGGGGAGGACGGGGCAGTGTTCAATGGTGCGCTGTGATACCACGGAAAAGATCAGAGCCCAGCTTATCAAAGCACATCAGCGGAACAGAGTAGGAGAGAAAGGTCATCATTTAGAGGATCTTCAAAGCCCAACTCCTCTCCTCCTCAGGTTGGAGTAGCTCTGATAGCTGGCCATAATTAGCTTAGTTTTGGTTGACCCATCCTCATAAGAACTAGTGAAATAAGCCCAGACAGCCCATTCACCAGCTTTTCTTCCTGATACTGTAGATCCTGTCTTCTCCTCATATTTGCTCATTTGTGAAAACCCTGCCAACTTCAGCTGTAAATCAACAGCAGCGATTTAAATGAACATCTGTTTTCTGGAGGTTTAGCACTGTGGTGTGTACTGTATAAGTGATGTTTTATTTGTCTTTGGAAGGGTATAATATTTTTGGCTACAGGAAGCAGTGATGCTGCCAGTGGGGTTGTGTTCTGATTTGGAACCGGCTCCAAATTTACAAGAAGCAAGGATTTTGTTAGGAAACATCCTTTTCGAGTCTGCTTATCACACAGAGAAAGAAAAGTTTGGAGCCGCTCCACTTTTATCTACATCGCTGGTTACGCATACGTCAATGTACCTGTCCAGTGTTTCCAATATGGCAGACCATAATAAGCACTCAAAAAAGGTAAAGGATAAGTCTGGTGAGACTCTGTTGTTCTTATTGACTACACAAGCTTTATCCTTTAAGCTTCTCAAATGCAGTACAGTGATACAGCAAAATGTAATCACTGCTTCAAAATGATTTCATAAATTCAGGAGGCTAAAAAGAACCATCGAATTCTTACGTAAGTTATGACACATGACAGCAGCCTGAGTCCAAATAAGTCAAACAAAGACGGTTTTTGTTTTAAAAATGTGCTGGTTTCTCTTCTGACCTAAAAATATGAGCTAAAAAAATTTGAACCAGGTGAATCAATTAGAGTCAGTAAAATCTAAACCCACCAAAGTGCAAGGACAGTTTGTATTTGAAACAATTAGGAAGTTTATGTGTGTAACCGCTTTGGCTCTGGGCTCTGGCCATGTGTGTGTGAGAGAGTAAATGGGAGTGCCATGGCACTGAGTCTGGGTGAGTGCGCAGCCACTGTGTGCATAAGTGAAGAGGAGGGCTTCCAACAGAGTGTGTATGAGTATTTGTTTGTTTGTGGGTGTGTGGAGCAGCAAGAGCTTGGAGGGGGTGGGTGGGTGGGGTGGGGGGTGTATGCAGTGCGGTGAGGGAGGTATGGATATTAATCACCAGGAGGAGCATGGTTCTGTGGCGCCGGGCGGAGATGGATGGGGTGTGAGTGCAGTGATGTCACTCTGACAAATGGACCGGCCATGTTGGCTGAGACTCGCACATCGCCTCTCATTTCAATTAGTTCCTCACACAACAACCCACCTAACCCACAATCTGCAGGTTACACAGGCACAAACACATACACTCTGGCCACAAACACACCTCCTCCGGTGCCCCAACCCATAACACGGCCCTCTAACAAGATGCACTGATCTGTAAGAATACAGTGGAGCTCCTTTAATTAATCTAACTCAATTATGACAGCACTTTTGCTTTCAATCCCAGCAGCCAGTCACTCATTACCATTCATATTATCAGCCAAGCGCACTGACTAGGTCTATGGCCAGCACACTAACTGGCAGAGAGTCTGGGTGTGTTTACGAACTAAAGACTGGGCACTGCCCGTGTGTTTTCCCACAATATCAATTTAATGAAGTGCCGGAACGATGGCAATGTGAGCAGTTGCTTGGGCCAATGGTAATAGCATGCATTTAGTCTCTGATGTGGAAAAAGCTACAAGATCTGTGGGAGCCATCGCAGTGAGCAGCAGTTCTGACAAACTGAGTTCAAGTATAAAAGGTCCTCACTAGCTGTTTATAGCCTTGTTCTTAAAAGCCTGACACCCACTAACTAATGGAGCCAGGGCTGATTTTAAAGCGTCTGTCACCTATAAAAGAAGTGCTAAGTCCTGTTTCAAAGGTCTGATGCTGCTAACTGGATGCAGTAAGCCTTTTTTTGAAACTCCTGTCTGTCTTGCATGAACTTTGACACTGGAGGACTTCACTATCCTATGGACTTTCCTCCAAGCCATCCACGCTAAAGTACCTCTCAATCACCACCGTACTCCTTCTGCACCTTCTCGCTTTTTGCTTCCTCCCTCTTTCGTGTCCATCTGATCTCTCTCTCTCTCCGCTGCGATCCTCCACCTCTTCAATACCGGGAGGATGGTGCAAGAGGATCACTTTAGTATAAGCTAGGGAAGGCTGGGCCAAGTGAGGCTGAACTGGGCTGTGCAGTGCACAGTGGAGCGCTAAGTTGGGGGATTTGATCAGAGCCTCCTGGGGCTCCAGCTCCAGTTCCAGCTTAACATCAGTGGTGGGTATCTCTTCATCTGCCCGTGAAAGAAGCAGGAGGTTAATACCAACCCTATAGAGAGCAGCGTTTGGGAAGACTGGGGGGGGGGGGGCACATATTTAATTAGACCCCTCAACATCTGCATTTAGCACATTAAAAAGAAAAACAACAAAGCATGTTAAAGACTTTTAAGTTCCATAATTGCAACTGTTGTGTGAGACAATTGTGTGTCAACGCAGCAACCCTTCTGTGAGCTGTGATCAAGCGCACAGTTTTTCAGCAAATAATCACAAGCAGATATATCACGGAAGTGCCACCTAAGATAAGGAATGCAATCAAGTTGGGTAACATGGGCATGTGAATCTGTGGTTGTGTGGTTTGTTGACAATCTTAACCAACACTGAACATATTTAATATGTCGATAATGGCAGTTGGATATCTTTTAGTCTCATAGAAACTGAAACCACTAGGTTTCTACATATGCAGAATTTATTACCTTCTACCTTGCGAGGGTGCTTGGCTTGCTTGGCTTCACATATTCCTTTGTTGATGAAACATGCCTGTTCTCTCACCCCGAGAACAGTGGGAAATGAAAAATGGATGAAAAGCTTTTGAAATAGTGCGTATGATTACCATAACACTTCTACAATAGAGGGAGTGTGCCTGTCATGTATTGTTGCATGTAACACAAAGGGCATGCACTATACAAAAGACACTTGTACCCATGTCCTACAAAGCATGGCAATATTTGCTTTATTTTCCTCCTTTTCAACTGATATTGAAGTCCTGTTTCCAGTGAGGGTCTCCACGTTCAAACAGCTGAAGTGTTTCCTTTTTCATTTCACTTTCGCTGTTCCTCCTTTTAATCTAGCAGCACTAAGGAACTAGGTTCCAGCAACAACAAAAAGGTTAGATCTCGCTTTCTGTTTCATCTTGGCCTCCTGCGATCCCCAGGGATGTCTCTCTGCGCTCGTCTGCACTGCTTGGCGATGGGAGATTGTGCCAGGCCTCTGTTTGTTTGGCTTTTTTCCCCCCCTCCTCATTGCGCTAAAATCTGCCTGACAGTTCGGCAGCATGGCTCAGGCCCCACAGGAGCTACCGTCAGATAAAATGTCACCATGGCTTTGTTCCATGCACCCTATAGGCTGGCCAGACACACTGTACACCTGAGAGCCAGAAGGCCAAAGCACAGAGTGAGAGCGGGGTGAAAGAGGTGGTGTGGAGACCGAACAGCATCCAGTCTTATTCATTTTGCTGCCTGTGCCATCGCCACATTTTTGTTAACTGGCTGCGTTAATCTTCATTGACAAAATCCTCTTTGATGGACAATTAGATTAGATTCGTTTTAACCTTAGAGCTATATGATTAAACTACAAATAGATCATATATGGTTCATCAACAGTGCTAATTCGGCATCTTTCTATATTACAGGGAGCTGTGATTGGATAAGATCCCGCTATCCTCACCATCGCTTAACATAACAGCTTCTGAGACTCAAACTCTTGACATCTACAGTCAAACCTGATCCATTTTTTTTCCTGTGAACAGCAGCAACACCAGAGCCACACTCATGTCTCTGAGCCTCAGATGACTCTTCTCACTGTTTCCCTAACGAGGCTGGAGCGAAAAAGCCGACTGGTCCTCTCACAGCCGAGCACTAGGGCGGTTGCCGCTGTCAGCTCCTGTTAGCTCAGCCCTCTCTGGTTCACGTTTCAGAGAGCACAAACACACTCATCCCAAAGGAGCTCATCCGTGCTCCCTCACCTACCCCGACTCCCCTCACCCTCGCCCTCAATAAATTAATAAAAGAAGGAGCAGCTCTCGCAGGTAATTTGATTAAATAAGACATCCCTGCTTTAAAGAGTGTGCTGACGAAGCAAAAAAAATGACGGGACGTTGTCAGAAGAAATTGTCACTGTACTCGAACGTGACCCCCCCTCGCCCCGGCAGTTCTGCTGTCCTCTCTATCAGCTGAGCATCACCACATACTCCATTTTCCAAGGACATCTCTGAGTGTTATTAGATAAAAAATGCTATATGCTCCAGATTACTGGGCTTGTCAGTCACCTAATTTGATGCAATCCCCACCAGATCTCTCCCCTTAATTGAGTTTCTTTTGCTTTATTTGATAGCAGACGTTTATGAGTTCATATGTTTGAACCGTGGCCGCATGCTGCGTAAGCCTGTGGGCACATGCTCATTCTTTTCAAAACAGACAATGTAAACAACAACATGAGCTAAGACATTTTTTCTACACCAAGGACGTTAATGAGTGTAACCAATTTCTGCCAAATGTGCTGAGGGAATTGTATTAGCATTTCAGAAAAAAAAAAAAAACCCTTAATACAAGAACTCAAACTATATTACTATTACTATAACTATATTCTTATATTTTAGTTAACATGGCCACTCTGTAATTGCAATCAAAGAAACTGAATCAGTGTGATAATTCATTTCATTTAATATACAGCGTATATTATTCCCTTTTCCCCTGGTGAACTCTTCATCTCTTTCTGTGTTTATGTCATCCCCACTGTCACTGTGTCCTCTCCCCTCAGGCTTGCGAAGGCTGACTAGAGTTAGGAAGGATGTATCGAGCTACGACGTATGAATGAAATGACAACTCGTCTCAGTCAGAGGGGAAACCACTCATTATACAGATTGCTTTGTGGTGGTTCTGGGCAGTCAGGGCCAATGTCACCTCTTCTCAGCCTGGCCTCAGTGATCGGGCATCGCTGCCTTGCCCGTTTCGACGCCCCTGCTCGCTATCGCAGAGCTGACACACTTTGTTGTTAACTCTGAATCCTTCAGAGTCATGTTGCCTAGAGGTTACAAGGGTGGATTACTGACCCAACAACAATGCCAATAATGGGAGGGAAACAGATACGTTCTAATGGAAGGAAGGATTTCTGAATCTTATTAGCAGGACATCTTGTTTCAGTCAATGCTCCAGCAGCCCCTCTGGCTCCATGATAGCATCAGCAGCAAACAGCTAGCAGGTGCAGAGCAGAAATAAAGCCAATTGTGTTCATCGAATCATCCCCCGTCCTACCACCACCCCACATCTATTCCTTCACTTGAGTGTCCGCTAACTGGCTGTGCTATGGATAATGCTCTCTAATGTCTGTTAATGCTCTCTGTTGTGCTATCAAGACATATGCTGATGACAGTACTTTCCTCTCGTCTTTGATAAGTTAACTACACTGCAATAGCTCCCTCGTCGGGAAAACAGGTGGTTAACTGCTCTTCCTGTCTCTAGCCTAGTTAAAGTGGATCAGGCTGTGTGCTGTGGCTCGCTGTTGGTAACATCCCTACCTGTGGTAGATCGTGCAGCCTCGCTACCTGTAACAACCTGTGCAATGGTGGCAGATTTGTACCACACTGAGCTCCTGAATTGAGACTTATCTCCCCTCCAGCCTGAGAATCCACCATTCTGTCCTGCAGATTGGCATAGGGAACAGCCTTGAGTGGCAGGCCCCTGCTCTAATTAAACCGGCAGAGGCATTAGTACCGCTTGTGAGCAGTTTTCATAATTACCCGTGCAATTCATTCATTATTTAACTTAACGAGGTAGCTCAGTGGCCAAACATACAGCGGATTGGTGGACCTAATTTGGGAAAATGCCATAAAGATATCCGATACCTGAGGTTTTTGGCCTAGCCACCTGTTAAGCTTCTGGATGATGAGGGATCAGGAATAATGAATGAATATTTGGTCTTATCAAATTTGAAAGTCTCTGCTGGTGATGTAGGCAAACACAGAAAAGCACTCTTATTGCAATGTCTATTAAGTTCAAATGAAATGTAAGTATGACCTTTCTAAGCTCCTTAATTCAGCTAAATTGGCTCCAGAGGAGGCTAATTTAGCCTTTTACAACATGGGGGGGAAATGGGCATTAGAGCAGTGGTGCCACAAGCAAATGGCACTAGACCTTGACTTGTTTGCACAGAAAAATGTGTTAGCTTTTCATCTCAAAAAGCTGGGACTTTCCCTGATCTTAAAAGCATTTTAGTTTTAGACATTTTAATCCCCCCCCCCCCCCCCCCCCCCGAAACTATTTACCCCCCGGTATTACCATCAAAAATAATTTTAACCACAATTTTGACCACAGTTGTATTGTTAGTAAATGTAAATGGAGGTTTACATTAAAATGCAAATGCAGCAAGTGGTATGCAGCGCATATAGTCAGACTTCTATAATCCTGCATGAAAAATGTTACCTTAGGAGGCACATGCATTTAGATGCCAGCACTACGATATGAAATCATATCTGGCTGTACTCAGAACCCAGCCTGCTTGAGCTGTGGAGATAATTGATACACAATTCATGTTTAAAATGACGGGGGTCGATGATCATCTCAGACTGGTGTGATACAACCCTGTAAAATTATTGAGTCATGAGATAATCTGTTTTGATGCAGCCCTTATACCACTTATGATAATTCATGTGGTTCTATACTCTCACTCATACATAACAGCTGATCACAGGCACAGCTTGAGTCATTCTGCCTATGCCCTTTCATATTTCATGAAGAAAAATATAAAGGTGAAACATTCTCCATATATATTGTTGCTGTCGGGTGAAAACCTCGTAAATCCAGTCGTGGTGATCTTGACATTTCAAGTCAAAGGATTACACGGTTCCCGCGTGAGTCACCGACAAAGGTGACATGCAACTTAAAATCTGCATTCAATTTATTGGGTCTGACACTTAACAGTTCAACTAATATGATCTGTGTCATTGAGTTTCTGCCACTCAGGAATCCATATCCATTTTAATCCCTGTCAAGCATTGTTAACTTGTTTACTGCTATATTAAGCACCAGATATGCTGCCTCAGAGAGAGGTATGACGCCTGTGGCAATTTACTTCCAATGAAAGTATTTGGCTCACAGCAGTGTTACTGGGAAAATGAATTAAATTACATGTGTTCGTCTATAGTCGTTTGCAGACCTCATATTTTTGATTTCATCAAATATTTATGGAATGCTGAGGTCTATTTTCATGGATATATTACTTACATTGGTACATGCTGTACTGTGCATATGTGAAACGATGGCCATGTTTACATTAGGCCTAGCTCGCTTGTAGCTGGGTTACTGCTCACGCATTGGTATTGTCACTGCTGTGTTTGCAGCACAGTTTGCTGTTGACTTAAGGAATACAGAGTTTGGGAGAGCAAGATTAGAATATACAGTATAAAGTAAAAGCCTGCAAATCTATGACATTGTTGCAAGTGTAAACCAGTTCAAACAAAGCAGCATTTGCGGTGTTTCCAGCACAGAAACACGAATCAGACAAAAACCCGAGTAAAGCCACTTCCTCTGCCTCCCCTGTCAGGAAATGGAATACTATTACCAGACTTGTAACTGTGCTCCAGTGACCCAGAAACACATATTTCTAATTGTTCTAGCTGGCCTCTGGGGCTTCCTTCACAAAGCTACGACCTCTTTACAATTAGACCACGACGCACGGCCCATCAGAACCCAAAGGAGAGCCTGAGTGAGTGTGATCCCCTCAGGCATGGGAGCGTTCCCCTGAGCAGATGACTCCAAATGCCACCTCCATGTCTGTCTGCGAGTCATGTTTTATGTGGCTGCACAAACACAAGCACTTGTGTCAATCAAACACACATTTGCACCCACACACACACACACACAGTCACACACAAACACACAAAGAAGTCCAACACCCTCAGACAGCTCTATTTGTTCTCCCTATCCCCTTGAAAGTGCACCGAAGACCAAACGAAGGCGAGATGGACTGCGTATGCTTTCTCCTTCCTCGACAATCTAATAACATCAGACTGCGGTGATGCAGCAAGGTCGGCCCTTGTCCAAGGTCACTCTGTGCTGTGTCCACGGCTGAGGAGGTGTGCTCAGCGGAGGGGAGGGGTGCAAGCAAGCAAGCACACGGCCAGCTAGATGAGATGTGATCCCAGATCCACGAGCCCCGCCAATTACAGTGTAATACGTTTATAATTGAGAGTGATAAGGACTGTGCCATTTAAAATGTTGCAAGTGTGCTGTTGATAATTAGTGACCCAGGAGAACAGGCCGCCTTTTTTTTCCCCCAGTACAGCGAGAGGCGGGTGGTGCTTGTGCCGAGATCCATGCTGATGCTGACAATATAAAAGCCACCTAAACTGTTGAGAGATGAAGAATTGCGCACTTATCAACACGGATTTTATCAGGTGACATGTATGATTTGAAAGCGGGGCCACAACTTCTTTTGCGCTGCTGTTTGGGCCTTTCAAATGATAATCTCAATACTTTTGAAAATATTATCCACTAGAGTCCTCTCTATCTGTTTTCTGTGGGACATGTCAGGGGCTAATTGTTAAAAATTGAGTTATTGAGCTGTATGCCCTTCTCCAGGCCCTGAAGGACTAGCACCAATACAAATAGCTTCCAAACACTATTGGAATTCCACTGGAGTGCCCCTGACTTACCCCAGCCATAATATTGTTCTAATAATTGGAGCTCACAGGCCATCAAATATCATGCCGGTTTGTTCAATTGATTCAGACAGGGTAAAGGAAAGGGAAAAAAGCACGCATTTGCAATTTTCCCCATTTGTAATCCAAATAGCATTCCCCCGCTCTATTTTTAATGATGGAAAATTCTGCAAGGCAAAAGCATTTTGTAATTTGTCCTCCGGCTAACTTTTATATAATGTGGTACGTAGGACTGTTAGGGCTTTGACAGGACTACAAACAAGTACACATGCAAACAGGATTCACAACTAATCATTTGGCTCAACTAAGTGCAAAGTTGGTACTTCACCTCCCTTACAAATGGGAAGGCCTTTGTGATAGCTGCACCAAAACACTGTCATTGGTGGCACAATGTAATCGGGTAATTTGATAGGATTCATTTTGATAGTGTTCTGTTCAAATTGCATAGTTGACAGAGCAGAGGTACGGTGTCAACCGCCTGTTTGACACATTCTGCAGCCGCCGCTGCAGCACTGAGACGATGAGAGCTATATCCCTGCCCATCAGCGAAGGCAGTGGATTACTTTTTGTGGGAGACTGCTGACTTAGCACGCAGCAGAATGAGGCTGAGCGAAGGCAAGTGGCAGAAACGGATGATGATGGAAATAGTCGTGATAAAGATGTAATGGATGTGAGATTGAGGTAAAAAACATTTATGAATAATATCATAGGGAAGGTTCGCGAGGTGGATTGACTTGGTCTGATTGCGCACAGACAATCTGCACTTTCAAAATCCATCCCTGCCAGCTCCTTTTTGCACACGCTGCCCTTATCACCTGCGAACAGGACTGAGGCAGCAATGTGTCCTATCAAACAGTTGCCGTTCAGAAGTGTTTGAATATGTTTTAAAGCATTTCAAGTGCAAACTGAGTTTAATTAGAATGGCTGCTGATTAACGCTGCTGCGGATAAAGACAAGTGTCCAAAGAATATCAACAGCGCCTCAGTCTCCGTGTGTGACTCTCCTCTGCCTGAGCTCTGAACATCAAAGTGAATGAAAATGGAACAAATGTTGTTGTAGGAAAGAAACTGTGACTATAGTAAAGAGATGAGATTAATCAATGGTAGATGAATGTGCAGTTGATGGCAATGCATGTGGGTGTGTATAGTGGTAAATAAAATGAGTGAACATATTTTTCTGCGGATGTGTTGCTATATGTCTGAAAAATGGCCGTAACTGGGTAGAAAATGTTTTTGTAATTCATTGTTTTGGTCTTCTTGAAAATTTTTTGTTGGTTTCTCTCAGTGGCAGCTAAGTGCTGTAATTGCTGAGTGTAAATGTGCTAACTAGCTCTGTATCCCTCCTCCATGCTCCCTGGTATACAATATACCCAAAGGGAAGTGTGAATAATAAAGACTTCAAATGACAGGCACGCAGCAGGGTTAATGATAAAGGTCAACTTGCCAGCATGCAGCCAGTGAGTGTAAAGGACAAGTGGCATGGGGTCACAACTCACATGGGCTCCTGGCCAATATATGGGAGCAGAACCCACAAAAAAACCAGATGAGAACAGCTACTCTGTAGCGACCATTCCCAGAGCGGCTGCCATGTTCCACACACTTCACCGATGCTTTTATTAGCCTGCTACACTGTGTTCGCGATGACAGAAACTAATACAGTTTGATATGGGAAAACACAGCAAGGCTCATATCTGTGTAAACAAAACAGGAACAGATGAGACCTCAGAATGTGAGGGGAGCAATCTTGGTACAGTATGCTAGCGAGGTTGTGGATTTTCAGTATTACACTCACATTGTAGAAGAGAGGAAGGATATTCAAGTGCAGCGAGTGTGCTATTCAAAAATATCAGGCGAAGAGACAGAGACGGCGCTCCAGAGGCCCAGCATCGCTTTGACAGGCAGCTCCACAGAGAGAATGTCAGCCAGCACCTGAAGCCACGCAACTCCAACAAGACATTCAGGATTTATCAACACATTTCACTGCTATTATTCATGAGGAAACTGGCATTCTGCAGCACCTGACGCTCACATCAGTCCCGCATGATATTTACAAGAATCCCTTGAACTTCTTTTGCCTGCGAGGAACAAAGCCTCTTTCTGTTCTACAGACTAATCTCAATTAAGTCCTGCTGTTGATTAGGTACCTTGTGCACAGCTTTTGAAAATCAGTACAGAATGGACACTGTGAAAGTAAAGCAAAATCCAACTGCATGAAGGTCTGAATGAAATTATTTTTTATCCCAGTCTTTCTTTTTTTTCCATTAAGTTGAATTCTACTTCTGTAACTTACTATCTGAAATGACTTTGTGCATTTTATTTTTATTTGAAACTGAATATCTGGTTGTATCATTTCATCAACAAACATTTTTTTTTGTGGCGATAGTGTTATTTACAAGACTGCAAGTTTTATTTGTGGTGAACAAATCTTTAAGCTGTTTTGCTGGAAACCAAAACCCTTGAAAAAAAAAATTTAATCCTTTGATAAACATAACAAATCAAATTAAGTGATAAAGGCAAAAAATGTAGAACTGTGTGGCTTGTGTGCATTTCACTTCACTTCCATTTTATTAGTAGTATGTCTTAAGTTGCCCTACATATACTCACACACACGTGCACATGCACGAATACTGCATGAAAAAAAAAAGCTTCCTTTAGTTTAACCTGATGCCCTTTGCATGTTACGATGGCATTTTAATTTGTTTCCCTTCATTTTTTCCAGGTTATTTACAGGCAAACCATGTCAGACTTACTCTGTAAATATGTAATTTCCAAATGAATTGTTAGATATCAACCATCTGCAGTACTTCCCTTCCTCTGTAAGCTGATTTGTCATGCCGTATCCCCCCCCCAGCCCCCCCCCAAACCCCCCTTCACAGTGCCGTTGATGCATAACAAACTTTTTGTTTGTTGTTGTTGTTGTTTGCTTACATTAGAATAAAAACAAATTATTCGTCAGCCATACACTGATCAGAAATTTTGAATTCTGGTCATGAAGCCCCAAAGGCAGGATAGATCCGGGTGTGTAGCTGTGCACTGCAATCAAACTATCAGAGTCAAGGATTTTCTGCTAGTGCTGAACATGGACACTGGTGCGGTGTTTATGAATCAACATATTTATTTTTTTTCTAAACATTAAAGAAATTCCACTTTGACTCTTATTCACGATTAAAACTTTAAATATTTCTAAATATCTCAAAAACATTTAACACTGACCTATTTCAAAGGATCAAAAGCAAGTACTTTGGTGTATGTGTGTCTGTGTCTCTACTGTATATATATATATATAATCATTATTGTTGCAAATGTGTAGCCACCACTTCCCTAAGGTCAACCACTAACTGACATGGCGGCTGTCCAAGGTGCTGAATCCGGTGCTGTCTCTGGGTGTTACCTATCATTTGTGCTGATGGGCAAGAATCCTGCTTTTCTTTAACTGATTGGACTCATCATTTGCCTCATCTGTTAAGCTCACTCTGTATACCTTATTGTTTCTGACTGTTGGAGACATCAACGCAAAACTCCCGTGACTTCAGTCATTTCTGCCTCAACTGTCAATATACTGTGTAACCTGCCTTGTGCAAACAAAAATAAGTCTGATAGTTAAATGCCTACTATCTTGGTAAATCATACATTCACAATTTGATTCCCAAGTGGAGGGAATTACAGTTAGTGAGAATATTAGTAAATAAGCAATGTTTGTATTTACATGTTTTTTGGTCATTTTAAGATGGTAATTTTGAATTTTAGTCAAAGGACTGCAGTGTTTCACAGTCAGTGGCGTACATCTAAAGTAGCCAGTCCCAAAAAGTTGGTTAATTTGTTAATTTGTTGATTGAAATTACCTCTTGTGGCATGCAAATAACCTCTCTCAATAACAAAAGTAGAAATACTGTTGTTATATTCCAGCACCAGATGAAGGTGGATAGTTGGACCCCGAAACATGTGACTTAAACACCGGACACAGTTCACATCCTAGCTCTTATCAATAGTTAATGTTGGTCTCTTTTAACCATGAGTACTATCTTTCCCTAAACTTAACCAAGTAGTTTTAGATGCCAAAAGGTAACCATGCCTCAATCACAAAATACCAGCCAAAACAGCAATCTCTGCTTAACCTTAATTTCACTTTTCAGTGTCAGGTTTTGGTCAACAAAATGCTCATATGAGTAATTTTTGCAGTTTCTAACCATTTTTTTCCAGTGAAAAGAAAACCGATCAGGCAAACAACACTGTAATGCCTACGGACAGGCGCAGAGTAAAGACTACACCCTCTTTCCCTTACCTGAAATGACTGTAGAAGTTACATAAGCAGGAGGCAGTCAGGCAAAGGTAGTGCCCGCAGAATTCCTTGTACGCTGGCTTACTACAACAAAGCCCTTCCAGTGTGTTCTAATTCTCTACATCTCCCTCCAGAGTATCTCCTTCTTCATGGGGTTGAAAAGAAAGGACAGGCAAAGGAGATGGTGGAAAATCCCACTTGGATCAATTTTGTACCAATCAGGGCTCCTAAATAGTGAGGGAGATGAAGTTGGACTCAGTTGGACTGCAGCCATGGCTCCTCTCACTACAGAATGTAAAGATATATTGCACCTCTGTTTCACACCCCAGCTGAAAATTACTGTATTTTCCTCATAGCGGCGGAGTTGAAATGCCTTCCCACAGGCTTGATAGACCTCGTTGGGGTTACGACACGTTCATATGACCCTATAATATCAGCTCTCATAGGAGAAAGATGGTACTTGGTCGATGTGTAATATAACCTGTCATGAATATATTGCCACCTATTTGCTTACTATAGCCCGTCTGTGGATACTTTATTTTAAGTATTAGCACTATACTGAATACCTGACTCTGTATTCTGATAAATGAACGACCACCTTTATCTTCTGGCATCTTTCTCAAAGCTCCAAGCAGTCACGATTCTTCCTGAACGGGCACAACTCTTGCGTCTGTCCTAATTATATAACACCTATATATAATATCAAACTCCTACTCGAGAAGTGTGATTAAAAGCATTGTGACCAGACCTTGCTCACATGCCGGCCCTCCCAACCTTCCTCCCTCTGATTGGTGCAGTTCCACCCACTGCTGCACCCCTCGCCATGCTGCCTACTTTAATCCATTATTCCAAAATGTCCACCTACTTTTGCTTAGCAATCCCCTTCACTACCACCTCAAGTGCCACTCTTTACCAACCACGCCCCCAGAGGTCGCCACTAATCCAACCTTATTCTCCTCCCCGTTCTTCTCCTCCCACTTTCACCTTGTCAGTTCAACATCCTGCTCCTCACCCTCTTCAGACTCCTTCCTCCCGCCTCTGTTAGCCCCTCTGCAGCAACGCTTTGTGGTGGCAGCTGTGGAGAGTGCCTCCCACACATGCGAGGACTGCTGACCTTGGTGGTTAGGCTTGGCCGCTGCTATGATTAATGCCTCTACAAGACAAGAAGCAAGTACCTCTACCTGCCTGGCCAATATATATCTTCTTACACACATCATTCCTGTCTCAGGACACACCTCATGATGGACAAATCTTAACCTCCGTCCTCCCTGTGGCTGTACCTGTGCTCTAATCCTCCCCCTACCTACCCTTCACAAGGCTGCTGAAGAAGGAGTAAAACACTGGAAAGGAGGCCGTTTTAGACTCACACACTTTTTTTTTTCTACTCTGAATGATCAAACATGCCTCACTGGGCTCATCTGGAAAGTGTACATGCTGGCTTCCGTTCGATAAGGCTGTTACCTGTATGTATTTTGCCCTGAGGAAGAAGAAGCGCCTGTGTGTTTTTTGGTTGTGAAGTTAAAAATCCCTCAAGGACAAATGCACTAAGAAGAAAAGCTGTGCTGCCATTAGGAGCCCCATACTCCCTCCTAGAACAGAGTATAAAGCAAAACAAAGCATTCAAGCAATGAATCACCACAGATAGATCTTTCAGGCACCATAAACAAGAAGCCCAATATGAGATGGGAATAGACTAAAGTTATAAAAGTCTCTGAAATACAAATATTCACCTTTGGGTATACAATACATCTTGTCCATTCCATCTTCTGAGAGTGATATTTGTTCAAAGACTTCATACAGTGATATGCACTGTTTTCATTTAATTGATTGATCCCTGTGTCAATATCTCACTGGAGAAACAAAACTGTAGTTTGGTAATACTAATGATTTTTGCATTACTAAGTGCCACAGTTTTAATCCATTTACTCCTCTGTCTGCATCCAGATCTTTTCAGACATGCACAGAAATCTTAGTTCAGTTGCGTAGTGAGGTTCGACCCGTAGCGAGAGCGTTAACACATCAATTATAGCCATATGTTCCACAGTTGTGATGTTGTATAGATGATGTGTTATGCAATGACACATTAAAGGTTGAGGGGACCTTCAATTTATATCCTTGAGGAACCAAGGTCATTCTGCAATTGTGAGGCAATAAACCAGTCCACACACAACTAAGTGTAGGAGGTTAAACAAAAGCCCCTGTTGAAGTGAATATATTTGGGGTTTTACTGGTGTGGCTATCAAAAGGGCATCTGGCTCTGAAAGCAAAGGCAAAGGCCAGCCAGGGATTCACTCACAAAAAAAAAAAAAAAAAAAACTCTGCAACATCTATTTGTGCAAGTTAATAGCCTCTGCCACAAAAACCAAAGGTGAAAGAACAGCTTAATCACTGCATTGGCAACACCTGCCACTGTGCATGCACTGCATTATGAATTGCCTGTTGGATACTTTATTTGAATCTCACACTCAAATACACTCAATTTAAGGACCACTTGAAAATATGAAAAAAGAAAAAGTTCTAGCAGCAAGTGGTATACCTGGAAATTGCAGCTGTAGCCCTGAATCAGTATTAGGTCAGATTGTGCTGAGGTGGAATTGGAAATGTCATCTCTTGTTGCTCCGCCATGCCATGTCACAGTGAGATAGCTGCTTGGTAAATATTAGTCCTCTGTCTTTGAGGAGCCACACGGATCTCTGCCTGCAAAATTCATATTTTTGTGTGTCATTATAGCCTGAATTAAAAAAAATAATAATGGTGAAGAGAAGCACATCTTCCATCACCAACAGTAAAGGTCAAACATTCAGCAATAAAGCATCTTCAAGCATAAACACTGACACTAGGCTGACATTTTCCTTCACTGAACCGCCGTTCCATCTGTGCATGTTGCCATCTTTGGGTGAAGTGTTCCATTTTTACATGAGACGCAGCAGAGGACCCCTTGACCAGATGAAAGCAATTGTCAGGTTAGTGCTTTGATGTCTTTGTAATGCATATTTACTGTTTTGGTGAAAGTACTGTGATCATCTAAACATGTTTTCATCTCAGGGCACTGCTACAGCAAAGCTTGTTCTGCATAGTGAAAAGCACTACTGTACCGTACAAATTGATTTCTTAATGTCACAGTTTTCTGAAATGTCATCCCTATGAAAGATAATGAGCTTTGTTCCTGTTTCCATTTGCTGTAAGATGAAAAAGAAGGGCAAATTCTCATTAACAATACATCAGCAATCTGAGTTCAAGTCACGACAGTGACGAGAAATCTGTTGTTCATTCAGTGTAAAACACCGTAGTTACTTTGGCTTAAAGTAACAGTTTCGATGCTATTTCATATGCCAGCTATTCAACATGTCTTAGCAACTGGATGTATCTTAAAAAATGCATTTCTGATTTCAAACTGACATATGCAGAATCTGAAAGTTGGAGAAAGTGGAAAATGGAAAAAAAAAAAAATGTATTAAGTGCTGTGTCTGTGAGCAGTGGAGTTGGGCTGACCATGCCAAATTTGAAATTGAGCCAGAATCTATAAACTCAAACCCAAATACTTGATTTGTGGGATCAGAGGTGAAAAAAAAGAAGTTAACTTAAAGACTTTTAATTCTGCTGCCTTGCTGTATCCACATTTCACTTTCTAATTTAGCCACTGTGATTTTTCAGCAGATGAAGCCAGTCAGACCAAATGAAAAAAAAATGAATTCTCCACAGCTGTGAGGTCAAAATGTTCGGATTGGTAACTGCTTTTGGAAAAATAATCCCAGAACATATATGTTAGCTGACTATATTTAAAACTGATCCCCCATCAAAAGTGTCTTGTTACGTAGCCACACTTTTGATAAACGATTGCTGTCAGCGCTAATCTTGGTGACAAATACATCACATTTCCTGTGACCGCTTCACACACAACCACCCCTCCACACCCTCCTGTAGTTGCTTTTAACGAGAGCTAGTGACAGTACGAAATGTTTGCTTTGCATTAACACAGCTCTGATGTGACTGCAGGAGAGTGAGCAGCACACAGGGACACTGATAGTAGTGAAATTAAAAACAGTAATGCTGGATTATATGCATGACTTGCTTCCTGTGAATCTTGTGCGTAGGAAGGTAATTTGAATGGCAGACCTGCCACTGACAATGAAAACTTCTATATTGCGATTTAATGATGTAATATAAATACATTGAATTGTTGTAGCTGAAGAAAAGAAAAATCATAAATAGTATAAAAATATTTTCATGAGATTCTTAAGGATTATAAGTCTAACTATGTCAGTGTGGATATTGTTTCATGTCAGTCTGGGTTTTATTTTCCAACAAAATACTGCATGAGGATGATGCTGAAAGGCAAACCAGTTGGAGGTTTCAGATTTTGGACTTTTCCCATGACTGTGTGAAAACACAATTAGTCTTGATTGGTTCCCCTCGCTTAACAACTGACTAAATTCTCTCAATCAGGGAGAATCTCCAGCATGTGAAATGGCCCACTCTCTGGATGAGGTGGCGCTTGTGCCACTTGTGCCAATCAAAACCACAGTGCCAGGCTGCAACTGAGAATTTAACTTTTCAGATGTAATGAAGAAACACAGGAATAAAATATTATAAAGCACATTAATTTGTTTTCCAGAAACATCATAATTAAAATCAATCATAAAAAGTTAATAACATGGAACCTTTAAATATTTGAGCTGTGCTATATTTAAAAATCATCATACTTGAACGATTCTAGATCCTGCTGTGTAAGTTCTGTTTGACATCAATTACACCATTATTTCTAGGGGCTCAGTCCTAGTCAGCATTATCCCCTTTCGCTTCTAATCAATACTTTTCAAGGGTTTTAAGCTCAAAAGGAAGCATCTTCTTGGGACAGTGAAAAGCCGAGCACTGAGAAACAATAGGCCCCATCTCGGCCCTGTCTTGCAGAGCCAGACGTTTGTTGCAGTGCGTCTGGCAAGAGCGGCTTAAGAGTTAATTTCCTGGCAGTGATTTGTAGGAGAGCAGCATCAACAAGCTGCTGCAGACTGGAGCATGAAAACCATTACTTCAATCCCTCACTCCCTGACATTAATAGGATGAATAAATGTTTTTGTTCACTGCTTAATTTGAATGAATCCATCCAAATGGCAATGAAAACAAGTAAATATCCATCTCAGCCCCCCTCCTGATACTAGGAGACAAAGAGAACTCACTCTGCCTTCGCTTTTTCTTCCACCTACTGTTTGAGAATTCCTCTGCTCGGCGCCGAGCTCATATATCAGATGATAACTGAAATGACTGAGACTGGGAACACTTACTGAGGGAGGCTCGTGTTATAGGAAGGGTTTATTTTAAGTCGATTCACCCTAGCCACACAGGAGGTTGTCATGTCGAATTTTATTCCGTAGTAACTGTGAGAGTGATTTTTGTGATCCCAGACATCCAATGTGACAAATGAGATGCAACCAGGCAGACTATATCCTGCACATGAACTTGTAGTAAAAAAAAAAAAAAAAAGTCATTTTCATACTCATCATTTTATAAAAGTGGTGCAAAAATATAATAAAAACACGGACGATCAAAGACGAATGCACCGTAACAACATGGACCCCGCTTACCCCCGTCATGGGTCTTGTGCACTGAGTGCTAAGTTTAGTCATCCAAGAAGAATTCAAGAGGGATTTGTCTGAGGCCTTTCTAGCCAGATGTTGAAAAGCTGTGACTGTATCTGTCTCTTTAAGTTGTAGTATAACCAATGTCACCAGATAGTTCTTTGTGGAAACAGCCAAACATGGCGTCTGTCCACTGTACATGCACATTTACTCAACTATTGTGCATCAGCACAATTCTGAGTGTCTTTTACTTTATGTGAATATTTAAATTGTATGTTACTTCACTACATTTATTTGGCAGCTATTGTTACTAGTTCAACCCACCAAGACAGTATGAAATAATAATAGAAATAATAATAATACACTTTTCCGATAATGCTTGTACATACAAGCACTCTACAACAGATAATGCTTGTACATACTTTTATGTACAAGCATTATGTATCTATGTTTTGAATGCAGGACTATTACTTGAAATAGAATATTTCTAAATTATGTTATTGCCCCTTTTACATAAATACACTGTTGCTCATAAAGTTGGAATAAAATATTTTTTTACCTCTTTCCATGAAATGATTGTGACTGTGATTTATTTCATTTCACCTGGGTAATGGGGACACATAATGTAATCATTGCACCTGGTCAAAAATGATTACTGATGCATTTAAATAGGAATAAACAGAGGATTGTGTCTGAAAACAAAATTATTCCAACTTAATGGGCAACAGTGTAGAATAAAAGTAAATACTTTTCTCTCACAGAGCTGCTATGAAACTTTTGTGTTGCTTGTAGTTCATAAATGCAATTCATCCATGTGTTTGTGTTATGACTAGTCGTTGGCCAGCTAACTGTTGACTTCTGCAGCTAAATTGATGCAGTGCAGAAGTCATATGCTTCCTCTGTTGTTTTCAGGTGTATTACCACCCTCTGGACCAGAGGGTGGTAATACATGTCCAGGTGGGAAAACCAGGATGGTTTGCAATCAGATTTGTGATTTGAGCAACACGTACGGAACTGTGCAAAAGTTTGAGGCACAAGTAAAGTGAGGATCAGTTAACTTCATACAAAGTGCTATAAAGAGAATAAAGCCTAAATCATATCAATATTTGGTGTTACTGCCCTTTGCCTTTAAACAGCGCCAGTTCTCCAAGCTACACTTGGCATCTTGGAGAACTTGCCACAGTTATTCTCTGGATTTAGATTTGGATGTCAAGTGTGTTCTGTCTCTTCATGTAATCCCAGACTGTTTTCCATGATGTTGAGATCGTGCTCTGTAGGGAGACTCCTGTGTATTTGAAGTCGTCGTCATGCTGCAGAATGAGTTTGGGACCAATCAGACTTCTCCGTGTTGATATGCTGTGGCGTGATGGATAAGAATCTAAACATCTAAAATGCTTAACAGTTTTGCACAGTGCTGTATATGTGGCCATTTGTAAATAATAGCCTAGATTTTAGTTAGATACAAGGCATTACATTATATTACATTAACATTTACTCATTTGCCAGACGCTTTTATCCAAAGCGACTTACAAGTGAGGGACAACACTAAAGTTTAAGTGCAGTAGGAAACCTTGGTGTAAGTACTAAATATTACATCTATTCCATAAGTGCAAGGACAGCAGGTAAAGAAATGCACTGAAAATGCATAATAATTGCCAGTTAGGCATGTTATGGTGTTAGAGGTTTTAGGAGACGAGGTGCTCTCGGAAGAGATGAGTCTTCGAGAGATTCTTGAAGTCGGAGAGGGATGCCCCTGTTCTGATTGGCAGGTTGTTCCACCATCGGGGAACCCCAGACGAGAACAGCCCGGACTGCAATTGCCTTGTGTGCAGCGATGGCAATGACAGACAACATTCCTTGGAGGAACGCAGTGGCCGAGAAAGAGCATAAGGCTGTATGATTGAGTTCAAGTAGATGGGTGCAGACCCAAAAGTCACTCTGAAGGCAAGCATTACTGACTTCAATTTGATTGGAGCAGCCATGGGTAGCCAGTGTAGGTCGATGAGCAGCAGAGTGACATGTGCCCTTTTAGGCTGATCGAAGACAAAACAGGCTGCCGCACTCTGGACCATCTGTAAGGGTTTCGCTGTGCGTGAAGAGAGGCCTGCCGGAAGGGCATTGCGGTAGTCAAGACACTTGAAATGACAAGTGTAAAAGGAGCCAATGCTTTCAAAGCACATGGCCGCAGAAAGAAGTGATGACAGCCTATAGTATTACTACTTAACCAACATCCAGCAGAGAACAGCGTCTGGGTCAAGAGGCCACGAGCACACTGGGTGCCGCTCAGCTCTCAGTGGAGCTCAGCAGTTATTCTGTAGCGAAAAACAACTAAACAAACTTGTGTGAGGGATAGATATTTTGCTGTACAGTACTGTTGACACACAGCCACAAATATCCTCCGCTCCCCAAATCCCTGGCTAAATTACTAAGCGTCACCATCTTTAGTTTAGGAGAGGGACATAACAGAGAGAGGCAGTCACTTACCGTACCCAGAATAAGTCAGGCAGTTCAACAAATCAATGCTAAATCACCCGCGCTGCTGCTTCAGCGCTGCTTTCACAAACACTCATACAGTAGGTTGAGGTTATTTTGATTGGATCTAAAACTATTCTTTTGAAGGCCTGAATAACTCGAGCAGACCGAGGTGACAGTCCACAGCGGCGGCGGTCCCACTACAAAATGGCTGCGATCAGAGAGATATGGGAGATAGACATCAAAGGTCACAAATAAACCCTGTCAGAGGTGAAAACTCTCCACAAGTACAAACTGTACTTGACCACTCTCCTCTGTGGAGCAGCTGGCTGAGAGGAAGAGTCTCACCTTGGGTTTTGGCAAGAGAGACAGCCTTTGTTAATTTTTAATGCATTTGGAAACTAGTAATTAAGTCCCCCCCCCCAATGGACTGGGAAATTGACATGCTCTGGAGAGCCAGTGAGTAATTATATTTGTAAAGAGCAGTGATACAAGATACTCCCCTCTGACTGGGACTCATTACACATCATTAGAGAGGCGCGGCAACTAGGCACATGCTCGTGCACCGCTGGCACGGACCGCACACACCCCGACGTGCACGTGGGCAGACAAGTCACACACTTTGAGCCCCACACAATGGACATTGTCCAGCACAAAGAGTGTTTCTCTTTGGGAGACACAATCTGCTCTTCAGGTCCCTGACCTGAGCAGAGCGTGACGAGTCCTGACAGGACAGTCAGGCGGCGTGAAACTGTGTTCTCCATATCTCATCTGGTGATAATCATACTGCGGTGGGTCAATACATAATTAAAGATTAAATCTGAAATGAATTTTCATTCATCTAAATAGTGAAAGGTTGAGATATGAAAGCTTCCAAATGGAGCCTCTGGAGGATTGTGGTCCACCCTTTGAAGCAATAATTACCATTACAGCAGCGTAGGGCTAAGAGCTGCAGGGGGATGATAGAACGGCACTAGAAACTTAGTGGACTCCTCTTTAATTGGAACAGGAGTGGCTGCGACTCGACACATCACAGTCTCCAAATGGAATTTGTACAACTCCAACTCCATGCATTCTTTTTTTTCTTCAGTATTTCTCCCCTCTCCTCCTCTGTCTATTTCTTTTTTCCCTTCTGTGTGTATTCTCAGTTTGTGTTTCACTGTAGGATCTGCAGCTGCTGTGCACATATTATAAAACCACGCTGAAATATAGATTAAATCCACTGCGGGCTGTCTTTTTGGAAAACACCAAACAAATGCTAAATCTATATTTTATAACACACTGAGCACCATCTTTCAATAATTTTGCTCCATTTGAGGGAAATGTTGAAAAGCTCTATATAAATGGAAATAGTGTTACTGCAAAAATTGTATGACGAGAATGAAATTAATGCATCAGATAAATAAAACATTCATCACTGACATTTACGGAGGTTCGGTGCTGTCCAATTTGTTGAAATTTGCTGGTGAAAATGTTTTTCTTTCTCCACATTAAAAATGCTTTCAGCACAGATTTGTTAGTGAGGGTTGTTGTTGCCTAATGGTTTAGGCCTATTGTTTCAGTGAAATGAGTTAAATATTCAGATTGTTGTGTGTATTTCAAAGGTGTTTACTGCATTATTAATGCCATATTCAGATTGCCCAGGGACGGTGGGAGAGCTATATTAGTGTCAGAAAGCGTAGTTTGAGTTGCCTTGTCTGCTTTCACTTTAAACTCATTATCTTGTCTAATTCTCTCTGCCTCCATTATTCCCTCATCCCTTTAAGCAGCCTAATTAAAAGGGCTTTCATTTTTTCATTAATATTTATTTATTTATTCTGCATTTCTACATGAAACTGCTTCACCCTGCGTAGAATCTAAATTAAAGTTTTTTCATTATTTAAATGAAGGGTTTCCTGCTGCATAGCACTTGAGATGAATCCACAGAAGAAGAGGAAAAACTGGAGTATTTTCTCTCATCTTGCTGTCAGATGACCCGATATTACACTGCAAGTGTACGGCTTTCAACGATGACTGCAGCGGCTAATGTACAGTGTCCAATACAAACAGTTAATCTACTCCACTTAATGCTGTTTAGACTAGATTAATGTGGAAACTGTTAGCAATACCCATATTCAATAAAATACTGCAAACAAAAATAAAATGAAGACATGTAATCACAATTACTCACGTTCTAAGGACTGCAATTCACACTTTATGACTGAAAATCTTCAGACAGCTTAGTGTTAATTGGCCCATCATGGTCTGATTTCTCTCTGGCTTTGGTTTTATTTGGTTTATATGAGTGTGTCTGTAATAACAGTTTAAAGCCGTACCACGGGGAGATTATCAGACCATGCTACAGCGATGGACATTATCGCTCAACTACATGCATCACTTCGTCTCTGCTCATTTCTCTGAATGGCTGCTGGGGAGCTCACCAAGAGAGCCGCTTTGTGAACTGTATTTGTGGGTACATGTGTGCATGTTTTTCAGTGTGTGTGTGTGTGTGTGTCTTTGTGCATGTATGTGTGTGTGTGTGTGTGTGTGTGTGTGTGTTTGTGCATGTGAGCAAACCGCATGCGTATGTGTGTGTGTGTGTGGTTTGTTTTTGCTTGTGTGTCACTGTCTGCGCTCAAAGTGTGTTTATGTGTGTGCCTGAATACTAGCATGTGCGTGAGCGTGCGCATGCTCAGAGTATACACATGTGGTGTTTGAGGGCGTGTGTGCATGCATGTAGAATGACATTTAGCGAAATGTGGCAGCGAGAGAAGAAACATCTGACTCATAATTGAAGCGCCATGAAAGAAATATGATCATGAATCTGTATTAGGCTTACGTGCTCAGCTTTAAACCAGCTGCAGGAGCACGAGGCAGCACGCCCAGCCAGCACTCCGACTACCTTACCACCCCGAAGGCTGATTACAACGCTCAGAATGATACTCCACAAAAATGACAGAGGAAAACACAGCGCATTCAAGGCGAGCAATCCTGATGACAAAATCGATAGGCCGTAGCGCTCTCATCTCCATCAAAACGAGAATCTCAGGATGAATGTGGTAGTGCCTCCATGATTCAACCACACCAGTCATCTAAGTGTCCTGAAGGATAAAGCAGCACCAATCCTCCGTCACCCTCCTGCTCTTGACATGTAGAGCTCCGTGAGCAGCAAGGTGAGGCAGACTGCTCTTTTAAGGATAAGGCTGGGGATGTTCTATGTTTTTTTTTTGCCATCAACAGAAGCCATGAAAAGACCAACCAAAGCCTGTTATACTGTATATATTTAGCTCAGTGGTCCCAAATCTTTTGACCTTGTAAAACAAAGCCATATGAATTCATGACACCTCATCACCGTTTGTGTTTGACACTGAGCCGTGAGCAGAGAGATTTCTCCCTCTCAATTGGTTTCATTCGAATACACTGAACCTACTTGAACAGGTAAAACTATCCAATATATAACAAGAAAAGAGAAACAATTCTCTCTGATTTATCGAATGACCTCTTCGGGGATACACGTAGCTCATTCCTCAGAGCCATTGACCTCCTTTGTTTCTTTGTAAAGAACATTTAAAGCGGGGTGACATGTTCCTTGATTATGATTAGTGTGGTTGCTGTAGTTTATGAAGTTTCCATGCTGCATACACCGTCCTGCTGCATTAAATGCTCCCTAGATCATCAAATGTGTGTTAAAGCGACTTTTAAAATAAAAAAATATAGTACATTCATTCTTTAAGTAATGAAAACTAAATTGAATTCATTAAAAAAAAATGAGAAACTTAAATGAGTAATACACTCAGTGGTTTTGCAGCTATAGGCTTACTTGTTCTGTTATGACCATTAGCTCACGGCGGCTAATTTGAGCTAATGTTAGCAAACCCTGGATAGGTATTGCTCTGTAACTCACATTACTGAGTCGGTTTTCTGACTTCATGACATCGCTCTACTTGTTCTGCTCTGACACAAAATTTTAGGTTTTACCATTATTATGTACTTGTGACCACAGTGGCTGCTGTTCAACAAATGTTACATAATCTACGCCTGAATGTAGTTCCTGACAAAATGTAGTTCCTATGTTGCCATTGCAACACAGGAATCTGGTCCACATACAGTAACCACACCAGGGCAGCTGTAATATTTACCCCACTTTGAGCTATATTTTCAAAAACCACAGTGCCTGTCTGTTTTAGGAAATTACTTGAGCTTTTAAAAAACAAATGAAACTGTATTTACAGTATGTCTTCAGGTGGGATCAATGGCCTTCAGGCTGAGTGCCACAGACAGGAAAGGTTAGTCAGAAAGTATTGAGAAGCACTCTTAAAAACAGTTGCTCTTGGTCTTGTCTTGGGATTTTCTTTTTGACAGCAAGAAACATGCAGAATAACCCCAAAACTTTTCTTTTATGTTAACAGCTACCAACGATTCTGATGGAAACAAATGAAAACAAATGCAAACAACGAGATGGAAATTTCATTTTATATTCAAAGGGTTTGTAGTTGGTACACAACCACTCTAAATGTAAAAAAATGTGTGAGGAGGGAAATCGGCTGTGTCAGAGAGATGGATGGAAAAGGTACAAAGCTTGGGTAGTGTGCTAACAAACTCCATTTTGTGTTGCTGCAGCTGTTTCCATGGAGCTCGCTCTCCCTCTTTCGCTCTCTCTCTCTGTCTCTGCCTCTTGACTCCCCCTCTCTCCCCCTCTCTCTCTCTCTCCCTCTCTCACACACTCACACACACACAAAAGTGTCTGAAAGAGGATTCAGCTGTGTGAGTCAATCTGCAACCAACCGCAACTCTGAGAGAGAACCCCTCGTTCTCTCTAACAGACTCTTCTCCTCTCCTCCATCTCTCCAGCATCACGCCCATCTCATCATTTTTTTTCAACCTCATTACAATAATTTCTTAATTTATTCTAAACCCCAGTCACAACAACAAACCCACATTCAGCACACTCAATTACTGTGATTCTGATACACGAGTACCACATCAACAAGGAGCACAGGAACCAGTCCATGTATTTACAGTGCTGTGTTTTTTCCTCTGCCTTATTTGGAGTGCATGTGGCAATCAGCAGTGCTCATTACACCTAGCTGCCCTACAAAGATGCCCCAGAAAAATGTCCTTGAAGGAGGAGGTGAAGGGAAAAAAAAAAAAAAAGAGAGAGAGAGAGGAAAAGATGCTTACCGAGGACTCCGACACGGTAGTTGAGAGTGATAACGATGACATTTCCGTAGCTGGCCAGGACGCTCCCATCGATCATGTTGCCCGTCCCCTCCATGTAGGATCCTCCGTGGATGTAGACCATCACGGGCTTGGCACCAGTATCTCGTATGTCTGCAAGAGCGGCCATCATTAACACATTCACATTGTCGTCCACCCACTCCGATCAAGGGTTCAGCTCAGATTCAGATACAGCAGATACAGCACATGGTGGCCACAAACAGACAAGCTGACGGTCACCTCTCAGATACCAGCTGTAAGGATGCAGTCTGCTGGCCTACTAATGGAAATGGAAGCAATATTCTATCACATCTGCTCTATGAGAAACAAATTAATGTCCACTCATGATGTAGAGTTCAACTCTATTATAATAATTGGCCATCTCAGCTGAAAATGTTGCTTGTCATTTACCTCATATAAACCAAACTATTAAGGTTGTATTTGAGTTTGTGCTGCCTTCCAGGAGGCAGACCCACATCCCAATATAGACACGCAGGAGGCCATTAGAGAGAATAAAGAGAGAGGTACTCTGACACATCTCCTAACCAGGGAGAAGGCTAATCTGTCTTGACAGTGATAGGGAAAACGCACCGGCTAATTACACAATGCTACCATGCGCCTCCTTTTTACACAGGCCTATCTCTCTGCAACAATTTATTTGCACTGTCTTTCTTGGCATTGCAGGCAGTTAAATTTGTGCTTCAGTTTTGGTAAAATGTTGTTGATTTTATTCCCGAACCAGGACTTGATACCCAGCTGGAGCGACACTCCAGCCAGATAAAGCACATCCAGAGGTAGAGGGAAGAAAAAAGCCTCTGTCTGAGGAATAGACTGAATTACTGACTGGCTAGCTAGAGCTGGGAGACAAGACAAGAAACTCTCTCTCATTTTCACTCCTGCTCCCCCCGCGTTCTGTGTAGCTTCACGCCTTCCCCTCCCTCACTTTGTATCGCTTTCACTCACAGACTCTCCCCTGTCTCTCCCTGTTTCTCTCCCGCCTTCCCTCCATCTCTGCCCCCCCCCCCCCCCCCAAGCCCTGAGAATGGTGAGAATGAGAGAGAGGGGGTGGGAGGGCAAAGAGTGAGGAAGACAGAGGGAGAGAGACACAAAGACAGACAGGAAGGACGGAGGGAGGGAGGGAAGAAAGACGGAAAGAAAGGAAGAAAATAAAAAGGGAAGAAAGGAATAAATACATAAAAAGAAAGAGAAAGAAAAAAAAGGAGAAAGCAATGGGCTCCGATTTAAAAGGGTAGTATTGTATTCTGGTTGCTATGGTGACTGAGAGCCAAAATTTAAAATCCTCAAGAACAGCTAATCGCAGACCACATCCTGCACAGCCCAATCTGCATCCATCTGCAGGCACTGCTCATCGTTATGCACCCCATCACATTAGCATGCTCAACACCGAGGACAACTACTTAAATGCATTTTGTAGAGACACGGTTTTTCTGTAACCCCTATAGCAGAGCTCAGCCTTGATTCACAGTTTTTTTTTTCATTATTCCCTTGGTTATTCATGGCCCCGTTAACGTTTAAAAGCAAAGCAATAAATTGTATATGAGGTGGCCTTATTTATGGCTTTCTTTATCTTGCTGGTATCTGAGAAGGCTACACAGTGAAATGTGATTTATAGCTGACACTTCTCTATGCACACACTTATCGTAGACAAGAGGAGGAGGGGATGCATGGGGTGAGAAAGCATGAAAGGTACAGTCAGAGAAGGAAAAAGGTGTGGGGAGGGAGGAGGGTGGTGGGGGGTGGGTGGGTGGGTGGGTGAAGGGATAAGAACAGCAAAAAACGATATCCTTCACAAGCTCCTCAAACAAATGGGCCACAGATACAAAGAGAATGGAAAAGAGGAAGAAGGAACAGAGGGGGGCAGAAATAAGAAAAAGAGATTAGTCATGTCAATGTTATCAGTCACCTCTTTTGTTGATTCACATCGTGTCTCCATGACAACAGTTAAATCCCTTTGGGAGAGCAATACAAGACATTGAAGCTCCACTTGTCCTAATCTATTTATTGACTTGATCTGATGTGGGAGGTGTCACACAGATGTGATATACAGTTCTCACTGACGCTGATTTGTGTCAGAGGAAAATATGCATGCAGCCGATCCCAATTGGACTTTGGATTACGGTGAGACATAATAATCCTGTCTGGATACATCCACATCTGGGTCTGCAGCATGGCATGACTTGGAGGTAATGAGGTGAGTAGATTTCTTAACCAATCAGATCAGAGCTTTATCAGTTGCCGCGGACGGACTAATCTGGTGAAACAGGTGACTAAGTGGCTACCTCGGAGAGCTGCTTCCTGATTCACTACTTCTCCGAGGCAAACATATTGTTACATCAACACACATGTTCATAGCATCAAAATGTAGCACAGAGCCCTGTGCTAGAAAAGAAACAGAAACATGTTTATTAATGCACATACAAGTATATTTGCAATAGAATTCCATGCACAATGAGCTGAAAATTAAAAAAAAAAAAGACAAATAAACTCATGTTCTGGAGACGAACAGAAAAAATGAAATGTAGACGGAGGCTGATGTGCAATGAAGAGTGAGCTGAACAGAAACATAATTTATGCACAGCAGCACATCGTTTTGTCACAAATTTCTCTCACCCAGACAAGTGAGAACTTGCAGCATCTACTACACAGCGACATACACTCACACACTCCCAGCACATACTCTACAAACAGCAAATAATTGCATCACAGTAGAGAAAATAAATTGAAAATTGCCCATAAATTAATAAATAAATCAAAGCTTTCCAGTTCACTGCACTTCGCTCCAGCTAAATAGAAGGGCTGGAGACAGTCACACCTACAAATACATCACAGGGCATGAGTTTTAGCAGGACCTGAGGAGCACAACCTCTCATAGGTGCATCACAGTGGCTCTGGACTGATTGGAGTATCAGTGGGAGGCATAACTCAGGCCCTGAGCTGAGCCTCTAAGTGTTGCTGCTGCAAGTGAAACCCACCAGGAGGGCTAGGAGCACTCTTTCCTTCCTCCTCTATCTTATTTTCTCCCTCAACCTGTACTTCCACCTTTTTGTCCTTTGCCTCTCACTCCAGTGAAAACAGTCAGTCATATATCTGACGTTAAGCGCCCCGAGAACCAGCCTTGACACACCACAGTATAGGACAGGACAAAGGCGAGTGGAGATAAGTGTCGGTGGCATTCACTGTGTCAACACTTGGTGAAACATGGTGGCTGTCAGCGGCTATCAGTGAGGTCTGAGGTTGGGAGGGGAACGGGTGACAATGTCCTGATGTGGCAGGACATGACATGCACCCTACTGTAGCGCTCTTGTCAGGCCAAGCTTCACGGTTCACTCATGACAAGTCCATTACTGGCCATGTTCATATTTGAGAACTGCATATAGTTTATCAGGGGAGCTCTTTTGCTAAACAGGCAGTGTAATTACACCGAATTATACAGCAGCTTGTGCCGTTGTACAAGTCAGTGAATGTCACTGAACGTCTGCTTAATATTCCCTTTATATGGAAAATAAATGAACTAGCACTGTGTGTGACTAGGCCTTTGAGGGGGAAAAGGCTGATGTGAAGGAAGAGAAGACAGTGGAAGGAGGACCATGAAAAAAAAAAAAAAAAAATAAATAAATAAAAAAGTTGTGGCATAGCTATTTTAAACCCGTGGACTTTCAGAGCCTGAGCGTCATCAGGAGTGATGGGATGGGCAGGAAGCCTCCACGTTGTTCTCCACAACACTTGACATTTATAAGAATAACTGAGACATGTCTTCATGTTTATAAAGAAAATCTGAACACAGCACTGGGTACATGAAAAGAAGTGTTTGTGCCTCTACTTTGAATCTTGACATCGCTACAGTAAATGTAATGGGAGGAATGACCTTTACGTGAAGGTGACTTCTTGCTCCCCCCTCTGTGGTGTGTTTGTGTGTTAAATATGATGCTGGAAACTGGGCAGACAGAGAGTGGTGTATGTGTGTGTGTGTGTGTGTGTGTGTGTATGTGTGTGTGTATACATAAGAGGATCGAGAGAAAAGAGAGAAGGGTATAGACGCTAGATGAGCAAAAACAAAAGAAGAAGATGCTTACAAGGCTATTAGCCCCCTACAGCTGGCCTGGACCTGGATGAGAGGAGGAAGCTGTATCGGTGCTGTCATCCTTAAGACTCACAAAAAGCTGTTTGCTCCCTGAGTGAAGGGGGACTAACCCTTCTTTAGAGGAAGTCTGCCGTCCATGGTGCCAGCCACAAAAGCTGATGACATACTGTACAAATGCACTGAATGGTTGACGAGAGCACACCAATAAACACATTAAAGAATAGCACACAGCAAAAAAAAAAAAAACAGCAGACGTGCTGTGGCATTGCATAAGGAAAGGGTCAAAAGTGCCTCACTGAACTAATTCAAAGCTCCCCTCTCTGTTCTATTCAAGCAGTATGTTTTTACATGTTTTTGCCTTGCCAATTATTTCGTGCCACTCAAGAGTAGAGGAGAGGAGCAAAAAAAATAAAAAAAGATGACAGGAGCAGTCAGGCTCCCCCATCCTCTGAAATGTCTCAAATGGTGCCCTTGTAGATCAGCCATTAGCAGCAATGCTTATCTTGGAAAGAAGCTGAGCAGCAGCATTCCAAATATCCCTACGTAAATGGGCTTCGAGGGGCATGATTCCTCATCCCTGCCACATCAGAGAGAATAGGATAGTGGCAGAATGGAGAGAATGGTGTGTGAATTGCCCCCACTGTCGATTCACCACTCTCCAGGCTGCCTGAGCTGAGCTGAGGGCTTTGCTGGATGGGGATCCAGTCAGGCCTCTGCAATGGAATTAATGGTAATACCCAGGCAGGTGGAGCTCAGCTCTGCTCCCTGGCACAGCAACGATGGAGAGCTTCTCTCAGGGTGGGTGTGTGTGTGTGTGTGTGTGTGTGTGTGTGTGTGTGTGTGTGTGTGTGTGTGTGCGTGCGTGCATGTGTTGTCTTCTTCAGTGCTTGCTTCTAGAGCTTGGAAACGAGCATTGTTTACGTGTACAAGTGTGTGCATGCTTGAATGATTTAATGGATGTGGGTGTACATGTCTGAGTGTGTGCACACTCACGCTGGGTGGAAGCATTCCTCCTGATTAGAGCTAGTCTCAAAGTGCCAAATGACAGACACATACACACACACACACGCACACATCTATTTTTCATCAGTGGAAGAGGGACGAGGCAGCAGTGGCGCGAGACACTCTAGAGGTGGAGTGGAGATGGCTGCCTCTCTCTGCCTAACACTGGGCACAGTAGCTCAGCGCCGCTGCCATGTTCCACCTGGGAGATTTAGCTCCTACACAGCTTCACTTCCTCTATTTACATGCCCACCTTTATCTAACAACAGCAGGTAGGTGATTGAAAGCTTGCGCTCCCTTTTACAGTGCAATAACAGCGTCTGTAAAACTGAGTCTTGATTGTGGGCCGATGTAAATCACAGCAAGTTGGCCCGCATGCTCCTGTTGCTGGAGGGAGTGTTGCATAGAATTTGAATGTACTTTCGGGGTGCCAGGGGGTTGACTGTTGCTCAGACAGACAGGTGGACGCACAAAGGGAAAGACAGCTAGACACAGGAAGAGACAAATAGAGAGAAAGGCAGAGAGGGAGAGCCTCAGGGACAGCCAGCGGACAGAAAGAGATATACAGTATAAAAAGGTCATTATAGTCTCATTATATATTTCATTTTGCTTATCTCCTCGTCTCGGTTGAATGTTTTTATTGGCTGTTCCACTGCCTTTTTTAATGTAAATTTAAATATTACTATTCCATTACATATGTTACATACATTTCTCTGGCAATGTGAGAAATCCTTTATTGTTCCAATAAAACTTATTTGAATTAGAATTTAAGAGCGTGTCTGGAGGGTTACAACAGGGAGGGAGGCAGCTCAAATATGGTGGAGGGAGGGAGGGAATTAGCCCAGGATAGACAGACTGCCAACTGAGACAGCATGGTAATGCTGGGATGAACAGACTGAGAGATGGAGGGGGTTAGACAGAGAAACCAGACAAGGCAGCCGCTCTCTGAACTGAATGAGAATGTGTGGATAAGAGGTGAATCAGCTAAAGACTGAGAGAGTGGGAGTTCTGCTTGTGTTCTGATTCTACTCGACCTTTAACTTTAAACAAGAACGTTTGATTTTCACTGGCAATACATGTACACAAGGAGATATATTGTTGATATATTGCGAGAGCAGTAATAGGTAAGAGAGCTTGTGCAGTCTACGTAGCCATCTTTCTGTGAGGAAAGTCTTGTCTTCACAGAGGTAGCAGTTCTTCTTGGGGGGAAATAAGAGAAAAACAGAGGGGCGTCTCTGAACATTGGTTGTATATGTCAGGCTGTGAAAGTTCAAAACAGACACATTCACTGGAACAATGAAAATCTTCTGGATCATGTTTAGGGATTGATGGCCAACGCTGTCACACATGCATTAGTTACAGTGCTGTGGCAGAGATTCTGCTGGGACCGTATTGTGCTTCTACGGTGATGCTCTGTAAATAGCATTAGTTGCGCTCAGTAAAGAATAGACTTGTCACATTTTCAGTAAGGCTAGTCTTGCACAACAGCTTGGAGACCAAGCCACTGTGTACGCATTGCAAAGACTTGCCAGACAAAGGGATTGGCACTTGTCAGCAATTCTGAACAGACTTAGGGCTACATACACTGACACATGTGGGCTAGCTTGAAGGAAGACAAACATATACGTGTGGCACATATACACACAGTCAAGCTGAAGACTGAAGGCAATTTGGCTCCAGTTGCAACAGCTCGCCCTGGGCTTGAATAAGGAAACACCTGTGTGTGTCAAAGCGGTGCTATGGCAACGCTTCCTGTTCTGTGATCAAGGCCAGCATGAGGCTTCTTTTTGAGAGACAAGCCCACTGGCAAACAGGAAGGATCTTCCCCACAAACCCTTAAACATCTGGAAAGAACCCTGGCCAGCCGGCCTCAGCTTGGTTTAAAACCCAACGCAGGACCTGCCGCAACGCAGCCGTTCACTGTGCCAACATTCAAGACAAATAAGTGAAAGGATATGGCAATTTAGTGTGACATCTCAGTTTTCCTGCCAAATACAAGGTCCATATGCCCTGAACATGTGCTAAGGTCCCCAGCTGTTTCATTCCAGACATACAGTTAAATCCTGTTCACCAAATGCACAGATAATAAGCAAAAAATCAATTTGTCCATAGCAAACAAATGGTGTATAAATCCATAGCTTTACCTTGATACCCAACATCATGCTTGCATCACCTGCCCTGTAGTGTTGAAGGAAGACAAGGGCAGGGCGATATCAGGGGTTTGATTTAGATTCAAAGACTTAAGCCGTTTCTGTTGCAGCACAAGAATCGTCTCTCATTCTAATCTCGGCAGAGATCCACCCTGAGCCAGGAATATCCCAAGATAAATATGGAAAGTGAACAATGTGATTGCTGAGCAGCAACTTCCCATTTTCTACACCTCTCGCCTCTAATCCTCTCCAGCAGCACTCCTGAACTGCCGCTCCTCATCTAAATCTGCTGGCAGACCTGGTGAACAGTCTGATATTACACTGCTGCTTCACTTTCCCTCTGCTATTATCGCCACCAATACAGCTGCTGGCCACACCTTAAGAAGGGGCTCTCACAACTGCTTCTGCCCTTGTAATAACAGCCGCTCCAGTCACTGCGTGAGATATTAAAATGACCCAGCCCGGGCTTTGTTATCTAGACAGCTCCAAGATCCCATCTGACTCCTGAGCCAAACACTCTACTCATCGCTTGAATTTCGATGCTTGGGAACGGAAGGCCTCACATTCACTCACACACACTCTACATGGGACCAAAGACAACATTGTCCTACACATTGTAACGTGACAGGGGTGCTTGATGATTGCATTTGCAATTAGGAAAAAAAAAAAAAAGAAACTAAATCAAACAAAAATCATAAATGATCAGGAATCAGTGACATTTTTAGAAAAAAAAAAAATCATGCACCATCTTTGTTCACCATTGAAAGTACCTTCATCTTCATCACCGTCGTTATCCGATAAATCCTCGCCCTGTTTTTTTGCATGGGCCCCTGTTATTGAAGCAGGGAGAGACATAGAGAGGCACAGGGAAATTCAAAATAGCATGTTTGGCAACACAGAGATGGGAAAAGAGGAAATTCAAGAAAAAGCATCATTTGATACCAAATGTGAATAATAACAATGTTAATTTAAATGCATCATTCACATTTAAAAAAAAAAAAAGATATTTACAAAGAAGGAACATCCAACAAGAGAAAAATAAACATTTTAAATAATGTACAAACACTACACTGTGTAACAAAAATCAAAACACACCTTGCAGAAGGCAAATTCAACAAAACTCCATTGTTATCATAGTATACCTGGAGCAGAGTCATACACCACTGGCATTTTCAGATGAAAAAAAACCTTTAGCTTTATCAACCTATACATTTGGGAAACAATAGCTTAAAGGATAACTGCAGAAAAGAACAGCTACTGAACAGCATATGATTCAGATTCTTTTGATCGTATTTTGGAAACGACTTTTTGAGAAGAGGTTTTACAGTGTTTGAACAAGACTTTAGTGACTTTCTGCTCTGCACCTGATGTCAATTTCTAAGACAGACCATAAAAAGGCATATAAAAACATATTAACAGAAAATGTGTTTACTGGCGAGGCGAAGAATATAAAAATCAGGATGCAGAAAACTGTTGAAAGCACAGGTTTTAAACTACAAGCAAAAGCATGTGCACGACTGCAACCTCCCTAGAGGTGGTGAGATTTGAATAAATCACCGAACTGCGTGTATCATGTACACTCAGTGATGTGTGCAGTTACTTCGGCTTGCCTCTTTGCCCTAAACAGTAGGTAATGTGGTGTTGTCCTTGTGCTACTCGTTAATATGAAAATCTAGCCCCCCCAGAGCAGCTACACACCATGTACAAATAGCGTACAAGCCCCATCTTGACCTACCACTTACACAGTGCTATTCTAAACTGGTGTGAGTTTGATATCCATGTACGATCATTTTTGTTGCCCACCAGCAGCAGGCCCTAAGGCCATCAACGATGGTTAGTTAATTGGTCTGTCCATCAGTCCATCCATTCAATAGTAAATCATATTCTGAAAGATTTTACAGAAATATTATGTATTTTTGGGGAATTTCACAGTTTCGGTGATACCCAGACCTTTCATATAGCGCCGCTGTCAGCTCAGATTTTCCTCTTGAGCAATGCTTGATACAGTAAATCCTAATGTCTCTGGTGACCTTGGAATTTAGCTTTAGTGCAATCACCAGGTTAGCATGAATATGAATTAATATCAAAATCTAACGGGTTGATTGTCATGGGATTTACTGAACCATGATTCCAAGATGAGATGCCGAGCATTTCCCACAGTGTTTCATAGCAGAGAGAAGCCTGATCCTTAACCTGAAGCAAACACCACCTCTGCTAACATCATATATTATTATATGTACATACTATATTGTAATACATATTATATTACATGCATATTTTTCTTTTTTTTAAATGAAATAAGGCATTCATCTTTTAAGGGAGAAGCTATTTCTCACTGCACGTTACATACACTTCATGAGAGTGGCTGTTGTTTGAGTCATCTACTAACTAAATTGAGAAAATATACATCAGGATCTGGCTGATCCGCCTCCATCGCTAAACAGTTTCCTGGATTCTCTCCACTCTAGTCATTACAAAATGTCTTATCTTGCCACATTTAGACAAAATTATCCACCTCTTCTTTAAGACAACTAATAGCCTGAGTCCCATTAAATTTGTTGTGGATGTTAACGGTTCCTAGACGATGATTCAAGCATCCACAAACAGAGCTGTGTGTGTGCAAAAACTTTTTAGAGGCCGAATTCCAGACTGGAAGAAACATTATGAACTTAAGTTCAGAGACTCTTTGAATGGTCACAGTGTTAACCCCTACTTCCAAAAGTTGCTTAGAGGTCACAAAGACTCTTCTCAAGACAAGATTTCTGTCATTCAATCAAGTCAGATTCAGTCAGTCAATCAAGACACTATAGGAAGAGGAGGACTCTACAGCACTCATACAGTATGTATGGACCCAGAAGTCAGAAGCTCTTTAGGTTAAACAGCTTTTATCTGAGTGAATGAGCCACTGTGTTTGAAAACCTCATCCATTATCAACTGATAGATGCAATATATTACATAATGTAATAGGCTGAGTGTCATGACATTTACTGAGTACATTCGAGCTCTAACGTGGAGAGGCCTTTTGATTCGGTTGTTTCCACAGCCCGTACAATGACCTTGTTCAGTCTGTTCATCACGTTTGCATTATGGGGTGAAATGAATAATGCAGTCTGCATGCGCTGTGTGAGCTTTAGATATGCAAACATAATTGTATGACTATGAAAACTTCAAGCTTAAATGCATAACTTGTGTCACCCTGGCGATAAGGGGTTATTGGACAGCTGTGGAAGGTTGTGCAGAAATGGGAGCGGACTTTTAATTTGTTAGCCATTAGCAAGGGTAAGGTGATAGGCTTGATAGGACAGGTGTGGTAGGCCACACCCTCATGCAATGTCATTGGCTAATGGAATCAAAATCTGCAAAGTGATGAATTAATTTTTTTTTTTTAATCTATTAACAACATACGACACAAAAAGATTTGTTTACAGACATTCCCTTGGTTAAATGGTAATCAGGCCAAAACATGTATTTTTCAAAAATATTTTCAAAATAAAAGACATGACATGCACATTGGTGTGTAAATTGGTGTTGTTGTGTTGGAGTGTTGTACTAGCTTCTAAGTTTAATCATAATTACAATGCAACGGGCTAAAATGAAAATTATTCAGCAAGGCCAGTTTAAGTAAAAGATGAAAGCCTGTGAAGTCTTATCAGATGCCAAAACACTGCACAGTGGTTGATAATAGGGTGAGGAAGGCTTTTACAATTCTGGAGACTTATCATGGCCGGGGGATGATTTTGGTGGGAGTCTGAATTAAATGAGGGAACTCCAGCTTTTCATGCAGAGCTAATATAAGTCTGAAAATGGCCTTTGTCTTAAGAGTTCGGCAGGTGGAGCACTTAAAAGCTGAACCAGTTTCCCAGCAGCACCGGGTCAGTTGCAAATATCTCTCTTCATGTCTCTCTCATGTAAGCTTCATGGGAACCCCACAAAAATGTTTTAGCAGAATAACAGCCAGCGCCCAAATAAATGGGTTCCCCACTGCTTCAACAGCCTTCTTTATGGCTTGTTAGCGATTGCGGTTATTCTAGCATTCACTGTGCTGTCGACGTGGTAAAACAGTGAGGTTATTGAGTGATAGTGCTTCAGACAGGCATAGATTGGATGGCAGGTGTCGACAGGGAAGCTCTGTCACTTTGCATTGTGGTGTCTGTGAGCCCGTGTGTGTCAAACGGTGGATCTATAATAGGAACTGCAAACATGTGACATCTGCAGTGACTCAGCAAGCGAGCCTATATTTGACCTTGAATCTTTTCAACTGATGCCGCAGCAAAAGAGTTTGACATTAAAATGAAAACCACAATGGATTGACGCGTTTCTTTTTGCATAGCCGGCCTCCAGGAGTCAACATTTGTATCCCTTCAAAACAGGCGGCATCTAGAATAACAGCTATTATTCATGTTCCTTGACAAGCAAAATAGAAACCTGTCGCATTTATCAAATCAGGTTCAAAGAAGCTGCATTTGATGGGCTTACTTGTTACATAAAGGGTATTGAAATTTAACATTTCAACACGGTGAAATTTCAAACAAAAGACTGTCTCGTAGTTGGCTGTTGAGTTTTTTTTACATGAATAAACCCAAGCATGCACACATATGTACACACACCCACACACACACACACACACACACACACACACACTCACTCACACACACATGCATACAGATATAGAGTACTCTTAGACTCTAGAGACTTCTTGACTGAATCCACAATTCACTCAATACATTGTGGAAGGGCTGAATGTTAACTGCCTCTCCTTTGCTGGAAAAAGGTTCGCTGACAATAGATGGGCCTTGGAGTTAAATATCAGAAAGGTCAGAATGTGGAAAGGGACTTAGTGAAATGTGAAATGTTGCAGCCTTGACAATTTAGAGCAGTTATATTCAGTCTCTAATCCTCAGGTGGCCATTTTTCTCTTTCAGAGTGCCTGGATCTGTCTCTCCTCCTGTCTTCCTGCTCTCCACGTCTTTCTCTCCCTGTCTATCTCCATCTCTCTCGATCTGTCTCCCAGTGTAGAGGTTAAGGAACAGCTTGGGAGGGACACATGAGAGAGAATGATGGAGAATGCAGCTAAAAGGTTAAGGAGGCCGTAATCCTGCAGTAAAGGACAGCCAAAATTCACACTGCGCTTCAGCTGTTCCCAAAATAAAATAAAAAAAATAAAAAAACAAATAAAAGGGAGCCAAGTTGTCTCTTTGCCTGTCCACAGCTCAATAATGGAATGAGACATGTTTAACAGAGACCACAGGCTTCACACTGGGGTCTCTTACCTCTAAATGAACCATTTATTCCCTATATTAAGTGAAAAAGCCTACACTGCACAAATATCTAACAAAAACAATCAAGACTCACCAGGCTTTAAGCTTCTTAAGCATCTGTCAGACACAACAGTTATTTAAATAAGTGCTGCACCACAGTTGAATATGCATCATTACTGATTACAGTCATTTCAAAGCCTTTGAAAGCCAGAACAATGCAGGTATGCAGCCTTTAATACTTAAACTAGCAGAACTATTTCAAGGATTGAAATATTTTACACGTAAAATTAAGACTGACAATAATCTACAGAGATATCTAAAGGTATCCTGTGGATGTGTAGCAAGGCTTTATGAGCGGGTTGTTTGCACCACGCAAGTTCACAAGGACGCACATCCTGCTGCTGGTTTAACATTATTCTACTTAGTCCACTAATAACACAGACCTTGTCAAACCTCAAGGACACAAGAAATGCCTTTTGGTAAGAACTTCTCAATTTAGACATGTTTGCAAAAAAACTCCACAGGGCTCCTATAACCTCTTCACCCCTACCAAGTGCACTAACAAGTGTATCATCATAAATGCATTATGTGTGACAAAGCACTGTTTAAAACCACGGATTGAAAAGCCTAATTTTTTTTTTTTTTTTTTTTAAGATACCAAATATGTCAAGATGGATTTGCAGCAAAAGTGTATAAAATGATACATATCATGGTGCAGCAATGAAAACATGGGTGTGAATAAGTCACTCCACTTTAGGCAAAACTTAAGGGGCTCAGGAAGATAGGAACAAACTAAAAAGATACTAAATGCAACAAATTGTGTTTTTCCCTTTAAATGGGCTTTAGGACTCCACAAGCTGTGTCCTCTGTTTCTTTTTAGATCGGGATAAACAAAGAACAGAACAGAGATATTGAGCCTTGGATTGACTGTGGAAGCTGGACAGCACAACAGCAGGAGGCCTCTGAATAGAAACTTCCTGCTTAGGTCGCGTCCTGCATCTCAACTCAGTGGGACTGGATCCGCCGCTGGCTGGCCGCAGCCTTCGCTCACTGGGGTCATCAACTGACCCAGATAGATAATCACAGAAGATCATAGAAGTAATTTTCCATCAAACAAAGGGGGACATCTGCTCTGTTTTCAAATCGCACAAGCCAATATTTGCTCTTGTCTTCTTGGAAAGTTTTTGCCCTGTCTGCTTGGCGTACAGATTTCCTCGGCAGCACTCAGGGAGCAGCCCCTCCTTCCCCGAGGCAGGGTTGAGTCGGCCAACCAATGGGATTACCATGGTGTGTTACTGTCTGCCATGGCCCAGACGCAGTCTAACCAGGATTGGGGCTTTTTTGCAGTTTTCACAGCTCTCTAGCATCTGGAGGTCATCTGGTAAGAAGAAAAAATGACCAGTGTTTCTGCTGGGGTAGTTAATCTACAGGTTTGGCAACTGATTGGGCTGTTCACTGCTGGCACCGGGCTGCATAACACATGGCAGCCTGCTGCCTGTGAGGGCTGCATAGGAATGATAGCTGAGTGGTCCAAATCAAGCCAAAACGTACAACAGATTTCGCTGCACTTATCGCAAATAGACTCATGATGAGGAATGAATTTAGGAGTCAGGAAGGTTGATCTCAGAGTGTCTCTCAGAACCGGTGTTATTCAGAGACCAGTGTGAAGGACTCTAAGGACAGGTTTTACAAGCAGGTTACAAGCCGCGAAAGAGACATGCTGTAAAAGCCCCGTAGAAAATAATGCGCATATTATATAAACAGGCAGCATGCAGCACAGTGAGAGCACCTTATCAGCACAACTCTCATCAAAAGCCTGTGATTTTATAGATATCTTTTAAAGTTTGTCAATCAATTTAATAATGTAAACCGCTTTTAAAGATAAAGATTGACCTCATCAGGGTTTGTCCTCACAAAATTGACCCATCTCAAGCCAATCTAGCACTCTGGGGCTGAACAGTGCTTAGCTATGTCCCAGCACATCATTACCTCTCTCTTCACTCCATTCACTCTGACTCGGAGCAGAGCAAAAATGACTGAGTGATGACTGAAGGCTCCAATGTCTCTAACTCTGTCACTGCTCTGTGCTATGTGTGCACACTATAAGACCACTCCAGATAGAGCTGTGGGCTACGGTGCTGATCCTGCACATTAGATCACCTCCACATGACCTCGGCCGCTACCCGCTCTGACACTTTGGACATGCGGTGCTGCGCTAGCCTAGCAAAAGAATTACATTTTAGTTTTGGTTTCTGAACACAGACCAAAGCTTGTGTGATTTGGCACTCTCAGAATTAGCTGCACAACAACACCAGCTCTAAATAACAACCAGCCATACAGAAAAAAGAGAAACCTCTGCTATAATTTTGTCTTGAATCTTTTTTTGAATGAGTCTGTCTTTGATCTTTTGTCAGGACGCGGCGCAACTGTGTGGTTTAAGGTCTGTGAGGCTTTCCTCCTGTTTAATGGAGGGAAATGAGACACATCTTTGATATCAGTGCATCACATGGTTTCCCTGCACAATGCCCAGTAGGATGCTAATAGCACAGGGTCTATAGGAGAGACTTTCACAGTCGTGAGATGAGTATTAATCCTCTAAATCCCACACACTATAAATATTTTCTTACTACCACTATTCTTACTTGAAGATTGTCCTCTATATTTACACATGCGTTACACTGCACTAATTATATACTAACATCTTGCCCATGCGTGATGTATTTTACAATGTTCATGAGTGACATGTTTTTCTCACTTGATCGACATCACCATTGCAACAAAGGTGCTTGACGCTAGGTAAGAGGGCCATTTACTTTGTTCTTGCCACAACTGCATACTGTTGCTTAGCAACAATCACACAACCATTTCATCACGAGTCAAATACCACTACTTTTTTTTCTGTTTATTATTATTAATTGATCACTCTTTCTTCCAGAGGAAAAACATCCATAGAGATACAGGCTCTAAAATTGGTAGTGGAGGTGTTATTTGTACTGAGTATGCACAGTGTGTATGACTCTACTGCATTATACAGGTCTGTATTGAAAAATTCTTTGCAAATTTCTAAGTAAAAAACATACAACCCAATTAGTATTTACAACTCAAAGGAACAGATCTAACTATGGAAATGACACCAATTAAAATCTTTAATGAGGGAACTGATGAACTGTTAAACTGTTTCCCAATTCACTCTGAATTTGTCAAACACGACTTTAACTTCCTTGTTAGAAACATTTAACCAAAACCAAAGTATACTTCAGAGGTTGCTTTCTACATTGCCTAAGAAGGATAAATTATGCTTCATTTGCACTGCTAATTCAACATAAGCCAAGATTAGCAGAAGCAGTTTAAAAAAAAAAAAAGGTGCAATTGAAATAAAAACAGTTTCCAGCAAGACTGAAAATTACAACCTTCATGTATATATCAGCAGAGGAACTATGCAACAATCACCTCTCTGCACAATAATGTGTCACAAAACCAACATATGAAACTTATGATAAACCATTTTCTCATTACCAAACATGGGGAAGATAATTGAAAAATTCCAAGTGGAAGGGGAATATTAAAAAGATATCTCTGTGTATATTCCACAACTGGGACTAATTCAGAAGCAGAAGTGCCTGGAGGGCCAGTCTGTCTCTGACAAAATTGGTTTACCAAAGCAGAATGTACGAGTGCACAGAGTGAGGCCAATAGCTGCCTCCTGCCTCCGTGGAAATCAACAGCAGAGGTCTCCCAGCTGAAACTGAATCTTTACTGTTGAGATATGCTCAGGATCACAGTCTTAAGGATACCCAGACTGTCCTCCAGTGCCTTCCGGCAGGTTTAGGAAATTAGCCCTCTGTTGTTACCAGCAGTGAGACTTTAGCTGTTGCTAATGAAATTGGACTGTCTTCCTCCTTCGCAGTGTGTTTGAGCGTTTGCCACATGGAAAGATAAAAGCTGTCATGCCAATAAAATACCCCACCAACCCCCTATTTAAACAATTCTGAATAATAAATTTAAGAGAAAGGTGGCCCTCCACTTTTTAGTTTAAATTTAATCAACGGCTGAGGCTCCAACGCTTTCAGGTGTCGTGTTTGACAAATACTTCCAATAAGCTTGTGTCTTAAGTGCTGTCAGAGCAGTCTGAAACATGACTAAAGTTCTCTGCATACCAAGTTAAATTTTATGTTCTACTATTTCAAAGCAGCACTCATGCCTCTGATTTAATCAACAGTTGTATTTCAATTCAAAATCTTACATTTAAACATGAACAAGCCATACAATAAAGCAAACAATATAAATAATTCAAACACATGTTATTTTTAGACATGGTGATTGTATTGTTTTACAAAGCCGCATCATTTATTTAGGGACCTGCATTTTCACTCCTTGACACTCACTCTCCAAGTAAAACCACACTACAGCACACACACACACTCACACACACACACACACACACACACACACACGCAACACAACCACTCACTCACTCACTCATCTCTCACACTCGTGTCAAGGTTGATCTGAGTCACAAGTCCCACGTTCATCCCAATTAGCACACTGATTTGGGAGTTGATAGGTGGTGATATTGGCGGCTTTGGGAGGATGCACCCATCGCTCTCCCCTCTCTTTCACTCTTTCAATTCCTCTCTTTCGTTCCGTGTTGGCTTTTTTCGTTTCTTTTTTTTCTTTCGTTTTTTTTTTTTTTTTACATACCTCCTTTTCTACACATTTTCTTGTTGGGTTTCCTGGCACATTCCTTGGATATTCTTTTGACTGTAAAATGAATGGAAAAACTACAAAATAACAGAGAGCTCTGGAAAAGATCGCATGTGACATGCAACAACTCAGACTGAGTCAGACCCCCTCTTCACCCTCTTTCCCGCCTCCTCCCCACCCTCCCAGTCATCATCAACAACAAGAACAACAGAGGACCTGTTGAGAAAGTAACTGGGGTGTTGCTGCAGAAATATTCCAAAATGGTGGAATGAATTTGCTGCATCCTGGGACACAGGAAGCCCATATTCACATGCACTTCTATTTAAGACCCATTACAGCCACACAGAAGGCAGAGAGGCTACAGTTCCAAAGTTTTGAAGTTCACATTCGTATTTGATAAGTGGAAATGTTATTTGATGTTGCCCATTTCATTCTCAGGCCACTTAACATTTCAAGCCCATTTTCCTGTGTGGGTCTCCTTCAAGTGGTGAAATAATGGGGGCCATTTAAGAGAGTCAACATCTAGAAATCTAAAAATAAAACTCTTTAGTACTTTTAGTCGTGGTGGAGCCAAATCTATGTTTGCCTTTTGCACAAAACCTGTTCCCGTATTCAGCCTCGTGCAAGGACAAACCGGATAAAGCCAGGAGAGTAAAGGGTCTTACATAGGTCAGGCTGATGCCACAGGCCTCTCGTGTACCAGACAGAATATTTCACCAACCCTACAGTAGATCATTCACTTATGAAGCAGGCTACTAATCACTAATGGCTAATATCCCCAGAACAGTCAAGACAGTGAGGGTAGGAAGGTGCACCAAATCTGTTTCTTGATTGATTAGATTTCTTTCTTTTTTTTTTCTTTCTTTTTTTTATATTCAGTCATATTAATAAGTCATTTAGTCATCAAAAGAGGAACCTCTAACAGTGGCATGGAAGGGGAGAGTTGATGAAAAGACTAAATGAAAGATCAAGTCAAGATGGCAGGTTGAGATGATGGACACGGACACAGCATGCGCCAGACAACAGGTCATGCTTCGCGCAAAATACAGAGGTGACACAAAATCTTAGAGAAAAGACAGAAAGAGAAGGAGGCAGAGACAGAGGAGAGGAGAGGAGAGGAGAGGAAGAGAGGAGAGGTTTGGTTTCGTCCTGGATACTCGACACACTCACCATCCTCTGTTGGAACATAGATGTTTAGATAAAGACAATCCTCGTGTTGATCCTGTATATACGTGGTAACTATATCCAGGTTGAAGGTGAACCATATTGGCATCATGATCTCTGGCACAGCATTGTGAATATTTTGGGGGCAGACGGGTGCAAAGTGGGTGGCGTTCTTGATCCCTGACCAGGACGAAGGAGGTTCGGGGGGCATGAAACGTTTTTCTCCCACCGGGGAGGCGGCATATGGAACCCCCAGGTACTGATCCACCGGCCCCAGAATCTCACTAGGCAGTGGCACCCTCACCCCTCGGAGTTTCCCATACTGCGTGTTTACAGTTGGGTGGTAGTTCTGACCTCTGACGGCCGTGAAGCACCAGCAAAAACTTAACACCCACAAGGACACGCTGAAATTGGTGCAACTGTGGGCACCGTTCCAGTTCTGCGAGGGGAGACGACTTCTCCTTGGAGAAAACCACATGGTCCTTGTGAGCGAGTGCAACTGCAAGTGACCAACATACAAGCCGGGGCACCCCCTCAGCAAACACACAGGCTTCCCGCTCAGCCCTGCAGTCCGGCCACCTGAGGGACAGTCATCAGCTGTGGTACTGGAGCCCGCCGGCTTACAGACGAGGAGAAACAGTCACAGTTATGCAGTTCCTCTCCGCAGCGAGGTCCTTATTCACTGTCCTCTTTCCGCTCGTCAGATCTTCTAGCCCGTGCTGCAACAGGAGGGGACAGGAAAATTAATGACAGTTCCCTGACAGCACACCAGTTTACCCCCACTTTTATTCAGTCATTTTTATTGACTTGTGGAGTCCTTTTCTGACATGACATAAAACAGCTCACATAAACATGACAGAACTCTTAGTGCTATCATCAATCCACATAATCAAGAAGCTGCCTTTGACTTGGATATTGAAATGAACTGTTGGGCAACTTGTCAAGATGTGCCTAATGATGCTAATAGGACAATTGGAATATGAAAAGCATCAACTGTCAGCAGGTAATTGCGCTCTACTTCAAAGGCCACTGTTTACATTAATAGTTAAAGAAAAGCAATACTGAGAGGAAAAGCACTGCTTCTACAGCAGCAGGACTCACACACGAGAACATAATAACATGATAAAAGTTTAATGTGCTGCTTAATATCATGCAGCATTTTCCCTACATCTCCCTTTGGTAGAGATATGACCACATTTCAAATTCCTTCTTTGCTCTTACAAGAGGTCACTTTCTGAGATGAACAGATGAAGGGGCAGAGGAGGATGTAGCTACAGGCAGCGCGGGTGCCTCCGGTGACAGCGCTGTAAATGCTAATCACCAGTCCCAGGGTGAACCAGTGGTGCTAGCGACAACACCTTCCCACACTGCCTGATCAATTTTCAATTTCTGTGGCTTAGGGTCCCCCTCAGCCTTGCACGCCTACTGCAGAGATAGCTCTAATAACAATGGAGAAGAAAAGCCAGCATTTAGAGGAGGATATTGCAATCCAAAATGACTGTGTAAATGATTTATAATGTATCAGCAGCCGTTGGAGGGCCACTAACCACTGAGAGAAAGCAATCCTGATGTTCCTGGAGGTGCTGTTATCGCTAGGTGGCTATTCCCATCTGCTACAGCCGTGGATCAGCGGGGAGCATATATACACATTTTGTAAATACTGCAGACGAGCCCACCTTTGCCAGTCAGTGTGTGTAAATGGGAACGTGTGTGGTGGACGATTCTGCTCAGGGACTCTGGCATACTGAGCACCTGCTAAGTGATAATACATGAAAAGCCATCCATATCCAATCTGGGGACTAAAAGGCATGCATTGCTGGGGGCCAAGGGCTTGCAAAGGCTTCAAAATGCTAGAAAAGTCACACTGACAAAGTCCCTTCCTTCTCACTAGGATGCCTTTTTCAGAGGCAGAAAGTCTAGCACACATTACTGCCATTAATTGTGTTAACAGACTAGTATAGTATAGTATAGTATAGTATAGTATAGTATCAAAAGTATTTAATTTCAGTTTTTTATAAAAGACAAGTACATAGCATCCACCAGTGCTACATACCACAGCAATGACAGCCTCAGCTAGTGTGAAACGCTTAAAGCTGAATGGATCTTTACAAGACTCAATGCAGCCCAACAATAAAACACCTACAAATATCACAACCCACAACCAGTAATACAATACACTCCCAACTACTTCAGTGTAATACAACAGCCCTGCACTATATACTACTATCATGAAGGTTATAATGATCAGTTTTCTTGACACTGGTAGGTATTGATTCAACTTTATGGTTGTTTTAAAGGCTGTAGTTTGAGGGGCAGTTGAATTGTATTGTATTATACTGTCAGGTGTTTCTTTTTTTTTCTTCTTTTTTTTGGGGGGGGCATTTTATGACTTTATTTGGCAGTGGCAGTGAAGAGAGCCAGGAAATGCAGGTGGAGAGAGAGTAAAGTTGAATGGGCAGTAAAACCACTCAGATATCACGTCACTCACTGACGAGTGTTGTTGTGTCCACTCTATTTATATCACCCCCTTTATAGTATACCAGTAACTAAATATTATTATAATATTTAGCAAAAACGGATCTTCATATTGTAACCCTTATAAAGGTAAGACATGTTCTAGAACTGTGGTATTGGATGGCATTAGTTTTAACTAGGTGAGTGTAAAAGAACTAAAGAACTAAACCTAAAGAAAGGCACCTGATTGCCCCACGCCCTCTTCAAAAACTGTTTCAGCTTGAATTTAAAGTGATCACATTTAAATAAAATGCAGTTACAGTTATAATTTAAAGGTGGTAATGAGAATACAGTTACATTCTTAAAATCAATAGATTACATAAAGGCATTACTTTTTTTTAAATCTGTATTATTCACTCTGAAAATGAAAAGTAGTTAACTCAGTACAATGCTTAGTTTAGGTAAATGCTTGCTGGTCAAAGTTCCTACCTAGCAAGCTACCTACTTAGCTGAAATGCTAGCCGACTGGTGACTGCAGATCAGCCTGTTAGTATTGTTGGTATATTAGCTAGCTTGTTAACCATGTCTAGCTAACACACAAACCACCAAGTGAAGACCAGCCAATTTACAAAAATGCAATATATACTATATTTTTTGCCAGTTATTTCTATCAAATAACGTATATACTTAATTAAATGTCTGTGAACTTTTAAACAACTACAACCTTTTGGTTTGCAAACTAACTTCCTCACTCTGTACAGAGTTGCAAATTTATATCATTGTTGTTTATATTTTTTTTCACCCATTTCATACTGTGAGAAAACAGAGAAAGTAAAAACAGCCTTTTTGGTCCTGGTTATTTTAAGAGGATTAGGCAACAAAGTGAAAACAAAATGTTCTATGGAATTGTAAATTCACATAGTTTTATTTTAATCTTGTTTACTGGTTTTCACTCTAAAATAATGCTGAAGAAAATAAAAGGTCAAGGAAAAACTGGGTCTTCATCCTTTTTCCAAACAAAACATCACCATCAGAGTGACTCATGGTTTCAGTCTACTTCAGGTAGCAATATGGTGTGAATGCCACATTCTTCACAGTGTTACATGCCATCACAATGGAAGATAATGTTGAAGTAATCCAAAAAAATATGTTGCTCTCTTTGATTAATCTAACAAATTATGTTTAAGGGCATGTAGTCTATTATCTATAGTGAAATATATCTTAAAGGCAACCCTCCCAACACTGTCCATTATGAATTTTGCGAGTGAAGATGTCCACATATCGATCTCCTGAACAGAAAAAGATGTCTGTCAGAAGGAAGTTTGAAAAAGGACACCTTACAATTCCCCGTAGATACCGATACACACATACATGATTTTCCATAACTGAAGCCATTTCTGTTTAGATCTGAGATCTGAGTACATGACAGCTGAATATATGTGATAACACTAATTCAACTCGAGATAAAATACATCAGGTCAAACTTTTTAATCAGGACATAGCAAGGACATAGGACAGTGTGATGGAGTGTGTGTGTTTAGAGGACACTCAGCGCGGAGGACTTCATCAGTCTCCCCTCCAACACCATCTCAGAGGTCCTCTCTGCTTTGATCTCTCTACCTGCTGAAGCGCTGCCAAGGGAGCAACAGAGAGAGAGAGAGATTGCATGAGTTCTCCCTCATCATCCCAGAAATATTGATCGTCTCATCACCGTGGCCTTGCAGCCCGTAATAAATACAACTGGGGTGATGGCGGTAGGGAGGGGAGGGGAGGAGGATGAGAGAAAGAGAGAGAGGGGGGGGGGGGGGGGGTGTACTCCACCAAGTACATGCTCTCCTCCCAAACTCTCCGGCCACTGATTAATAGGACATGTTAAATTCTAAAGGTCCAGTCCCTATTCATCATTATTCAAAAGCGCTAACATTGCTACAACTCGTGAGCCGTCCCCATACAGATCCCATATTTAGAAGAAAATACATAAGACTTTCTTCCTTTTTATTTTGGTCCGAGCCCACAGCCATGTACACTTACTGTAGAAGACCCTTTGTTCTCCTACAGCAGAGAGATCTCTGCATCGCAATAAAAGTCTGAGCACAGAGCCAATGTACTCCTACGCCCCGACATCCCTTAGAGAGAGGCTGAATGGACTCTGATAAAAAAGGAACCAATAAGAGTTCTGAGTAGATGGAGCTTCTGACTCTCCCCACTCTGTTATTATAGTAGCTAGTCTGCAACAAAGGCATTCACAAAGCTGCATTAGTCCTCTAGAACATCTAACTTCAAATGAAGTGAGCCGTCCTGACCTGAGAGAGTGTAATCAGTGATTACAAATGCCTCTAGTGCTGTTACATTATAACCACGGCTGAATGCGTCATTATAGAAATGATAAGAGACAGGCAACAAGACGGGAACCAGAAGACAGAAACCTATGTACTCGGGCAGTTACCTCAGCTGAACTCATTAAAATGTGAGAGGCAAAGGCAAAAACTTAATTTAGTGTCCTGGCCTTCCATTTGTGCACCAGAAAGACACCAGTCCACATCAGTGCAAAGACTCCATTTTGAGACAAGCTCAACTCATGATAGGCTCGCTCTCTGGCCTCTGTGTCAATAATGCAGAAAATACAGTATATCTGTAAATTGTCTGCTTACACGTGTTTATTTCAAATTGGCAAACACGGATTTCAGCACACAGCAGGATCAATAATGAATGTACACACAAACTGAACGTCTTCCCTCGCAGGCACACTCCTTATATAAGCTCCTGGGCTTGACAAACAACAGCACGCCATATTAAATCAAGGAGATTGGCATGTTTCAGAAACAACATTCGCAAAGTGTCAAAACCAAACCGAGGCTTCATAAGGCTCCTGCTGGGAACCAGTGCTAGTGTAACAGTGAGGGACGGGGGCCTCCTCTTCCTTTTCTTTGCCATTTTCGTCAAGACTCAGAGCGTGTGCAGTCATTATTACTTCGGAGATTTGGCATTAAATCAAGGACAAAGACGCAGCACATTCGGACTGCTAATCACCATGGTGATGCTGACATATTTTTAAAGAAGCAAAAAGGGAGATGGTGAGGAGTGAGGAGTGGCGCCGCTGCTGCAGCTGCAGCTGCCTCCTAAGCTGCGTCTCCAGCCCTTCTCCTGGCTGCTTCCATAAAGGCTGCCATGAGTGTCATTACCAGCCGAAGCGGCCGAGGAAACATGGAAAGGTGAGCTTGGCAGGCCAAATAAAGACAGATTCCAGGTGACTACATGTTGAGATGAATTCTTGGGCTGCACAGCAAATAAATAGCCATTCTGCTAACTGCTGACAGTGCTTGAAACAACTGTTTGCTCCTCATGACTAAAATGATAGGGACAGATTTGATCTAGAAGACCTGAAGCTGCAAGTCGAGGCAGTGGGCCCATTACTACATCTATATTGCCTCTCTTTCTCTTGACTGGGTGTGCACGCCTCTGAGTGTCAGATACAGTTTAGGAAGTAATATGCTACGTGCAACAATATGTCGGAGTACGGGGATATTAATCAAAGCTAACTGACTCAATTAGATGGAAAAGTACCGAGGAGCTTACATTTAAAAAATGATAAATAAAGAAATTTCCCCAACAGTTCATCATCCAAACTCCTATTGATCCACTGCAGAGTCCCACTAGACACTCCTGCTGAAAAAACTCAAAGTAGCTAATCACTCAAGCAGCCCACAGGGATTCTTTGAGAAACCGCAGGGGCAAGTATTGGGTCCGTCTCTAATCTAGCCGTATGTAAACACATTAAGGCTTTCCACATGGCATACTCATTATCCAAGCTCCCACAGATGCCGTTTGCAGGGTGGGATCTGTTCTCTCGACGAAGTGTTTTGTGTGTAAATTCTATCACCCTGCCAACGTGGCTCCAAAGTGCTGTAAACCAAAGAGCACGAGACGATCAGGGCGCCCGTCTTAAGAAAAGGGCCAAATCATTGACCATAAACAAAGCGAGTGAATATCTGGTGAGTTAGTTTATATTACACATTTTACATAATTCATTACACCATTCCCCTCTGGATGTTGATGTTGTTGCATTACTAGAGTTCTCAACCATACAATTATAGCATTATATGTGAATATATTATGAATTTTGGAGATTGTTTAGCATAAGGATGTCTGTCTGTCAGTCTGATGTTTGGCCCTCCATTAATATTCCTCAAATTTAAAACATCTCGCACAACTCGTATCTATTACACTATGCTTTATTCACCAAATGTTTCATCAGGACAGTGTCTGAGGCTGTTTCTGGTTTCCTTATATACATTGTATATTATATTTTGTTTATTGTCATGTCGTGCACACAAAGTGCCCAACCCTCATGGGTTTATAAGAGACCAGAAGTACAGTTGCAGTGGTCAAACATTTCATTACATTCCAATTGATTACAAAATATCCTGCCTTCTCTCCCAAGCTTGGCAAATCTGCTACGAAAGTAGCCTTCCTGAATCACAACTCAAGTTTTTCATAATCATCCAGGCAGAAGAAATTAACATAAATAGAGGACATTTTACTAAAAAGTACATTCCTTAAGGAAAACAAAAAAATGAACCTCACTCTCAATTTCACCTAGCTTACACAACAAACACAGTCTGTCCTCCTCTGGAGTGGCATTAAACTTGCCGGTCTGTAAAGCTAATGGTAATGTTCCTGAACATTGTGCGCATAGTGATCTTTGTCTTTTTTTTTTTTTTAAGTCATAAGCTTCTACACTGTAGCTATTCTTCATGAGGCAGTACTTTCATTATTTTTAATTAGACCATCCATCAACAGACTGTTTTTCTTCTATACACGAGAAGCATTGATCAATACATGCATCTATCATGTGATCGTATATGTAGTATGGAGTCCATACATACAAAACATAATCATCCTTTTCTTCCAAAAAAAAGGAGTGTATTTACAAGCATAATAATAATAAATAATAACACAAGTATTAGTTCAAATATTGCGAGAAAAATATTCACGACCATAAGTTCACCACCACAATATTCTCAAATAAATACACTTTGATGAATGGATGACTGGATAAAAAGGTTGAATCTCCATTTTTCAACAGAGGTAAACAAATTCAGTTTTCTTTCAACCTAATGATTCAGACTAAACAGTCATTAACATTCAATGAATTTTACAGACTGTGGTGATTGCTCGACCTGCAGTTCCGCTAGGCTGACTTTTTTTTTGGTTATTTCATGAAGTGTCTTTACAATTATTGTATTGATGGTCACAAAATTTGGTGAAGTCAGCAGTGGTGCCCAGAAAGTAAATTGTAAGGATTCCAAAACTTTGCTTTAACCCTGCACTGCAGACTTTAGCTGCTAACACGCTAAACTAAGATGGTGAACATGGTAATGTTACACCTGCTAAACATTGCCATGGTAACATTGTCATCATGAGAATGTTAGCATGCCGACTTTAGCATTTATCTTAAGGAACCCGTGTGAAAGTAAAGATATTAAATTCATGACTTCAAAAGAGCATTTTGAAGTGTCATTTATCAGCTGCATCAGATCTTTAATATATGAACTCCTAGCATAACTGTACCTTACTGAATGCTGCGGTTACCTGTTGGTCAAATCATCCTACATCTGTGAGGTGGCAACACATTTGATTGGACTTGGTGAGCACATGTGGAACATGATTGAATTCCTAGAGAGGATATAGTCGAGCCTACCAAGGAGAATTCAGTAAATATTTCAAGCAGCTCCTCTCATCGCCTCCACTGTGAGGACAGCACGTATAACATGGCAGCACTAACATCAATTTCTGGCTTACAGTGGAAAGGAGGATGGATTTTTAGCCTTCTGGGATGCATCCCTAATAAAATTCAGGCAAGAGCAAGGAACCTGAACAGCGATGGCAATGCACTACATTTATAAAGCAAATCAAAGTTTATGACAATCACTTCAAATGTGAACTGCTGTGTATTACCCCTGCTGCACTCTAGTCAAAATGCTGCTTGTCATGGAGCTCTCCGCCAGTTACCACAGTTACTGCCTGAACGGAGAACTCACTTACATTTACGCTGATTGATTATAGTTTGAGAGTAATGAGGGCATCGTTTGGGATAAATGGGTTCCTTCTGATTTAAACTGTATTGAATGCTTAAAATATGTAATTTTAAGTAATGTATCTAACAATATGGAGCACATTGAAGATCGATCCAAGTGGATCACAAATACCGAAGAATTGGCAGGGATGGGCGTCAGGGAGACATTTTTCTTAAAGCAGCTATTAACACTTGACAAACATATAGAGTTGAACTGAGGGTTTGCTTTGAGTTAATTGAGGTCTGGCTGGTAATTACAACAGGGATTTGATCTCTCACAATCAGGGTTCCAAGTTCATTGGCACTGCATTATAAAATCTTAGGTGGATCAGCTCCTATGGCTAGTATTGACTCTTTTACTCTGGGTTAAAGAGACCATGCAGAGACCATGTCCTTGATCCTGAATAACCATTTGCAGAGCCAGCATCAAATGCAGAAATACAACTAAGAGTAACCCACACTGGTGAGCAATTATTTGAAAGGAACAAAACAGTTCCTCTGGGCCTGAGGAATGGGTTCTCATGATAACATGATTTAGATTGTGTTTGTAATGAATAGCATACAATATACATCTAAAAGTGGGATTATGTGGGTAATTTACGATGCAGTAATGTCTACAATTCGGTAGACATTTCCTGGTAGGAACAGAGAAAATGAATTCTTGCAGCTGTAATGTGCTTGCCACACACCAACCCCTATTACAGGAACTAAAACACAGTATCCTCACAAACCACACAAAGCCAGATCTTTGAAGAGCCGATCATCCTGAGGACAACACTTAGCTATGCATCATTTCAAAAAGCAGTGGAGCCGTGCACTGAGTGCATGTAATTCACCACTTTCATCCACTGCATTTTGAATTATGTTTTTCTGCAGACAAAGATTAAAAATTCAGATCAACTTGTCCAGAAGATTGTGAAATTAATTTATTTTTTTTCAAATAAAATGGGAACTGTTGGGGCTGGACTGTGAAATGTAACAGCTTCCTGCATGTGCTTGTACTGTATGTGTGGGCATGTGCAATACATACTGTAAGTATGCTGAGAAAATGAATCTTTCCATGGCCTAATAAGCTAAATAACATATTTAATTTAAGGTAAGTAGGCTGCAGTTCTCGTTGAAAACTGAAGGATCAGCTTTATTGTTCAGTGTGAAAGGGCTCCACAGAAACATACACCAAGCAGAGACATGACCCAGATGCTGCCTGTAAAATTAATGAGCTAATAATGCATTAGGAGCAGTTACACTAATGTGCAAACAGAGATATTCCACAGTCAGGTAAAATATGGTGTTAGACTCTCGGTTTTGTGTAAGAACACAATTGAATTGATTTGTTCTGATCTAAAAGTATCACCGAGTCTTTTCTGCAACAGGGCTCTGTTGCATCGGATGCAGCAGTTTTGTAGCTTCACCTTTCCCACTGGAGGCATGCACTTGAATGTTGCATGCATTTAAAAATAGTACATTTAAGAGTCCTTCATTGTGATTGATGATCAATTAAGATGAGATTGATTTTGAGAAAAGAACATGTTAATAGACGCAGCGTTGCACTTTATTCTGATGTTTCCTTTCAAAGACCTCAACTACTTGGCTTCTTTGCAGAGTATTCACAAATGCCAAAAGCACTGTGGTAGAATGATGCTATTGACATGCAAATGCTTGGTAGTTGCAGAGAAGTGAGAGGTGCCAAAGTGTATTGTTGTGTGACAAGCAGGATTTCTGAATACATAGCTGAAAGACGAGATGTACACGAGTACGCTTGACACAGCAAAACACACAGCATCTATTTTTTAATACAAAAAAAAAAAAAAAAAAGGCATAATGGATTCATGAGCATTATGGTGTGGGCCCTATTTACAGATGGAGCACAGGGTTATTGTAGCCTAATGACAACAGATTAAATGAGGTCTGTCCACTGTACATAATCCCTGGAGTTTTATGGGAGCATAATTAAGTTTCGAACCGACCCAACAGTGATGTGCTTTTAACTAAAGGTCAACAGTAAACAGCGATGTGAGCCACACTTGATTACTATGTATATCACAACATCAAAAACGATGCTGCTGCACTAATGAGGGGGTGACCTTCATCTTCAGTGTAAACAAAGACCAAACAAACACATGCCGCACCACATGGCCCCTATCAGCCATTAATAAGAAGTGTATTAGAAATTAATAGTACTGTAATATTCACAGGGACTATGTGACATAGAGACTTTGACATTTCAGAGACAGCATGGTTTACCGGAGAATGCATTCAGACCTTGAAAAGAAGATGCATTATACTTAGCATCCGCAGAGTCTGAATGCATATGTATGAATGCAAATAAAAACCTACATAATATCAGTGAAAAAAAAAGATCCTGACTTCATTTCATTTCAGCTCAATAATAAATAATCTACATTTTAAAAATATGACGATTGGAAATGCAAATGCGGTGTTGAGCATTTAAATCTTATTTCATCACATTACAGGCTCATTCAGAGCTGCAGCCAGGTGGATTTAGAAGAGATGTAGAGGGATTAGTGAGGTGATATCAATCACCACAGCTGAACCATCCTCTTATCCAGCACCATCACAGTCTCTGGCTGCTTTCCCCATTGATCCAGCGCAGGCTATAGGGCTGGAGCCCGGGCTAAAGGTTAGGATTTCCCTTCAGGGGATCCTTAAGCTTTGGAAAAATAGCTAATTTGCTTTGAAAATTTGAGGATAGAGTCAGGTTTATCCTTACATTCGGAAAACAACTAATCACAATTTCAATTAAGATGCCGCTGTACAGTTATTTGAAAGTGCTAGAGACAAGATACACAGGGTCGATTGTGTGTGACTAGGTAAAAGAGACACCAGAAAGATGTCCTGCAGGGAGAGAAAGCAGCTGTTTTACCTCCAGTGCATTTCCCAGTTGTCTGTTTAGAAAAGCAGCCGTCTCACTCGGCTTATTACATGTTCACATTGATATTCTAGATATTATTAGTCAGGCCAGAGAATCCAGCTGATGATGAGCTCCGAGGGACATTTTAAATGACAGTGCCCTTTCTTGAAGGGAGAGAGTAAACAACAGAGGCGACCAACGCTGTCTTGTTACTAATGCTCATCTGCATACGTGGGAAAAAAACAAAAAAAAAAACAAGTGTCACTGAGGGGCAAGGCTGGGAAGATAGAATGTGACTTTTCAAATATATAGGGGTGGGTGGGGAGGATTAGTTGGGTGTGCGGATGAGGCAGAGACATGCCTCAATATCACACATGGAGGAAGGAACACTGTCCCCTGACAACAGTCCTTTCGGCTCGCCCTGGCAGATATGTCTACTCTCCATTCACTATTTCTAATCCTGTCTGAAAGCCTATCTTGAATGTCAGGCTTCTTCCTAAATTGGCTCGTGTTCTTAGTGATTGATTAAAGTACTGTAACCCAGCTTTATCAGACCGCCCTGAACTCTGTATTTCTGCCAAATCTATTAGGTAATGCATCCTTTGTTATTGCACCGGTTGTTTTTCTTTTTTTCTGCTTCCCCGTCTTTGGGAAATGCACAGATCCATTTACTATGATACAGAATGCTCAGTGGTACCTGGCACTATGATAGCACAGCAGCCTTCAGATCAAACAGGGGAGCTGCCTTAAGCTCACAACAGTTTGTGACAAATGTGGCATCCTAATTCAATATAGCATTATTCAGTGAAATTGGTTAGATTTATCAACACGGCCCAAAAACAGTGTGTGCAGGGATATACTTAAAACATATTTCATAATCTCCATTTCTCCCTTTTCTAGCTTTTGACTGATGCCGTGGTGGTACCAGAAACGCGTCTATGTCCCCTGACATTGAGCTAACAATATGGCCATAATTCATGCGTTCTAATGCTGTAATATCCCCCATGCCATTGCACACAGAGGAGAGGAGAGGAGAGGTTGCCCTGATATTACTGCTGACGCCTGAGTCCTAGACATCGCACTTAGAGTGTCTCCTGCAGGACATTATTCAAACACACACAGGCACTACAAACTCCATGAGACAAGAGTAGGCCACTACGATACCAAACACACACATCCTCAGACACTGCGGCTTACTGTGACTATTCAAGGTCATACAGCGAGGCGCCACACACACACACACACACAGGGTGTCACCACCTTCTGAAATCCATCATATGTGTATGTAACACAATCATAAACTACAGCGCTGAATCCAGCAGAGAGAAAAGACACTTTGAATATGGAACTGTGGGTAGGAATTAAAATCCCATTTGTGTACTTTAAACAGAGTAGAGGACCACGTTAATGACTGCACACTTAGAAATAGGCCATGTCCAACCACTGCAGGCAAATTTGGCCTCGGGTTGTCTGCACTTCCTCAAAAACTGCACACAGCAAGCACTGCGAGCTACTACTGTATCTGCCTTCCTATTCTGTGCCTACTTTGCACCAAAGAAGCCCAGAGCAAGGACGACGCACACTGTAGATACTGTATATATACACTCAGACGCTGCATTGTGTATCCATGATCATGCATCGACACACGCGCACACACAACGCAACAATTCCAAATCATACTCTTATCTGTTTTCCTTTTTCATTTTTTTTTTCTTCAACCTTCCTCTTAATGTTTTTGTCAGTGGAACAACAACAAACATCCTCCCTGTTCCATGTTTCATTAGCAACCTGAGGGGGAAAAAAAAGGGTTTTCCCTCTAACATCTGGATGTTAGCTAGCTTGAGTGAATAGTCATATCAGATCAGATCCCGCTACATCAAATGCAACTTGAGGGCGCATTATTTATTCATTTAACTGCTGACATCCAAACCATGCCCTAAACGGTGACACTTTGAAAACTATTCCTCTGTGTCTGAACTATGCCAATACGAGTGCAACGAGCAGGGGCTCGCAGAGGGGAAGAGAGTTTTATGTTCCTTTTACCAGGAATGAATGTAGAAGAGACGGAACAAGCAGGCCATTGTGTTTTTGTTTTTTTCTTCTAGCTGAAGAGCCTCAGAGCTTCTGCGAGGAGCAAACACAACAATGAAAGTGCCTGCGTGCCTGCTGTAAAATTTCATGTGACTACATGGCCTTCCCACAATATTCAGAAACACTGATAGCGAAGCCTTCGAAGCCAATATGGCACATCACCTATCAGCAACGTTTACCCCTGCGGTGAGCAGAAAGACTGGCCTGTTTGGTGTGTCGCAGTTTGTGTTTACCTGGGTGTAGGTGATCTTTATTATCCTTTTTGTGTTCTATGAGTTGGCAGTGAAAAAACAAAAAGAAATGGTGAGATAAATCACAAGAAAGCAGCAGGAAAAAAAATCCAGCTTTTATTCAAAGCTAGTGCACGTGACAGTACCAAAGTGCAATGCTTCAAGTTTTCAGGAGCAAAAGCATTTGTTACTGCGGCTATTGTTGTTTTTTTTTTATATTAAGTTCTAGACTCTTTTTCACCTCTGTAATCCACAAGGCACTTCTTTTTAATCTTGTGAATATTTTAGCTTGGGACAACCTTAAGAGCGCCATGATGGCGTGGACTGTCCTCCACCTCCAGAGGTTAGCATCAGCAGACTTGGTATGCAGACACCATGGAAATCTATATGTGATGGATACAAAGAAAAGGTTTTCAGAGGAAGAGGAGAGGCGCCTCTGTGAAGGATTAAGTGCTTTAGATCTAATGATGAGAGAGGGCCTGTTTTTATTTGTTTTCAAACAGGCATTTCGCTCTTGATGGAATAGCGGCGCTGTTCTGTCTCCGGAGGTTACAAATACTCATCAAAGACCTGGCTTTGTCAAACAATCCATAAAACTCTTAATGCCACATTGCATGAGATACTTGCTCAACAAGTTCACAGAAAGAGCAAAAATCAATGAGAAACAAATTATTACGATTTACAATGTGATTATAGTACTTACTGTTTTATATCATACTCTTTTGTGTGTGTGATTCTGGACCATTAAGGGACAAGCTCATGTTTTGGGAAGTTTGAATTCAGAATTCCTTGGTGGGATTCTCGCTCTTCCTATCAATATCTGCGGCACTGGCTGCCAGAAGATTTGGTAGCTCTGGATGCCCGGGGCTCTAAATCTGGGCCAGGGGTTGTGTGGGATGCTCAGATAAATGGGCTGGGCTTTGTTTTATTGCAACACTGCTTGTCTTAACTTTCTGTGTCTACCAGGGATTTCGAAAATTTGCTACTGTCCTTGGGCCTCTCTCTGCAACAGCAGCTCTCAGTCGGGTTTGAGTCAGCCCTGGTGCCCCAAGATTACATAAATATCCTCTATGAGCCATTCACCACTATATCCAAGCTCTACTGTTTGGGTCGCTTTTTATCTTTAGCAGCGTTTTGTTTTTGCGTGGGTATGGGGGTGCAAGTCTCAGATTAAAAGTGAAACCCAGGATCCTCATTTAACCCAATTTGACGAGTCCTTTCACACTGTGCTCAACAATTAAACGCAAAGAGTAAACATTTTCTCAATGGAATATATTCTCCTCTCAAGTCCTTTGCTCTGGACCTTTGCTAATGGATTTGACTAGAAAGACCTTTACATGTGATGCAGCTGTTTGTCATTCGTGTGCAGCAAAGCATCAATACGGAGGGAAAGTGGGCCACTGAGACTCAAAGCACAATTATCCCTGAGGAAATATGTCACATTTCCAACGTCTTTTGTGATAAGGTTTCCTCATTCGTGCTTCCTAACATCTTATTTCAAAAAAGGCACAGTGGGAAACAAAGGCAAAGATATGGCTTATTAGGTCAGTTCTGGATTCCTTTTTTTACACACTGATCATGGATCTGCTGGATAAATCACATGGGTATCATTAGAATCAACCCTGAGGTGTCTTCGGGCGCAGCGCGTTAAGTGTGTGTGTGCATGCTGGCAAATGACTTTCCTTGAGGTACTTTTTCAACAGCCAATCAAATAATGTGCAGTGTAGCCATTTAGCAGTCCTCCTGGAATATATTTTACAGTTCTGATGCCTTTCGGACTGCAAAATACACAATACCTCTTCCTTTCAATAATTTATTTTGGACTTGGGAGATAGCTTGGTCATACAAATCACGAAGAGGCTCAAAGAATGTAAATTCAATATCCTGTTTGGTGAATTGTTATTCTTCAGCAGCAACAGCAAATAACTCCATTCGACATCCCATTAGTTGACATATTACTGGGTGCCAGACTACCAAAAGCTGCAAAACAATAAATGCTTATTGTCACTGTTTGCTTTGGAGTTAGGGCTTCTGTAGCATTTTAAATGCATGAAATGTATGTGAGGCAGGTTTGGACTGAAAGAGGATGTGATTAAAGAGAATAAGAGATGAGAATGCCAGTAAATTCTGGGGTGTCAGAAAACGTTGAATCATTTAGTAATTTTCAACATGGCGGGGGGATCTGCCTCAATCAAAAATCTTCACATAAAAGAGAGGATCGCAGAAAACTCCAGGATACAATCTGTAGCATTTGTATTCCGCTTGTTGTCTGTGTATCGCTGTACAAAATAGATAGTAAAGCTGTAGTTGTCCACAGCATGAATAAAACAAACTTGGCAGATTTTTTGTTTGACTGGCTTTCTCCGGCCCAGAGCTCACTTGTCAAAAGGCTTATCCAGGCTTACCTTTCTCCAACCTAACCGTTTTCCTCTTGTTTCTTTTCAATCTCACCTCTTCCTTCTGTCCCTGCTCTTATCCTCTCTGATCCCTTCTCCATTCCCGCTACTCTCGGAGAAGCATTTCTATCTAACAGTATCATTTCACTCTTCAGCTTCAGGACTGAACTGCCCACCACTATTATGTCATTCAACACTTGTTCTTAAACCCGATTGAGATTCACAGTGGGCGCGGGCCAAAAGGACCTATGAGAGAAACTACAACTCTGGAGTCTATCATCCCAAATCTACCTTCCTGCTGTTGAGACTCGAGAGACAAAATGTGTCACATTCGCAGTTTCAACTGGATAAGAAATGCATCAAGTATTAAAAATGTCACTTTTAGCCCATGAAAATGCAGCACATTAATAATCATGGTTCAAATAGCATCCCACATAGTCACAGCATTCCACAAATAATATGCGATTATGGATTTTGGGCAGATAATTTGGGCAGTTTTAGCAAAACCCTCAAATCTGTGCTACTTAAAGGATCAAAAAAACGCCTAGAGGAGCCCTCTAGCCTTATGTGTTCGCCCACATCACCAGCCTCCTCAGAAACAAAACTTCAAACCAACAAGAAAAATCATCGAAACCTCGAGTGCCACCCTTCATGCTCTTTTCTTTTCTTTTTTCTTTTCACTCAATCTATTGTCATAGTGACCCACAGCCACCAATTCATCAGAGCTGCCATCTTGGGAGAGTAAGCCACAAGGCTATTTCTGTAATGACCCAGATTTCAGGTGAATCTGGATCCGTATCAATGTAATGAGCTGCAGTAAGTCACAGAGAACATATTGGCTCAAATAAACTATTTAGCATGGGTTTTAAAGCTTGACATGCGCGGTCACAGAATATTTCAAATAATCAATAAACGAAATGTTCTATTATTGAAGCTCCAACAGCCATGCAAAGTGCGCATCCCGCCTTTAAAACACAATCGACGCCAGCGAAAATTCCCCAGTCTAATTTCCTTTCTTGGTAATTTTGTCAGATTAATATCAAGTCAATTTCCTGGAGCCTGTTCTTACACAGAGTGATGGCATGATGATAGTATCATTGGAGGAATGCTATAATTGTGGAGGATGGCTCCTTTTGAGAAGAATACGTGCACAGATGGGGCCTGAGCGTGATGGAGGAATTTCTCTGTCCCCAAAGGCTATCAGGAAACTTTGGCAAACTGGCAAGAGATAAAAATAGATTACAGACAGGAGCAGGACTACACGTATAAACCTATCCCAATGCAGGTGCTATTCTATTAAGGTAGATGGTTTACAATGTCATTATGGTGCGTTTAAAAAGCATCCACACTGCAAAACATAGTAACGCTATTAAGGGAATCAGATCAGATTTGGTTGCTATTATTATGCTACTATTCACTGAGGTTAGGGGAGATTACAACTATAACAGGACACTGTGGACACCCATCAAAGGGCTAACATCCACTCACACTCACATTCACTCCTACAGGCAATTCAGAGTCTCCAGTCAACCTGATTTGCATGTACGTGGAATGTGGAAGGCAAAGTGAGCACTAATAAAGACAGAGCCGCAGCTACTACACAACACACCAAGGACATGTCCACACCGTTGTTTTTGGGAATTCGGGGGTTTTAATGTCCCGAGGAGGAGTTTACATCCTATAATTATACATAAATTACATGTGTGAGTTTTTTAAGGCTGAGTTTACTGTTGTTTTTTTTTTTTAAGAGCTGCTATTCTAATAATTAATTTTTAGGGCAAAAAATAAAAGCTATAATGAAGGGATTTAGCATTTGTCTGCAAGAATTGTATCTCTCGGAGAGGGGGGAAGGTTTTAAAAAAAATAAATAAAAAGATTAATTTACAGAAAATGTACTGTATTATTAACACTTTAATGAATAAAGAAAATGCAGGGGAAAAAACACATTATTCACTGTTCTAGGGGGCTAGTCAGAAACTTCTTAAGGGCATACGGTTGCAGTAAATTCCGGCTACAGAGTAAAAAACATCATAATCCACACAGGGACAAGCCGAAGGCCCTTCTGCTGTGAGCCATCACAATCATGTGTTAAATTTATAATACATGTAATATTTTATTTGGTCTCCATGATCCTCAGTAGCCAAAATAGTAAAATGAAAAATAAAAGCTAGATAGGTAAGACCTAGGTCAGCTAGAGCTTTCAACGTCTCACATCGGCACCTAATGCCTTATCTGTGTATGCATTTTCACAGATACAGGTGAAAAGTGTGGGGCCAGTCTAACTAAAAAAAAAAAAAAGATTTAAAAAAAAAGGATATAAATAAATGCTTCTACATTATTTACAACTTGCATCGAGATAGAAGGAAAGATGAAGCAGCATGGTACAGACGCTGGACTCAATGTCATCTCTGATTTGGCTAAATGTAAAATTTACCAGGGTTGTGTGTGTGTGTGTGTGTGTGTGTGTGTGTGTGTGTGTGTGTGTGTGTGTGGAAACACAAGCACTTAGAGGCAAGTGCAGAGAGAGAAGAAAAAGACAAAGGAAAGAAGAGACCATACAAACGGGAGAAACTATCTACTTGGGTCTACTTGTGGCGCAGGTTATGGCCAGGATATGATGGCCAGGTGGCGTGTGAGTGTGTGTGAGTGTGTGTGTGTGTGTGTGTGTGTGTATGTGTGTGTGTGTGTGTGTGTGTGTGTGGGGGGGGGGGGGGGGGGAAACAGGAAGGTTCTCTGCTAATCTCTTGCATTACTGCAGTCATTTCCACTCTCTTCATCACCAGTAGCATGTGCTCTGTGAGATTTAAAATATTTAAATCTGTAATCTGTCAGCATTATGAGGTTAACACACACCCGCAAAGACTGGTGTCCTATCCGTCAGCATGCTTTCCACTTCACATGGCCCCACATATATCACAGAGACCTGACATGGCCTTTTGTAGTTCTCGCTGGAAAAGACTTTGCGGGCGGTGTCTGTAATTTCTCAGCAGTGGCAGAGACATGCTGCTGGACCCCAGAGAAAAATTATGGGATATGCAAGCAGCAGAAGAAAGAAAAAATAAAAAAATAAAAAAAGCCGTGCCACTGTGAAGCACGAGGAAGCTTCTAATTTTTTCCCCAGTGTATGTGACCCAGTGACTCTGGAGGAGTTCTTCCTTGTTCTTTTACTATGGGTAAACCAGCATTCATTATTGATTTGGTGCACAGACTCATAGTCTTGCACAACATGGTCTTATGAGTGGGCCAAAATGTTTTGTCAGTTTGGTGCACAGCTGCTCTAGAGCCTCACTAATGCATCCTCTTTCACCTTTCTTATACATAGTGCCATGTTTTCCTAAAACTCTGAATTAATAACCAAGAATGAATAAATTGAATGGGATTAAAGCCTGAACGACAGTGACCCATATATGACTATTAGGTTGATGGAAGACACTCCAACGTAGCCCATTTAGCCAGCTCCATGTCATGTCTTCATACGACAGGCTTTTACTAAGCTCCTTAAGAGCCTGCCCCAGGGGATCTATGGTAGGCTAGAGGTACTGACTCAGGCCTTATCTCCACTAATTTACCCCATGAATTAGACGGGGGCCTCGCTTCTGTGTCCTGCCAGACCCACACAATACTCACTCCATGTTAAGAAAATGAGGAGATAAAAGGGCTTTTCGATTGCTTAGTTGGATAAGGAGCTGGAGAATTGACGGGCGAAAGTAACACTCTGTCACATCAACTTCACCTGGACGGTCACGTTCATCCCCAGGATTTAAAAAGTGTTGATTCCCTGTCTGTGTATTTTCAGGGTGGATTAAGCAGAATAAAATGCAATTTGAATCATAAGGATTAAGGTGAACTTCTCAAAAACAAACAGGCAGGGCTTCACCCCTGTCAGCCACAAAGTAAGGACAGAATGACTTTCTTTGTTCCTGTCAGGCTTTCCTTAAATATTTTTTTGACAGACATTTTAAAATTTAAATGAGCTGGCAAGCTACGGACGTGGACTTCTAGAGGACAGAAAGTACAGGACTTGGTCCGATCCACAGAAACTTATACATATATTTGATATTTAGTTGTTTGTCATATCACACTGCATGTGCAAGTGGAAAGCAAACAACACCTCAGCGTGTAAACCATAGCCACAGTCTGCAATTATCTGCAACAGTCTCACAAAATAAAATCAATTGAATGTAAACAAAACTTCCACTAGCGGCTTGAGTGGATTGATTCCTTTATCCCGGAGTGAAAAAGGTCATTCATGTCGTCTGCATGTTGCACATGAATGCTGAGTTTTATCCAAAGCTAAGCTTATGTAAGTCTAAAGTACAGCTTTGCATATGAGAGACACACTCTCTCTCTCTCTCTCTCTCTCTCTCTCTCTCTCTCTCCCTCCCTATCATGACAGTCTCCCACCCCCCACCTCTCCCTGTTTCTCTCCATGTGATGCATTTTTTAAAAGTCTCCTTTAAAGAGGAAAACAATCAAAAATAGCTCCTCACTGCTGCTGCATGTTTGGTTACGTCTCGGATTTTAACTCAGCCGGCCTCGTCCTCGGTCTGCGTGCTATTGAGTGTAAATTGTCTAATTAATAAATAAATAATAAATAGATAACTTCTGGCAGACAGTGAGTGGAGGCATACTGTGTGACATCTGCTTTGCAGTTAGAATGGCGATGTCCAAAAGAATCTTGTTTACTAAGCAGACATTGGTCTTTGGCAGGGAAACCTGTTAGTCAGGGGAGATGTTTTTGGGCCATGAACAATGTAAAATCTCTGTTAAATATGTTATGTGCAGTAGACTTGAGGCGTATCTTTCTGCCTCAGGCCAAAACCATTTTGTTAGTCAAACAAAGACACTTTCATCTTTTCACAGATTTAACAAATATGTCTTATTCATTATTAAAACGAATATGACACAAGTGCATCTGGTGAATTGTCGCTCGACTCGAGTAATTTTTAAAATAAACAATCTGGGTATTTTTCAGCGATTCTCTCACAAAAGGTGTGATTTAATGATGATGAAAGCCTATCCTCCTGAACAAATACTCAGAGACAAGTTTATCCTCTTTCATTAGTCACCGTACATCTGTGTGTGCGTATGGCCAGATTATGAATGAGCGCATTTGACATGTCATGATACACAGTTTGACTTGGGTTTAAAAGATTTTGCCGTTCGTTGCCTCATCAGTTTCTCAGAGCTCTCTGCTCTGCTGCTATTGTGTAGGGCAATTAAAAACCTGAATGACTCTGAATCGTTTACACTGTAAGTGGTAATAAAGTAAAGACTGGATTCAGTTTCTAAATGAATCTCTTCTCTTGTGCCAACAAGAAGCAGTGGTTAGTTTAAAGAAAGTCTGTAAACTGTCTGTTTGGTAAGACATTTCTAAACTGTGTGTTTTTTTTTTTTTTGTGAGCATCATCCATCAAGGCCAGTGCAGTCATCTTGTTTGCTTGGTAATGTGGTGGAAACTAATCTGCATTAAATCCAAATTCTCCACAACTGCCTTTTTCGTTTTTTGTGTGTTTGACATTGCAAAGTTGTGAAAACAGTGCTGGAACAATGACAGGCTTTTCCCCGGCTGTAGGGTAGCCAGCGATAGGACATATTTTCAGAAGGTCAGAGGTATCCATTTGGGAAATTATTCAGCTCCTGCTCCTGCTGCTTCACGACAACACGTCAAACACAATGAAGAATATTAGAAAACACAAATAACCTTCCGCAGCCTTTCTCATATGTGCAACACACACCTCTGCGTATACACTGAGGAGCACGCGCCCTCACACACCTCCTCGGCCCATGCGTCTGGATGTGAGAGCAATAACGAGAGCACGCTGAAAGAGAAACTGAAGGCTAAAGAACAAGAGGCCTCTTGGGCCGGAGACCAATGAGTGGCTCATCCATGTTAAGTCAGGCCAAGACGTACTCAGGTGTATTCACGTTAGGTCAGGAAGAAGCCTTGCTGACCTTTGCAGCAGACAGGGAGTCTCATGGAGCTTTTCTCGAGCAGTCCTGAGACGCACAGGGTAAACAACAGACTCAATGCTGCACTTTCAAATGTGTGTGTGTGTGTGTGTGTGCGTGCGTTTAGGATTGTGTTAGTCCATGGTGTCTGTCAGCGATCATATGTTGACCACTTCTTGATGGCCCAACCCTTCCAGTCAAACCTGTCTGTCAAATGAACGCAGTCAGGGGGCCGCGTTCTCTGTAATTATTCTCCTGCAGTGTTTTCATTGTAAATTAGGGCTGCCATGATTGTTACACAGATCAAGCACAACCCCAGAAAAAAAGCAGGGGGGTGGGGGGTGGGGGGGTGAAGAGGGGAAGAATGAATATTAGAACAGCAGGGAACTTGAAAAAATATCACTTTGCTGGACTGGAATACAAACATAGAGGGGCCTGAGAGAGAATACACAAGCAGCAGCAGCATGCATAATCCTTCACATGATATTGAAGGAACACACATACAATATAAATGAACAGAATTTGCCAGCAAATCAAATCAAAATCCAAAGAGTCCTAATCAAATTTCATAGGGTTTTAAATGTGCTCAACAAAAACTAGGAATTCTATGTGTCTGTGTTATTATAACCCATTAAGGACTTCTTTCATCAATAGTGTGGAACGCATGCCAAATAAAACGCTGGATCATTTCCTAAATGCTTAGGTTTCAGGGACACATTGCTTATTCAACCAATCACCATGACAACTCTCGCTTTACATTTTTTACTCGCTCTTCCCTTTTCTGAATTCAACTCTCACAGTTAATCATTCTTCCCACCGCCGACTACAATGAGACTATTTATCTCCAAGCTCGTGTCCAGGAGTTTCACAATGAGAGAAAGTCGACACCAGTGGACTGCAGGATCATCACTGTGCTTTAAATTTAGCACTAAACTCCCTCCCTCCCTCCACAAGCAGCTTCTGCATCTGGTCTCTACAGCTTTTCATAGGAATAATAAAGATGGAAAAGTGAAGCTGTTTACTACCTTTTTTTTTTCTCCCAGCAGTCATGAAATCAGTCTAAAAGATCAATGTCAGCATGTGATGAAAAGAGGTAGATTCATAGTTTACTACATCAGAGAGAAATTCAGTGATGCACATGCGCCACATTAATAAAATATAGTCCTTTGAGATCACTCTTTTCGTCACTCTAAATGAAAATATCCTTCAATAACCAGGGAAACTCTCATTGAAGCTGATGCTGTACAACCAGGCATCTACACTGAGTAAGACAGTTATTCATCCATGAACTTCCCAAGAAATCAATTCATGAGCAAAACTTAAAAGAAGAATTGTAACATGGGGATCCCCACGTATATGCCTGTGGCATCTTATCCAGCTACCCTCACCACAAACAGATGGGAGTGGGGTATATATATTGCTACAAACCGGTGGCAGATCCCACTCTTATGAAAAATTAAATCTATGATCTGGTGTCACTGTCACCGATTTGATTAAGCAATTCATGTTTTGACATCCGGTAAACTTAAGAGCTTTTAATTTCATCTGCTAGTAAGCAAGTCAACGGGCTATTTCATTTATGTTCTAGGGAGGGAGGGAGAGAGCGAGAGAGAGAGAGAGAGAGAGAGAGAGAGAGAGAGAGAGAGATTGCGCGTCACTGCTCCATCACGCACACAAGATGTCTTTATGGCCAAGTAACAAGTGCTCTGAACAATTATCACAAGCTTTTATTTTCTGCAATGACGTTTGCAGCGCAGTGGTGTTATGACACGTTACATATGCCGGTGTGGGCAAAACACACACACACACACACACACACACACACACACACACACACACACACATACAGCATCCAAATCCCCTGCCTCTAATAAGACTCGCCGTAGTCCGTTCAAGTCACAAAATCCAAATAGGTTTGGGAAGTATACGTGCTGCTTCGTGCGGGTTTACAGCTCTGCGTCGATGTAGCGCCACAAAAAAAGCACAGTTTATGTTTTCAGGAAAATAAATATAAATATAAGTCTTCCAATTTCAATCCAAGCAGCCCGATGTGCCCATTTCTCCTGCAACCTCCTAAGTCACTCACCGCGCAGACAGCCTTAAGATTTTTTCCCCCAGCTGCTCAGCAAGTATCATGAAATGACTCACCTGCCTTGTCGAGATGTAATTCCCCCCATGCCTTGTTCTGTGAAAATAAAAAGCCGGGACTATGTTTCACTGTTTCGGGGTCTTCACTTGCAGTCGGTTACGTACTCCAAATATCCGTATAGTCTGCGCACTGCTTATGTTTTTCGGGAATGACCTTCCTGTGAAGCGATAACGGCTCTCATTATCCTCGCTCCGCTGTCATTTCAATGCATTTCTCCCATGTTATGTTTTTTTCTTCTTCTTTTTTTTTCAGCGGGAAGCTCTCCTCCTAGTCCTGGTGCGTTTTGATGCTTTTGCCTTGACTCCTGGGCTCAACACGAGCTTCGCGGGGGCGCGCAGCGCGATCCCGGCTGGATATTCGGGAGCGCCGACTGGAGATGGAGAAAAGAGTTACTAGGTAACCAAGGGCACACGCATCATACATGAAAAGGAGCGAAGGATTTATGGCTTCCGACTACGCTCTGCCCTTCTCCTGTGCCTTCTTTGACAGCTCATCAAAAATGGGCGTTTTTAATATTTCAGTGATGGGCCACGCTTTAGTGTCTATGTCACAAAAACCCTACATCATCCTCTTAAAGGCTTCAATCTGCTCGGGGCTGAGAGTTGGTCCTTCGGAGAATTTCTGAAATTTGCAGGTATTACATTTTGTAGGAATTTCCGTTAAAATCAAGAATACATTTTACCAAAGATAAAGTATTTACAAAGATAACACAAGGTTAAGAGCAGAGAGGGGGGATTTTATGAGGCTGGAGAAAAGTAATGAATGAAAAGAGGCCACAGAAAAGTTCCTTAAATGCTAAATAGGCTATTTAAAAGCCTAATAACCCACAGTGCAGTTTTTTTTTCAGGGATGAAATTTGAGGTTGATCTTGAATTCCTCACTCAATGAATTAATTCTAGTCTATTAAAGCTACTCCACAACCTGTATTTTCCAGGTTCATACACCTTGTGAACCAGAAAAGAAATGTAAAGTAATCAAAGGTTTGCCTGTTGAGACACATTTTCCCATAATGCAACTTGATTGACATCAGAGTAATCTTCTTCACTAGTACCATCATCATACACTGGTTTGAGTGTCTCCCCACATGACTATAGTGAACTGTTCTTCATGCCTTTAAATTGGTGAACTGCCCCTTTAATATCCAATTGATTTAAAAAAAAAAAAAAAAAAAAAAGAATGTGAGATAAGAGGATTACATATCAGCTGGTGAGGGATAATTAGGGTTTTCAAACATTTTGTTAAAATGGTTACATTAGCAGTTCCATACTTGATTTTTAACAGCCTCAGCACTTTATGTATAATATATTATTTTATTATGTAGTTAGCTTCACTTTGATTTTTATCAGTGCTGGAGTGTGAACAGGAGCACCGTACCTTGCAACAAGGTCAGCCAAAGCTCCTCAGTCCACTTATTCTATTTCCCAATTTTCGGGGTCAAGTCAATTTTATCTATTTAACAAAATCACATTTTGGCCTAAGAGACCTTTACAGACTGCACAATACGCTCTCTGTCCTTTTAGCCCTTCATCCAGATATGGAAAAACTACACACACACACAAAAATGGAAACATATCAGGAAGAGCAACAGAGAAGGGATTTCTCTTCCAGAAGAGCCAGATACACTATAAACATCTTATATGCAGAGTAAAGAAATGTTTTTTTTTTAATGTAAACAGCTTTCATGTATTTGTGAACATAGCTCCTCGAAACTGTGCTGCATCATGTAAATACTCTTGCAAAACAAAAATTAACAATTACTTGAAACATTACTGTTAATCTTAGACCTGCAGCAGCCAAATGACACTATAGGGCAGTTCATCCCTCCATATAAGTCTGCTCCCTCTATTGACATTTTTAAATCTTGGTTGAAAACCCATCTCTTCTCCGTGGCCTTTATATCCAATTGAGATCAATATTGTATCATCCCTGCTTTGTCTTTCTGTGTCATCCCTCTGTTGTCCTTGGGTCTGCTCTGTTCTGTTTATATTTTTTGTTATGTGTTTCATTCACTGAGGTTGTCCAGCAATTTGGTCGACACTGTTTTTAAATGTCCTCTATATATAAAGCTGAAATCACTTTTGCAGTGAATTAACACAGTGGACTTTTTTTTCTTTTTCTTTTTTTTTTTTAATTCCCTGAAGCATTAAAAGGAATTCTTTATCAAGATCCGGATAAAATAAATTTCTTTATCCTGAACACATTTTAGGACAGTTTAAATGCAAATAACAGCACCGCTTTTAAGGTTGAAACACACAATTCAAACACTAAACTGGGTACTAAAATATAGCACAGCAGATAAGTAATAGCAAGTGACCAGTGCAGGTCTAAATAGAGGCAGGGTCACTGTAATCCAATTTAGTAATTTAATGCAGCAATTACAGCCATCCTCCATGTACAGTCGCCACTCACACCCTTTTTAAGTTAAAGGTGCACGCCAATCACTGAAATCAAATGTAGCAGCATTCACACACTGTATGACTGTTAATGGCTCTCTGCGTAGAGACCACTCACTTAGCCAGAGAAGTGTCTCCAATGTTTCACAGCTGTAGTGTAAGGGACTGATTCCAGAGCTGCCATTTGTTTTACCAGCATTCAACACTCATATAGTAGAGAGTTACCATGAAGAGGCAGGGATACTGACACCAAAACCACAACTTTGACTTAAAGAAATAAGTTTAGTCATGATCTTTAGACGGTAATAACATCAAACTAACAAATAAAATAAAAAATAATATAAAAATCTAACATTGCAAGGGTATCCACAACTTCAATGTCCAATGTTGCAGACCACAGAAGCAACATGTGGAGGCCCATGTTTCACAGGTAGGTACAGGCGACTCATTCATACTCGCAAGGACAATTTTTCTCTCAAGGGGAGAGTCAGCTCAGTCGCAAACAGATGAATGCCGTGCCTGAGGCGGCTGGATGGGTTAGTTCAAAAGCATGCTGCAGAATAATATTTATGCCTTAGGAGACAGTGTGTGCATCACAATGTCAAAATGCAGGCCTGTCGGCTCTCCATTCACTGTCCCACAGCCTTTCTCCCACATATTCTCAAATCTTCCCAATATCAGGAGTTTTAAAACACTGAATGGTTTGAACACGAAGCCCAAGTTAATTCGTCCACAAGGAAAGTGGGGACGGGGATGTAAGAGAAAAAAAAATCATAATCATAAATCATTAAAAAAAAATCTAACTCAAACAAAATAGCCTGTTTGATAATGTTCAGTCAATCAACACAACACGAGGGTAGAACATTTAAAACAGGTGGAGGCGACTACACATGCAAAACACTGCAATATTTCAAAGTGATTGAGTTCCTTGGTTGATTGATGGTGAAATTGCTCTTGCTTTTAAGTGCTTTCACGCCATTATGATTTACAAATAACACACAAAACAAGGATAGACTGCCAGGAAAACAATTTTGTTCGCTAAAGAAGAATTCCATGTTTCGATACAATTGATTATGATTTCTCGTCTAGTTTATGACAGTTGTCATTCAAGAAGGATAAAATGCAGCCGAGGTGGTGTAAAATCAGATATAATAATATATAATAATACATGATATTAAATCTTCAGTTGTCTCTGGCCAGATGTTAAAAAGTACATTAAAATAACCTGTGTCAAAAAAAAAAAAAAACATAACACAGGATGCACAGAGCAGTCCAAAAGAAAAAAAAGAAGAAAAAAAGTAGAGCACCAAGAAAAACCAAACATGGAACAGCAAAGCTCAGATCTGTCAAATGCTGTACAGTCAAGATTAAGGAAAAATGTCAAGCAGGAGACGGGAGAGGGAAAAGATAAATAAACAAGACAGGCCAACAGGACGACAGAGTCAGCAGAACAGTGAAGAGGACATCTGACAGTCTGATGACCACAACTGTACGTCAATAAAGAATCACTTCAGCTGCACTGTAAAGGAACAGCCTTTAGAGTATTAAGAATTTATCGTTATAGTACTAATAAGATTATCAGTTCCATTTGTATGGCACCTTGATAGTATCCTCTATAATGGGGAACATGCACTTAAATTGTTCTCCTAATCACAGAAAAAAAAAAACTGCAGCTGGACAGTAACATGATATCCTACCACTTTCTCTTAACCAGCCTATGTTGCAGACCTCTGACACTCAGATCAGAACAAACTGCAAACATAAGAATGTGATATAAACTGCCAAGTGCTGCACAAAATATCAAGCCGGCAAGTTTTGGCCACACACTCACTCTATCTGCAGTTGGGTTCTTCACTCATTCGTTGTTTCTGTAGCAATATTGTTTTGGTTTATAACTATTATATTGTTGAGTAATAATGTGTTTGACTGCAACCCAATATACTTTCTTTAGCTTTAGCTTTAATAGTTTATCGTATTTCATCCGTCAGTGCGCTTGAGCTGTAAATTCTGAATTAAAAAATACAAACTATAAACTAGCTTTGGGATTGGCCTTATTGACGCCAGGTAATGCAGAGCCAGACTATGTTGAAGTTAGTCCCCAGGAGGAAAAAACAAGACTAAAAAGGGTATGTCGCACAAAAAAACCCAGAAAAAAAACACATTCTGTGACAGTCCCTAATGAACAAAAACATAATTCACTTCAGAAAAGCATCCATTTGATCCCAACACTGAAGCCTGCTGATTATTTTTTTCCACTTTTATTACAGTCTATCATTAAGACAAAGTGCACTTAACACAGTCGTTAAACAGTCTAGAAAAAGCTTCTCTTTTCAAAACGTCGCCTCGTGTTGCACGGCGATGGAGGAGGAAGGCGGCAGCTCCCGAGACAAATCCCTGCTGAGAAAACTTCAGTCACGTAGCTGCTATTTTTTATGAAGCATGTTTTATAGTAAGAGTGGACCTGTTCATCTGACATTTATTGATGAATCATCATGGAAAGCATAGTGATACTGACGCTTTACTTTACAACGCCCACCGCTCAGGGCTTCTTGTCACCTTCACGTGAACGCATGCGGCGCCTTCATCCATATCAGAGTCCTGTGCGAATTAGGATGTTTTTCCAGAGGACTGATTTGATAGAAGGCAGGCGTTGTCTTTATTTTGATCTCAGATCTCAACCAGCAGCATAGGCAGCCAAGGGGGATCTACACAAGTTAAATGTGAACCATCTTTGTGATGCCCACCTGAGATTGACTCAAAATTGAACAGCTAATCTCATTTCCAAAACGCAGCCTCACTATGTTATGTAAGTTTACAAACTTGTTTATTTCTTTCCTTGGTCATAGAATCAGTGTCAGTGTTCACTTGTGTCATTCTGTTGTATTTATAGAAATGTAGGGAGTTTATGCTGAGTTTAATTTGCTAATCTAGCAATAGAGTTTATTGATTCAAGCCCAGCCTTGTGTCTGGGTCTTGTGATGCCTGTGACGTCATCTCTCTGTGCTTTTGTGGTCACTCTACATTCCTGATATTTATGTGTCTCTTTAAAGCTGACATGCCTGCTTTGATGTGACTAATAAATGTATCAATTTCCATGCACAACGATTCAGAAATGGCTTTTGCAGCAACTGTGGAAAAAAAAAAACAGTATAATAAATGGTAAAAAAAAAAAAAAAAAAAAAATGGCTGGTAGCCTCTGGTGTTTCTGTGTTTTAAATTCTGTGAAATTCCCTTTTCCCCAAAAGCTCATCATTTACTTCAGCTTGTAATAAAATAATTAAAATCGATATCTTGTGTGGAATGATTAATATGTTTGATAAGTGGCTACATAATGAGCAGGATAATGCACCTTCAAATTGCTCGTGATCACAGATAAAGCCCTGGGCTCTTTGCTGTTGTGTGGTCAGGTGCTCTCAAAGGACTTGGACAAATGTGTTCTCAAAAATAAAGTAATATAGCTATTAGGGATCTGCACGGACGAGGACAGGCTCTGTGTACGGAGGGAGTTTGAAAACGGACACATTCACAGTTTATTCACAATTTTAAAGCTAAAACAAGTGACCCTAACCCGGCCGTGGCTCGTCTTCACCGTTTGTTATGTTGATGTATTGTCACTTGTACGCTGCCGTTTACGAGTGAAATTCTTGAACCCAAAGCTTCCTCAGCATGGTACAGTCATAGTCACACTGCCTGGTTTCATAAACACATGTGATTTCTTTGATAACAGATTTAAACCCAAAATGATCAGATAAGAGCAATACACAAAAACAAGGCAAGACAAGCCCAGTGCAGACGGACCTCATGGAGCCTGTGGGGCACATTGTGAGGAAGAGAAATCTTTGACCCGTGACTTCCTGTTCATTAATGGCTCTGAACAAACATTCCCAAGTACTCCCAGCACATACAGCTATATTTTTTACAGTCCTCTGAAAAACTAGGCTACAGGTACAGAGGAGTATCAATTAGGCCCAGAATATGGACTTCATGTATAGACTTCTTATATAATATTAACAAATGAAATTAAACCCGAGTCTGGCAGGTAAGACCAACTGGTAATATTTGTGATAGGATTCCTATATCCTGCTGTTTGCCAACGCACTCATACACCACATGTCTATTTACAAATACACTAGCGTATATACTCTGAATCGCAGGCATAATTTCGCTCTTGAGCATCTACATACAGGGTTTCTATCAATTTTTCTGCTGCAGGATACAAGGATCACTCAACCCTATACTCCATGCACAGTTCTGCACAAAATAAAAGCACATACAGATACAGTTATAAATATTAAGCAGATATACTGCACGTTTTTTTTTTTTTTTTAACAGGATCACGAAATGCACAGAACTATAACATGAAATCTCTCCCAGGAGAAATTTGACTCTTGACGACAGTTTAAACAGACATCATGTATTTTAGCTGAACCTGTTACAGATTAATCAGGATCTCCTGTTCTCTTCTGTTGTTTATGGTCGGATAAACTGAGTGCTTCTGTCAGCTCTATCTGTAACAGATGTCCAGTGCAGAGCATTACACAGATCTCATATGGGCACTATGAAATACTTCCTGCTTTATTTGGAGTAATCTGAAGCCTGTTTATTTCTCTTATTGTATCTGAACCCCAGAGGCCGGTGCAGTAATCTCTGCCGGAGCTTGACCAATTTACTCAGCACCTTCCATGCCCTTCAACCTTTGGTTTGCAGGCCGAATATTAAAAATAGAAAGTGGAGAGGGGGGCAGATGTAACCGTGGCATGGATTTGAACCCACAGAACTGAAGCCATATTATATTCTTATCTTGCTGTGAAATTATGCAAGCTGTATATGTAGACAAGTATTAAAATGTATGATTTCCACTTTAACACTAAATCTTCTCATCTTCAGGCTGAAAATGTGAGGGAATGAGGATGTTCTTCTCTGTATATTTGCCTCAATGGACGTCAAACAGCCCAGAGTGCGCACACACACACACACACACACACACACACACACACACACTCACACACACACACACACACACACACACACACACACACACACACACACGCAAACACACACACAAACACAAACACACACACACACACACACACACACACACACACACACACACACACACACACACACACCACACACACACACACACACACACACACAACACACACACACACACACACACACACACACACACACACACACACACACACACACACACACACACACACAGCCAAACACACTTTTTCAAAATGTTCAGGATCTATCAGGATGAGTGCAGAATTTAAAACATGTGGGAGCAGCAGCCGGTCACAAGGTTACAAAAACCGCAAATTAGCTTAAAGATAGCGAGGTCAAAAAGAAGAATAAACATTGGCCAAATGAATCAAATCTGATTCAGAGATGGTTAGAAAATTCTGCTTTCAGGTCCTTCAGACTTCCATGGGAATCTTAATGCTGTTGTTATACTTTCACTCACAGTTCATGTCCACAGTCAACTCACATTAATCCCCCTGTACACTGCCTTTCATCATTTCTCCTTGTAAACATCCATTTTCAGCTTGGTTGAACTGCTTTTGTGGTTCCAGAGCACATATATGGTATTGTGAAACACTCTCCTCTCGCAGTGATTGGGTCTCAGACAGAGGCTGATTACAGTGTCCCACATCAGGAACTTTTCCCAAGTAGCCTTGAAAATCAGGACATCTCACTAGGACCCCGATAGGAAGGAAATAAAGAGTTATAATCAAGCTATCGATGCATGCTCTTAATACTAATGCTTTCATCAGGCACACTTTTCACTCGTTCAGTGTTTACTACCACTCTGTGTTTATTAGGACACGCTTTTCTGTACTATATTCTTAGCGGCATTATCACGGAAAAGGGTTAGTCACAGCATGTGTCACTGCCCAGGGTGGGAGAGGGGATTTAGGGATATTTTTGTGCCAAGCACCCAGGGCTCTGCTGGTCTTTCCCTTATACAAGTCTTTAAACAAAGCTAATCTAACATGCAAAATCTATTGTGCACAGATGATTTCACTGTCTCCTCTACCCATTATCATATTTCCTGTGTATAATTACTGAAAAACAAAGTGGCGGAGGTAACCAGGCCTGTGCAATTTGGAAGTGTTTAATTTTTACGTGTAAAATGTTCTCCGGATGATCATGTTGAGGTAAATAGTTGCCCGTTGAGAAAGCCCCAATCTTACTGTTTGCTATCAGTCTGTTTATGCTGAAGTGATACTTGACTAAACTGTGCAATAGGCAAAAAGCAGCTAGACAAGAGCTTGGCTCTCATGCTCAGATTTCCATATTTATTGCTTGAGATCCTGCAGGGAGTTCAACTGAATGCCAATCGTAGAGCTGACTCACTGAGACAAATATGCATCTGCAGCCTGCACACTACAACACAGACCCCATACTGTATGACGCTTGATTGATTAAAATCCACCTTTTCAAGCTAAATGTTATAGTATAAGTAGCGCACCGTGTCAGCACGGAAACTGTGATGCAGCTCACTGGCTGCTGTGCTCTATCAATGTTGCAGCAACAACAGCAAAACTGATGATAATAATAATGTCTATTTATAGAGCTCATTTTAGAAGCAAAGGTTTAAAAGAAAAAGAAAAAAGAAAAAAGTGCTTCACACAAGGCAGCAAATTAAAATCAACAAATCATAAACTCATTAGGTTTTATAATCAAACAAATAAAACTAATTTCATCAATCTAAGACAAAATCAATCCAGTGAAATCTGGATAAATGCCCAGATAAGAGTGTGTTTTAAGAGATTTAAAAGCTAGTACTGACTTTCTCAGATGGTTCATATGCGACCGACGATCAGAACAGTGGTTTCAAACCTTGGGGGGGGGGGGGGGGGGGGGGGGGGGGGGGGCTGTCAAAAAAATAAATCTAAGGGTATCACAAGATGAATACCAGCAGAAAAAAACTAAGTTTTGCTAACAAAGCTGGGCTTATACTTTTTTGGCTTCCCTCTAATCTTCACTTTTTTTTCCTGAACATTTATGAATATTTCTTCTTCTACCTGTAAGTGGTGTTGCTTCTCAGTCTAGAATATATGTTTATGGGCAATGTATGTGTTTTTTTTTTCTGCGTTCACTTTCATTAAATATATAGCTCTGTATCTCACAAGAAAAACAAAGAAATGAGCAGGAAGAAAAGGGAGTGGGGGGTGGGCATGTGTAGTAAATCAAACAGCCGCTGGCAAAGCAAACTAACCTGCTGAACCTTGCCAGGGTTAGCAGCACCACCACCACCATACTTAGATCCTCAAAGCAAACTTATATCTGCCCTCTCAACACCGCAGGCAAGATGCGTTAAGTCCCCCTCTTGTCTCCACACCTGCAGACACAGGCACATGTACACACACACTCAACACACGCTCTCAAACACACCTGAGAGCGTAGAAACGTCTAATTCTATCTGATGCAAATGTATGCATTGCCATTGTGAACTACGAGTCAATTATACTGCCATGCTTATTCTGAACAGGCTGAAGGTGGAGGCACCTCAAGACATTAGTATGCCAGTGTGTTTAAAGGCCAATTTCACCCTGCATGCCTCTGGAACAAAACCTTTAAAGAATTTGCATTTCAACAGAATATCACTTTTCACTGCCTGTTTATGAATCTGCGTCCCATTGGTGCTTCTATTTCACATTTCCTAGCCTGGATGCATAATCACTTTTGTGTCAAATTGTCTTCATTGAGTTGTAATAAGCAGAAAAAGATGCCAGTGGAGGAATGTTTTTTTTTACCCCCCCCTATTGTACTTCCTAGAATTTTGCTGAGAGTTGGTGTTCTTGTTTCTTGTGGGGATTTCCTTGAGTGTATGATGTTTTTCCTTTTTTTTTTTTTCTTTTTTTTCTCTTCTTTTTTTTTGCATTATATTCCACATTGAACACAAGATAACAAGAATGAATAGGCGACATTCATTGCTGTCCGGAGTTATATGTGGGTCTCATTGTGCCGCACAAGGAATTATTGTAAAGCTCAGTCACATGTTACACAGAGAGGAACCATTCAAAATGGATTCTACACTCTCCTCTTATAAAAAGGACAAATTAGAGCATCATATCCCCTGAGTGGCCCTCCATCTTTCGTCCCTTTATCATTAGTAGTAATGACAGCTGGGGTCTCACGGTGCCCCGCCCCTTTACAGGGGGAACTAATTATCAGGTTTCTTCCTGTCAATGCTGCCACCGGTTGAGCGTAAGCGAGGTCTCACAGGTGGAGAAGAAAGCCAAGACTCCCACTTTTTTCTTTATTGCTCATTTAAATGGCCTGCTCTAGAAAAAAGCAAGGTGTTACAATGCTTTGAGCAGTTAAACGCAATTAAGAGCACAACAAATAAGCACAGATATCCTAATGCCTATGTGTATAGATGGAGCCACAGTGTAATACTCAATAATGCTGCAGTGAGATATTAATTGAATAGATAGAAAGGGTTAGACTTTGAAACCTTAATGTGATTATAAATGAGAAAATGTAAACATTTCAAAGGCTGCGCTCAAACCGTTTTGAAATTGTTTTGAGTGCATGCAGTGTGTATGTCAAGCAATTCTATTAAAAATACGGCTCCTGACAGAACAAAAAATGTTTCTCAAAGACAATTTCTCGCTTTGAAATGTTTCTTGCCTGGAGCATATAATAAATGAGGCTCCTGTAAGCAGGCAATAACTTTTGTCAACAATACACTAAATGTTATGAGCTGAAGATGTGCAGTATGTAGTTTAACAACATCCTACGAAACCGCCACATAAAAAGCCTTTGTACTGACAATAATGCAATGTACCAGGTACAAAAAGAAGTTAAAGGAAAGGCCCTTATTCACTGTTGCTTTTGTAAATTAGCAATACACGTGTCACGCCAGACACACAATTGTTGTTTTCATGTTTATCTTTTTTTTTTCGTTATGAATATATAAAAAAAAAATGGATTGAACTATATGTGAATATTAAATTAAAGAGGCTGTCACCATGAAATCAGTGGCTGTGCTGAGGTGCACTCTAAAATCCAAAAGAAAGGAGCACTACGAGAAGAGACTATTACAAGGTTGATGAAAAAAGCATTAAAGTACATATCAAAGGAGAAGAGCATGTCAATTATTTATCGGAGTGAGGAAAAACCACAAGGGCCGATGCACAAACAAAGGTAAGGGTCTGCAGACCACACCGGAACAATAAGAAGATATAGATTATATTAAACAGTCTGACATAAAGTCAACCTACTCTGTAACCTACTCAAAGTGATTCGTCTTTCTTTTATTTGTTTAACCACACGCTACTGCCAAAAGCATTAATGCTCCTACATGTATATACAGACTTAACTGTTCTTTATGACCCACAAAAGCTGCAGGGTGTAGAGAGACGGCAGCTCCACTAGCCTTGTTTACTTGTGGTAAAAGGTCAGCGTCTGCAGATTTACAATGTCTCTGCTATTCACCTCAATTTGCAAACATGTTAGTATATGTGCACCAAGCAGTCATACGTGATCGCATTTAATGTATTGTAATGTACTGTAATGTATTATAAATATATACAGCCCTGTGCTTTGCGCCCGTAAAAATTTAACTGACACATACCAACACAGATGCACGTTCACTCCGTGTCCGCAAGCATATACACTGAGATATTGTAAGCTCCAGTGTGATGAGGGTCCCTATAGAAGAATTATTATCTGTTCTGATTGACTGTGTAGAAGAAGAAGAAGAAGAAGAAGAAGAAGAAGAAGAGGGGAAAAAAACAAAAACTAAGTGACCAAATCATTGAACCATGAACTTGGTTAGTGTCGCCTTTGCAGGTCCATTTATCACCCTCAATACTGTGATATTAGGAACCCCGGAGAGACTGGGATATAAGCAGCAGACATCCTCCTCTCCCTGCTTCTACTGAGAACAGAAGCCCGATTCTCCCACCTGCAAAGTCTCCATCTGCTCCCCCTGCACAGCAAAACAACAAAAAGCTCCATAACCCAATACACAGTCAAGCCAACCTTGACTGTAATATCCTATGACAGTTTGTATTTGACACAGGCATAACCGCTTGATGCTTTGCAGTTATTTTCAGCGTCTACAATTGTCTCAAGAATAAATGCATTCGATTTTGCTCTGAGATATTTGTCTGTCTTTCCAAATTACACTCTGCCCGTGTGTTATATTGTATCTCCACTCCTCAAGCCGTTGGTCTGCAGGAAGAGATGTTGCAGTACACAGAGCTGGAGTGGAAAGAAGGGCGAGTGTAGGTTTGGGTACGATATTAGTTATTCATGTGTGTCTGCCCTAAAGACCGAAAAACCTTCCTGACAATCCCACAATAAAGCAAATGTGTAGTAAAAAGCAGCAACGTGGACCCCAACAACCTCTGGAGAAGAGATTTATGGGACCTCCATGAAGTGAATCTTCCAGAGGTGATGGAGGAATGAGGGCACTTTAAATCCCATTACTATGTGATCAAAAGTCGTTTCTCACTCTAGATTATCCAGTGAAGGCACAGTGGTCTCCTGTAAAGACGAACCTGAAGTCCTGAGTGGTAAAGTATTGGCGGGTAACACAATGGTGAGAGCGTGAGGGGCACATATTTCTCTTCATTAAGCGATAAATAATGTAGGGGAATCATATGAATAATTTTCTCCCTAATGGATATTGCATGCTGAGAAAGGATTTCCAGTTCCAGTTTTTAAAAATTTAGCATGTGAAATGATGCGTCGCTATGTGACAAAGTGATTTTTCAGGGCAAGAAGAGAGTAACGCAAATGCATCAGAAAGCTTTAGGAAAAAAAAAAAAATAAGTGAGACTGAGAGACGAGAGAGAGGAAGATATAGAGGCTGGGACTTTTCCCATTGGGTCTGACAGCATCAAATGACTTAAACTGTCAGGCCTTATCCTCAGGTACGCTCATACACATCAATATATTTTATCTAATTATTAAACATTAGAGGTGCTATGAATCATTTCTATGCTGCTCTACTTTTCCTTTACTCCGGGTATCTAGAGCCCCGCACAACTGAATCTCATTTGAACACCTTTATGTGGCTCTCACAGCTAGTTTTTGTTCTACTTTTATTTTGTATTGAATTGTGTTTTGTTGTCAATGGAAATCACCTGGAACTGTCTTTCAAATAGCTGAAGCTGGTGAGCTGTGGTGGGTGAGCACGCAATGAAATACTATCCTGAGCCTTCTCAACTATCCTCAAAATGATCTGACAGGTGCAACCAGTTATTCATGAAATGGTACTTTACCAATAAAATTAAAAGTCTTTTATTATAATTCAATATGGAAAACGCTGAACATATGGTTGTCGAGGGTGGAAATTGCATTTCCCATCTGTCTGAATATAGAATTCCTCATACTTTATTCTCTTCATCAAAAGTCTGAGATGGCATATCATAGATTGTGCATGTGCTCTGCAAATGCAGCCTGTCATCAGTGGATAGGATAGGAAAGCATGACAACTTATGGAAATTCAAATAGCATACCTGATAACGCATGCAGGCTCTTTCATAACGCTGTGATCGCTTGGATGGATGAGTTTTAACATTACAATAAAATGTCTCTTCTTGCTGTCAAAGTGTTTCATAACTTGCGGTGACACATCTGTACAGATACGAACGAGACAGCAGACGCACGTGACAGTTAACAAAGCCTCTGTATAAAGGAGATGGACTTTTTTTTTTTTTTTAAGACATTTTCAGCCCCTGTGATGCTACCTGCATCCAGCAGCATAACATACAATATGCATATGTTATCAAAGTAAAAATCTGGCATGAAACTTTAATGAACAGAGGAATAGAGGGAGCAGCGCGAAAGGGAAGCTGATTTGCTGAAGGCAATGTGGAATTGTTTTAGCGAAGCGTAACGGACAAGAAGCAGGAAACCTGGGAGAAGAAGAACAATCGCTATGGGCATTTGCATTTCACATGTGAATGTAAGAGCCACCGCTGCAATTATACATACCACTAAGTAAGGACATGGCTGCAATCCACAAAGCAAATTTCCATGCTTTGAACAGAGCCACAGCTTGCCTGGGGACTTGGCAGCTCAGGTGGCAACCATGGTTAATTTCACCATTTGGGAGAACTTGTAAGCTTTAGCCTACATGGTCAGCAGCTAAATGTTACTTTCCCATCACTAGATACTATCTGATTTGTTGTCCTTGGACTATAGTCTCTTAATCTTATTTTAATTGCCGCACGCTTCCCCTCGTGAGCTGCATTCGTCTTTTTTAAGACAAACAGCACGGCAAGAATCCAACACCCATTAGGAAAACTGTCCTAGAACAACAGCAAAGTTTGACCCCCACCTACATGCAACCTTTTTTGAAATCAGATTGCCCCTCGATTTACCTCCACACACCAGACAGCATTAGTCCGCACCAGGGCTGGAGTTGCTAGGCAACTGAAGACACTTGCTGCAGACTGAAATGATTCTTTGATTCAAGGAAAGATCTTATATAATGCCTTACAGGGGAGAAATTTTTATATAATTGCATAAAAATTGTCTTAGTAATTAGAATTAATGTAATATTATGTCAGTTGGCACAACATACAGAGTAACAGCATGAGTTAACTCCACATCAAACGCTCTTCACTGAAATGTATTTCCCTTAAAGTTAGTTACATTACATAAAGTAGTTCTGCTATTAGGAATGGGAATTGTAGAAAACACACTTCATCCTAATGATTTACCGAATATTGTTCTGACTAGAAGAGCAATTAACATATGATTTGAATAGGTTAATACAAGCAAAGGAAAACAGAGCAATTAGTCAATGTGTGTAGATGGTGGCATTGTTTAAGGTCAGAAAAAAATCAAAGAACTGTGAGGACACAACCCATGTTGTTATTTAAATGAGCTTTTCTAACTATACCCTGTATTTCCATACATTTCCATTTCCATACATTTGAAATTATTTGATACACAACCTGTCACTTCCTGCCATCTTACTTTGCTTGTGTTAACAAATGCTGCAATGCTGCACTGCACCAGTGATCCACTGTGCAAAACACAAGACTATTTCAGTAATATGTTAATTGTGGTTCATCTAGTTAACATAATATGTGGGTAGTCTGAGACACCAGTAATTACCATTTTCTATATGGTTCTCCGTGCTGCAAAGGCCCATGGGAAATTACCGGGGTTAAAGGTCGAGCGGTGGGAGCTCCATGCTGTGGGTGACCTCGAGAAGCTTCCAGGAAATGAAGGCAAACTGGCTGCAGGGAAATAACATAGCTTGTATGTGCTCGGATTATCTAAGTCATGAGTGAAGAAGCTCATAAATATGCATATTCATTATCCAGTGCTGCATCCCTCTCACTGAATCTATCATGAAGATTAATGAATATTATTCAGTCATTCATGATTTACTGTAAGCAGCAGCTTCAAATGCGGGCAGACAGCACCACCTACTGACGCTAAGCAGTACTCAGCCGCACAGATCTGCCTGTTTATTGAAGGAATCTCACATTCTGTTTCAATGGTATTCATCATTCCTGGAAATTTTTTAATGAATGTTTAAAGCAAACTTTACTGTTGCTCCAACAGTAGTTTGAGCTGCAATTCCTATAATCTCATAACTGTTATATTTTCAAAGTAATTTGTAGCAATTTATTCTGCTTCAACCACAGTTGATACCAGAAATACATGCAAAATTAATACAAGTAAAAAAAAAAAATGGATGAGAGACGATTGGATTTTGTGAATTCAGCCTAATATTTATGATCAAACGCCTCCAGTGTTTAAGGAAATGCAATCTACAAGTTCACCACTAGGTGTCACTGCATAACCATTAGTCAAGCGCGAGCAGAGTGTGAGTTGTATGGCTGCGAAACCCAGTGGATATAAATTATGAATAAATAATAATGTTGTAGTGCTGCGTATGAAACAGTACAACGCAGACATATTGATCCCAGACACTTGTGCTCTAATGTTGGCCTCACTGTGACTTTGAAGGAGATGAATTTACAGTCTGACCTACATTCACCCCACAGCAAACACACCCACATGTGCATGTGCAGGCATAAAAAAAATTAAATAAATAAAAAAAATGACTCCACAAAACAAAACCTTGTGTTAACTTGTTCTTTGATATATTTATTTGCTGTTTGTTTGTCTTTTCTACTTGAACATTTATCCACCTCAGTGACAAATTAAAAGTCAGTAAAACCCAATTCTAAATCAGATCCAGTTCATGTCTGTCTGAAATATATTGTGGCATAAGATCTTTGAGGTTGCACATACAAACATACAATGTAAGCAAATCATGCAAAGTTTGATTTCATAAACTTACAAATCATAATCTTATGAATTAGAGGTGAAGGGTGTCCGTTTCTCCAGTAGTCAGGTTCTTGTGCTGCTCGTCTGTCTTGCTGATAGATTTTTTTCTCATGTAGTGGTTGGCAGGGTTGCGCTGCAGCAGTAACAGACAGTGGTTCCTCAGCTCTTTATTCATACAGAGCAGGATCACAGGGCTGGAGAGCAGAGGCAGGTCCAGCAGCAAATCTCTGACCATCTCCTGACACACAGAGGGGTGCTCCATCAGAGCAAATATCGCACCTGTAGTACATACAGAATAGTGTAAGAATGGTTCGTAAGGATTGCAACGCCTTAAAACGATGAACCGCAAATACATCTTTATTTTCAGTTGCATATGAATACACTATAAGGGTCTGTATAGAAGTTACAACTCATGTCTCAAACTGCAGTCTACAATTATAAATGCTAAGCTGGTTTCTCAGGTCACAGTCTTTATACTTTTGAAATGAAACTACACTGTAGACACAAAGCTGTGAAGCTCATTACTAGACATGTGGTTTAGTTGCTTCCTATGCTGGTCAGTATCTAAATATATCATCTGAACTAAACATATTCTGTTTGTGTTGCTACTAAATGGGCACTATAGTGTATATACCACAGCATTTGTATGTACAGTACATGCTGTGTAAATAATGCATTAAGAAGTTTACTGAAGCTAATCTGAGGCCTCAGCAGTGTGAGTAAAATAAAGTAAGTTTATAGTATGAATTTCTCTTTATACTTTTACATGCATCGCTCCCTTGTTGAGCTGCAGTGGAAGGATTGTAACACAAACAGGGAATTTTATAACAAAAAAGTCTGGAACTTGATGCCCGCTCAATTAAAACTACAACTGCTGAAGCCTCATATTAACTTAAGCTGAGCTTGGGAGGGATCTGCGCCCTATCATTCTGGAATCACATTAGGAAGAGCCAGTAGACACAACAGGAAAAATTACAGACCCTTTTAATGTACACAGAGTCATATGAGTATTGTGTTAAATAAGACAAACCAAAGTATTGAGTCAAAGCAACCCTAACCCTAAAAGCCTGTGATGAAAAGCACTTACCAGGTATATGTGCTGTGAAGGTAATGAGAGATATGAGGCTGAACACCTTTGCCAGGTGAACGTTGACTCTCTGGCTCCTGTGCATCAGCTTAGCGCTCTGGACGATAGTGTGCAGAATGTGGGCGTAGAAATACAGGCTCAACGGCAGAAACACGACAGTCTTTACCAGCAAGAGGACCCTCATGACTTCATCATTAATGAAGGAGAAGCAAGTGATGTTCACAGGATCCAGGTGATCCACACGGCTGCCTAAGAGCCACAGGGTCAGCTCCTTCACCCCCACAGGAAGGAAAGGGAAGAGAATCTGCAGGGCCAGAAAAACCCTGCTGTTAACCAGGTGCCTGCAGCCGCATACCACCGTAAGGTAAATAGAGAAGCTAATGAAGGAGACATAGTGGAAGGAAGCGGAGCTTGTCAGGTGTTTGGCGCTCACCATGACTTCGCACAACAGAGAGCCCAGCAGCCAGCGGCCATGCTGCCTCCAGTGAATGGTCATGGGCCACAGGCTCAGGTTGATGAGGTTGCAGCTGGTGCTTCCGAGGATGAACATGGCCACATTGCTCCTTATCTTGCTTTGCCGGCTGAGCAAACAGGACGCCAAGGAGACCAGGATGAAGATATTCAAGCCAAAGCCAGGGACCAGAAGGACGACTTTAGAGGAGGCACAAAGGTTCAGGTAGAGAGAGACAGCGCACAGGGAGGAAGATGTCTCATTCATGTCAGACAGGTAATAAAGACGACGGTGTCTGCAAAGGTGGATGGAAGGACTGATTTTCCTCTTCCTTACAACACACTATAAAGATAAGCTTGTAATACTCTGGGGTATTACAGTAATAAGGACAACGAGACAGAGTGTGTGACGTGAAATACAGACTCATCTCTCCATCATGTAAACATGTTTTCTTTCTCTGCCATACCTCTATGTCCAATCACCTTGACTTGTGCTTCTTCTGAAGTTTATTGTTTCTAAGACTTTCACCCAGTGGACCTAATTACAAAGGATTCAGTTCATAATCCCCTTCCTCTAGTTATAAGCCTCTAATAAAAACTGAAAATCTTTAGCTAGTGTGCATTAACTTGATAAATGGGGGGGGCGTGACCATGTACTCCCCCCTTTCTCAAAGATTTCACAGTGTTTTTCCTGCTTTTATCAGACTTCATTGACAACCACAAAACACCATTAATTTGTTACATTTCATAGTTTGCTTTCACCAAGCGCAGAGGCCATTTATATTTTTACTAGATTACTCTTCTGTTACCCCAGCCCTTATCACTATTCTCCTTGCAGATTTCTTATTACATACAATGTGCTTTTGCTCAAGTACCCTGATGAGACTGGGACATGCATTCACCCTCAAGTCATAATATTCTGTTCATGAAATATCGAGGTTTGTTAATTCTAGATTTTGTCTAATTTATTACCCTGTGATCTACACATCATTACCCAGCAGCTTCCTCCCGCTCCACCAGCGCGGAAATAGTCCTAATGAGAGTGGGAAACGTATTTGTTTACTTCTCTGGGGCTTTATTAATGTGACACAGAGCCTGGTTGATTAAATAGCTAACTACTCTGACATTACCTAAAAGCAACATAGAAAAATGCCCTGCCTTACACGAGCACAGTTATATTTAAAAGTGCGATTCAGCGTTGGATTTAATGCATTTACACTGCATGATGTTACTGTCTTGTGCGAGCCGGTGTGCATTTACTCATCATGTTGCATGCTCCTGTAGACTCTCGCACAGGTGGAGAGGATAATAATACAAATTGCAACAACTTGTTCAAATTCTAATGATTTACTGAATCTGCATTTCAACACTTGTCATCCAAATATCTGGATGGATGGAAATGTCAGTTCAACACTTGGGCCCAAAATTTCAACTATTGGATGGTTAGTCATTCACACTCACATTCATGGTTATCTCTATGGGGGCTTAGGGCTGTCACAATGTCAAATCACCAAGTGCATGAGGACATTTTGAGCCCTTTATGCACACTTTCCGAAAGACTTTGCCTGAGGAAATAACCCATAGCGTTGTGACATTAAACACACACTGGGTTACCATGGTTATCCAGTAAACAACTGCCATAAAATGGAAATGGTTAAAAAAAAAAAAAGAAAAACAACGTTAACGTTACAAGAAAAGAGAAAGTTTACATGTAAGTATAAACACAGAGCTCACTGGTGATTCATAGACAGAACTGCATGTAGTTGTTTGTCCTGTGATGATGATGAATTTCAAATATGCTTTCATCAGATCTTATCCAGTATTACTATTTTGTTTACAGACAGGGATGGAAGAGTGGGAATAAATAATAAAAGTCCCAAACCCACAATATCATGAAACATGTTTTGGCATCATGATATGTCACAAAATGCTGTCTCATTCCTATCTATTCCATTTTTTACAGCCTCACACACTCAGTCTCTCACCAGGCGTCGTCAATTCGAAGTCTGTGAGGTTTCAGGGTTTAGGCTTGAAGGGGGGGGGGGCATTGGGATTGGGCCAGTACCTCATTCATGGTTCTGAATCTGTGGCTTTAAAACAGCGATTAACAACCTGCCTCTTCTGCTTGAAGCTGGAAACCCCAGTGTTAACACGGACAGGTTGATGACCAGCTTCATGATGGCTTTAGTGAAGCAAGTAACCCAAAGAGAGACAGGCCCAATCCCAATGTCCACACTCACTGACTTTGAGGAGCATTTCTGCAAAGTCCATGAGAGATTAAGACTGTCCCACTCTCAAATCGTCAAGTGCATACATCATGCTTAGGCCTTAGGGGGGACACTGAGACCTCAGGACAACAGCTGGCCAAGTGGTAACCTCCAGGGCTGAGAAATGAAGCCAACACAAAATGCCAAAAACTTGCAGTTCCTTGAATGGCCACTTGGGACTGGCTCCAAAGGCCCAACTTTACAGCAGAAATACACATTTACAGCCTGGTACAGAAAACGGTTTTGATCTCTACAGCTAATTTCCCACCTTCGTGGCAACTCTATGGAGGGGTGAATTTTTATATAACTTTTATATAGCTCACCTGTTTGTTTATTTACTTAAAGTTATGCATAATTGAGGGTGTGCCACTTTATCCTGTCAATAATATTGTTATTTGAGTGTTGTTTGACTAATGCTGTGGTTGTGTCTGAAATCACCCACTCATTCACTGCTCCCTTCTTACCGTCTAGTCAGTTCCATGTAGAGGACTATATAGTGAGCTAATCAGCAAAATGAAAAAAACCCCAAAACTCTTCTTTCTTTCAGCACAAGCGCAATGCATGATGGTATTTATTGCTTGGTCAGTGACTACACACTACCTTAAACGATGCATTGTAAGATACTATGAGTTCACTATACAGGGTATAATCATTCTCTTTATACATTCAGACAGCACAGCAAAATGGCGAACTGACTACATTGTGGACTATATAAGGAGTAGTGAGTGATTGGGGACATAGCCTTTTTTTTGGTGCTCACCTCAAACCCACATTTAATCAGTTCGCTTTCTGTCTTTCTCTTCCGCACACATATACACACACACGCGCGCTGCCTGAGTTAGGATGATTGTAAGGGCCCATCACCGACAGGGACCCTAAAAAACTCTTAGAACATTAGGTACATTTTTTTTTCCCCCAATAGTAAATTATTAATCTGTCATAATCTATCTGTGTTAAAATAAAAAAAATAAAAAACTTGCAGCAAAAATAGGAAAATAATGCTGTTTTCAAACAAAACAAAAACAAAATAACACATTTAAGATGCTTCTTTTGCTTCTGGTTGACAAGTCATAGACTATTAATAAGTCCCATTGAAAAAACAATTGGCTGATTAATTGATAATAAACATAATCATTAGCTGCAGCCCTATGAAAGTATCATCCTTTGCACAGTAGTCATTAATACATGCATGCTCAATTTCTCTACATGACCAGCAGAGTCCTTTCTTTTAAAAGAGAAAAATTCTCAATGCTTTTTAGGTCTAATCAGGGTTTGTTTGTTTGTTTGTTTGGCCCTGCTGCCTGAGTGATTCCAGCAGGCGATCTGATATAATTGGTCACCATGAACAGGCCTGTCTAATGCATCAAGGGCCACTGTGCTGCGCACATGGCATCTAATGATGCTACACGAGAGATGTGATCACTGAGCAGACAGAGCTGGACAATGCTTTAACTTCATAGCACATGCACGCTGAAGACACACTAGGAGGACTACTTCTTATGTAATTAACACTGATGTTACTTTCATTGCTTCTTAGGTGGTTTTTCGAGCATACAACCAAGTTGGATATACAGTGTCCTTAAAATAGTATTGAGGGGGTGGCATTGGCCCTGAAGTGTTATTCAGCCTTATATGTAAATGGTGAATGCTATCAGTTTGTGTCCCTGATGGATTCAGCTCCCGCTCCCTCCAGCAGTGGGTGCTTTGAAGACTGACAGACAGGCAGACAACGTTGAGAGGTGCTGTTCCTGAAATTGATTGAAAATCAGAGATGCTTGCGGGGAGCAGTTTGATCCAAACAGACTGCAGAGCAAGGGGTTGGGGCGATGGAAAAGGGAGATAGAGGAATAGAGACAAACAGAGAGAGGGAGCGCTGTCAGTCAGTCGTGAGAAGATATCGGCCTCAAGGTGACAACTCCTTCCATGAGATGGTTTTCCACCGAGGGTAATGGAGCTTGGGTCTTGTCTCACAAAAAGCAATTTATAGCTAAGCCAACTGAGGTCTGAGAGATACAGAGTCTCGCAGAGTGTCAAATATTTTCTGCAACAAATTGTGCTGTGTCAGGCCTGTAGATTTGTACCTGAGGTCCATAACACTCTGTGCTAAAAGAAAAAACAAAAACAGTTTGCATCTTGCATAAGAAGTTCAGGTTGGCAGCAGCTTAAAAGCAGTAAACAAACGCTGGAAGACCAAGACATTCCTCTTACAGTCAACATACCCACAGGCTCCATTAATCATTCTTCTCCAGGAACATCATTTTAAATAGCATGAGTTCATTAATCACATAGTGGCTGCTCTGATATACAGTATTACTGCTCTGTTCTGTAGTTGCAAAAACTGAACAGAAAAGTTAATTTAACCAGAGTGCTGTTAAGTATGAATATCTCATGAATTAATCCTTACCCTAAATCACCCCAAAAGGCAAAACAGACTGCGGGAAAAAAAAAAAAACTATGCATTTCTAATGCAAGCAACTAGCACTGTATGCATTTAGTGCCATCTGGGGTGGCTGGAACGATGAATCTAATTTTGATGAGAAGATTATCAAGTTGCACCTTAAAAGTGTCTGGCGGGGAGCCAAAAAATCCTGATGAGGGTTGCAACTGGGCTCTCTCCAAATTCTTGTTTGGACGAAAATCCAAAAAATATGGCTGGCCTGGCTAAATAGGATTTAATGTTGCTTCCAGGGAAATGAAGAGACTTGTGCGGAAATCTCTGAAGCATACACACCACTTTCCAAATCACAGACTTCATTCTTTGATCTTCTTGCCAATTTCCTAAGCTTTTGTTTTGAAAACAGACAGTGTTGTATGAAATCTCACTCGAGCAGAAGATGGTAGTAAATTCTCAAGAAAGCTCTGATAAACAAGGAAGTTAACTACATCGAACTGATGCCGATTTTCAAATGAGTGGACCTTGTGATATGCTTCTCCTGGTGAAACCAAAAGGGAAGATTTCATTTTTTTGTAAAATACAGAAAACTGAATTTTTTGGGACAATATTGTGCAGTACAATGTAAACATTATAATCCTAAATGGGTTTTCTGACACACTCGGAGCCAGATACCGCAAACTGTATCTCACTGAAATGTTTGGAACTATCTGGCAACTCAAGCCCTTAAAGCAGATTCGCTGCAGCACAGTTCTCATTCGACCTTCAGTCTCTTTTCATCAGCGTCTCTATAGTCGCCTAAGCCTGGCATGTAAATTCTTATGGATTGAGGCTGTGGGGTTCTTGCCTGTGTGGGCTGCCGTTAAAACCTGTGGAAAAACTCAAGGACAAAAGCAGGTAGAAGAAACTGAGACCTCTCACACATTTTAATAATCATCTCTCAAGCGTGCCCAGTGTGGATAGAGAATTTGTCTGGCGTGAAGATCGGGTCGAAGACAAACAGAGAGCAGCAGGTTAAACTCTATCTCTGATTAAACCATCATCTCTGATTTGACATGCCCCCCCTCAGCAATTGTTATGGTTACTGTATACTGTGAGAGTAGAATTCTGTGTGGTTAATGGCACTTAATGCAGCCTTAATGAGAAAATGATCACATTGGGCCCGCCATGGTGTTAAACCTCTTTTCAAAGCAGTCATCTCTCCTGCTTTGTTTCTATGTGCAAGAGTTTGTCTCAGAAGCTTTTCTTTCATAATATAAGAGCTACGCCACTGAGTTTTTTTTTTCTTTTTTTTTAGTTTGATCAGTTTTCTGATATTTTGTATTTTAAATTTAACAACTCCTGGTACTACTCCTAAAACAGATTATCAGTGTCCTCTCAAATGACCTAGAGTATAAGGTCTTTACAAAAATGACTCACTGGAAAGTGTTTTCTGATCCGTTAACTCTATGGTTAAATTTAGGTTTGTGGTAATGGTTGTGGAAATATAATCATGGGTGAAAAGATCCATTTTGGAAAGCACTGTCTAATCAAAATCACATGCATTGTTGAACAAACCATCAAACGGAACTCCCAAAGAGATTTGTGGTGAGGCCACTTCTGCCTTTGGTAGTGAATGTATGTCTCAATAATCCACAGCTGCTGGTTTTCTAGAGAAAATAGTCATCATCTCCAAAAGGTCATTTTCCAAGAAAGTGAAAACAAATGTGGTTTTCAGCATTTGAAGGATTAAAGACCAATGTTGTCCCGAAGACAGTCTCTTTATAGACCGTCTGAATAACCCCTGATCATCTGGGTTTTACTGACTTCCAATGGTTAAACTTCTCACCTTGCTGTGGTGATGTACAGGTGTTTGCCACCCAGATCACTGCTGGGTGTGATCAGGTGCACAAAAGCACAGGTGAAAGCAGCGAAACGCTTCTTTTTCGCCGGGTGTTACGTGACCAGACTTATTGATGGAAGAAATTTACTAAAATTTAATTGTATTGATTAGGCTACAGTGAAATTGGCAAGATCCTACTTTGGTGATACTTGAAGCCTCGATAAGTTATCATTACATGTACAGAGATTTGTGTGATTGAAACCGCTGGCTGTGGAGTTTGTGCTTCAGGAGAAACAGCGTAGGAAAAACAAAAAAAAAAGAAGGCAAAAACACAGAGGGTTGTATCTGAGTGTCAGGGTGGACTGGCACATTTAATCATTTAAGCGTATCTGTTTCATGAAACAGGCGAATGACAAAAAGATTTTATATGTGGAGTGACTGATCATCGTGGAAACTTGACTGAACCTGACACTGGGGTAATGGATACAACAAAAGAAATAACAAGTCAGTCTGATTAACAGGCTAGTGAAACTGAATGCTGTGAATTGTGAAAGATGATGCCCCCCCCCAACAAAAAAACCCCCCAAAAAAAACAAACTTAGTTTCAATTCCAAAGAAAAAGAACTAAGTCATATCTTAACAGGAACAAAACTCTTGTACAAGTTCTGACTTCAAAATCGTCTCACAGAAAGCAGTTTCATCAGGGGATTTTTGAAGGACAGGTTATTAAAGATATGGTTAAAAAAAATACATACCCACATTTCCAATTAACTCTTTTTGCCTACAGGCTTTTTTTTTTTCTTCTTAATTTTCAGTTTTTAAAAATAAAATTGTATTACAAGCAAGTTTTGTTTGGTAGAATAATAAAAGTATAAATTCTATATAATGTGTGGGCAGAATTCCCAATTTACTAACACATTCATAATGTTATGTCGTATATATGTTGTTCGATGACACTGGTGCAGAGTGCTGTTCAGTAGCCTCTAATGCCCTGCAAGGGTGCATCTGTTTTCTTTGTTTCGCCACTCATTTATTCAGGTTTTTCCTTTAATTTGTCACCTGTCTGTATGCAGATACGGAACATGTCAAATTAAACAGATATCCATGTAGACAACAGCAAGTGTGCACGACTCTCAAAACTTTTGTTCCTCAAATTTTAGATGACAATATGCGGAGAACTTATGTATTTAACTTTAATGCTTCAGAGTGTGCAGCGCAGACATCCAGGAGCTCTGTAATTCTATTCAGTGGTAATAATTGACATATTGAATCTATCTTGACTAGCATCTGACAGATTTGTTTTTCGGTAAATACAACATGTCAATGATAAATTGTAACTATAACAAAGCAATTTTTCAAGTGGATCCAGCAGCCGTGATTTGTGTCTCGTGTAAACAGCTTTGATAAATGTACTCCGCTGTGTTTGTCATCCTTTTGCTCAATCATTTTCATGCTTAAATGAAGCAATTTGTTTCTGGGAGTGCAATCTGTTGGAGTTGATTATCCAAGCTGGTGATG